>NC_058510.1:5501993-5805014 GCF_020382885.2 Scatophagus argus
CTACTGAAAAAGGTTTAGTGGTAGTAGTACCCACGTTGTAGTAGACTGGAATTTTCCCTTATGCATGTAAAATAGATCAGACTTACTTAGTCCCCTCTCCACTCATCCATGTAATAAGTAAAGTGATTGCAAACACCTTTACCAGGTAGAACAATGTGTGAAAATGGTTGTGGTCTCTGGCCCTGACAGGAGTCTTTGTTTTCACTGAGTCTCTTTTCAACTCTGTGGGATTTCCTCCAGTATCCCAGTGCTCCCGTTGAACGAGGAGTGGGTAAAGGGAGAGCAGCCTAACAAGCTGCCTTCTCTGTCTGAGACCAGGCTTTCACTCACTCTTGCAGAAAATGGCACTTTCCGCTGGGACATGGGAGGTTTGGCCCAGGCTTCAGACGCACATCGCGGTGAGCTTGCTGGCAGTAGCGGGCCAGCCGGTCCCCAGCTCCTCTTCTCCTGCCTCGGCAGCTGGGAACAGTGGGAGTTACGGGCTGTGATTACTGGCCCGGACAGAGCCGAGGTGAGCTCACTCACCAGGAGCTCTGTTTTTACAAGCCTCCAAACGTGACAGGAAATGGGTAGCAAATGAGCTATGATGTCCTTCATCAAAACACACTACATTTGAATTCTGTTTTCCCAGGGTAAATATTATCATACACTTACATATAGCGTTATATTCCAGCCTACATAAAGTCGACATTTGATGTAAATCAGCACATAAAAGGGGCTGTCATTATTTGTCAGGTATCAAATATCAAATCTGCATTTATGTTCAAGAAACAGCAGAGACAGTATTTACACAATAGCTGGCCTTCACGTGCTGTACCATAAAATCAGATGTACAGGCTAGATGAAACCGTATACATCCACATCTATATGCTTTATTTTGTGGGGGGTTTTCCTGTGAGGAAAGAAAAGGCTTTTTCAAGAGACAAAACTGATGTATATTTTGCCATGCTTGTCTCCTCGCCCATGGACCATCAGCTGAGAAAAGCATATGCCAAATTTGACATGTTGGTTCATTTCCTTTAATGAGCAATCAGTGTCTGGTATATGCATTATGGAGTCAGACGTTGCTTCAGAGCAGATTTGTTCCCAAACGCAAAATAATCTTTTCATTATGTCCCAGAAAACACAGAGAGAGCAACGAGAGACGGTTACGGTATCTCACAACAGCGGAGTTCATCTCGGATCCTGAAACTGACAAAATGTATGTGGTGTCGGTTTCGACAGATACACACCACTCACTGTTAAACAAAGTCTGGATTAAGACGGGAAGAAATTAATTGTGATTCCAGAAGCTTCTCATTTCTCTCTCTGGTATATTTTTGTAGTAGATATTACATTTTTTGCACAAAAACCCCGCTACCCTCAAAAAGGCTGCATATCACCTGGTGATTCTTATGCATTCACGTGTCTCAATAAAACTTCATAAACTAGGCTGTAAATTTTGGCAGTTTAATGTAAAAAAAAAAAAAAAAGAGTGTGTAAAGTTTGATGATTTTCATGCTTTTGTTCATGGTCTTCTTTTATACATTCAGTAGGTTTATGGCCCTACAACACATGAAACTATCACCAAAGGCCTTTATAGCTTCAAAAAATCTATGATTGTCTCTATAAAAAGGGCTTTTTTTCCCTTTGAAAATCTGACTTCTTCTTGAATACACAAGATTTGTCCCGATGCCACGCTCTCACTGTGCCATTTCCTCTCATTCTCTTCCTCCGGTGACAGCAAGTGGATTTATGTGTATGTGGTTGCCCAGAAGACCCTCTACTGTACCCTCCCTGCAGAG
The DNA here is from genome assembly GCF_020382885.2 of Scatophagus argus. Lineage (NCBI taxonomy): Eukaryota > Metazoa > Chordata > Actinopteri > Scatophagidae > Scatophagus > Scatophagus argus. The sequence goes on from NC_058510.1 coordinate 5,503,778, forward strand.
CCTGTCACACAGGCTGATGTATTCCCCTCCACCCCCTCTCTCTTGCCAAGCTTTATGATGGAAACTGATACAAACACCGTGATAGGGTTTCGGGATAAATTATTCACGCTTCCAATGCTCTCTGCTGCTGTTTCGCTTCTTAGAGGACGTCCATTCTACAAATGGCCCTTTTTTTAGACCTCATCCTTTTAATTGATCCGTGGCAAAGACAATACATGTGTGATTGAGGGACCGGAGAGGACTGCATGGTAAAAGTTCAGCGTGGCGCATAGCGCTTTGAACGGGCTGGTGTGTGTGTGTTGTCGGGCAATGGCTGCCTGTGCTGCGGGGCATTAGGTGCCTTAAGATTTACTGCCTGGTAAATGAAATGGCTGTCCATCGGTTGCAGGCGCGGCACATCAACAGAGCACTGGTCTAATGTCTCTACCATCTGGTAGGATAGGTCTTTAATTGAAAAGAATTTCTGGACTGAAGGGGAAGAGCTGGACCAAGTCTCCCAGTCCCCCAGGAGAGAAAAGTAATGAAAAGAAAATAACTTCTCTCCTCTTTAGTGCCTATGGAAGCCATAAAGAATAACAGGACATGGTGATATAACAGACGCACTGCCTTAGTGAGTGGGTGAATAACTTTCATATTACAGCCTACCATCTGCTAAGACGGTTTTGCAGTGGGGAAGCCAATTGGATTAAACGTTATGGCCACTTTGCTCACTGTGGCTTTTAGGACTACCTTCAGGTGGCAGTTCATAAAGCATTTCTTTGTCAGATTTATTTAGACATGAAAGATGTGTTTTTACTTTTGTGTCAGACGCACCCAATCCGTACTCCCACACTGAGAGTGGGATTTTTGTTAAAACAAACAGGAGGGAGGGAGGGGATGGCAGATATCCTGGAGGCCATAGAGAATAACTGATGAGTCTAGCAGGACTAAAGGCAGAATAACAATACTCACCTTTAATGTGGCTTTCACCATTGGGATTCACCAAAGCCAGCATGGCCTGTGTGTGTGACTCTGTAGCTGGATTTGCATCTAATTGTCAAGAGCCCAAAAAAGCCCCAAAAAAGGAAAAAACAAAAATGCGAATTAGAGACCATGAACTGGTTTAAAGTAAATAAAGCAAAGTTTCGTCAGAAGGTGGCAGTATAAGCTACACCTCACACGGCTGTGAAACTTAAAGGAAAAGAAGAAGAAACAAGACCAGTCGCCTTGGCCAACTACAGGGGAATTTGGGAATTGGAATCTTATGGAAATATTAGAGAATTTGCTGACAGAATTCGCCACTTGGTCCAAATTTATTCAGTAAAAGTATTTCCAGCCCCGATTAAGCACATTAACTCTTTTTTAAAAAGACAAAAACCACCTTGAGCTAATTTAAAAACTCTTCTGCAAAACTGAGGTTGAAGTTGAAGGGTTTTTTTTTCCGTCACCATCAACTTTTTTAAATGCAATCCAACAAAAATAGAAATACATTGTGTCTTTGTATGCGGATCAAAGGAAAAATGTACAGCATTATTTCAAGAATTAAAAAAAGGATCACACATCTGATTGATTGTTCTGATGCGTCTGGATTGGTGTCAGTCATAGAGAAGATTAAGGGTAAAGTGTACATCAAGGCTTTGGTATGTCCATGTGGCCCACAGGCACTTTGCCCCCTGACGTTATTACCTGACTGCCTCTGTGACTATTCAACCATGAGAGAAAATATATCATTTACAAAATTTATCGACTTCAAAAAAAAAAAAGAAAGCTCTACCAAAACGTTCTGTATGAACCAATTCTACACTTACTTCAGTTGACAAGTGTGTATACTGGATGAGGTCATCTACTAAATGGTTTCAAGCACCCAAAGGAATCCCCCACACCCAAGGTAAACAGATATAGATACTAAAGGTAAACAATAAAGAAAGTCAGATGGAGGCGACATCAATGGCAAATGCTGGGCTCCAGCAGATGAAATAAAAACAAGCGGTAATAATGATGATTTTTAACATCTATTTTTCCACGTCGGCGGTGTTGAAATTTGGCAGACAGGCCCTCTTTGAGCACACATCTAATGTCTCTAGTGTGTTTTGGCATTTGTTGCCTTTTTTCCTTTTTCTTTTTTTTTCCCTTTTTTTTTTATTTTTACAAGCATCATGGTGGTGTCCACACATGTGCACTCATAAATGTAAATGCACAAAGTCATACAGGGCGTGAATACACACACACACACACACACACACAATTCTACTTCAATATTCCCAAAATCATCTGTGTTCCAAGATGGCTCATTCCATTATGAGTTGCTCTACAGACAGGCTGAGGATAGACTGGCAAGTCTGCTGTACATTTTTCTTTCGGGCCTTGATTTTGAGTTGACAGAATAAGAACGCTGTCACTAAATCTGCAAACACAAAGGAAAACACTCCTGTCAACGGAGCTAAGAGTGCCCAAGTCAACCACAGCCTTATGGCATGGAAGAATGTAATCAGATACATCTCTAGTCCCCGATACAGCAACGAACAAATTGCATATGGGTAAATCATTTTGTTAAAACAATAGCATGTGCGCGCACATCTCTGTGTGTGTGTGTGTGTGTGTGTGTGTGTGTGTGCAGGCCTGGGTCACAGCTTGTCCACTGACATGGCCCCCATTAGATCAGATGACAGCACTTCATAATATTGACACATTCACAGCATGAGGTGTGCTATTCAAGAGGTCAGTGCACTGATGATATACTGTACGCACCTGACGTGTCACAGGCTAATTTTGAGTAAACAGTAAACTACGTCAGTTGCTGGACAAAATGAGAGACAGCTGAGGTGTGTGGACATATATGTACATACAGTATGCACATGCACACTGATGTCTATCACATATAGTTTTATAAAGTTTTTAAAGAAGTTGTGTGTTTATTTGCATGCGTGTGCATTAATAAAACTGCATTTGGCATCTGCTCAGATGCATGAGATTTTCCTTTAGAGATGAGAAATGCTGACACAAAGACAAATAAAAAGGCACATTATGCATTTGTTTCTAGCTGACAGATGTCCATCAAAACCACATGTTTTAGGGTAAACTGAATATAATCATTACTTTGTTTTTGGCGATGCTTCTGTGCATGTGCAGCTCCGGGTCTCTTCTCAAAAAATGACTGAAGCAAAATCATTTCTGTCATGTAAGTTGTGCTGATTTTTAAACTGACGCACTTAGCAGATAATAAAATCATGCAGTCATTTAGAGAGACGGTTAGCAGTAAATCCCGACTATTTAAAGGCTTAAAGCTAATTTTCTAGTCTATTTTGCAAATATTATTTTATGTCTCTGTTAAGTATTTGAAATCACTGAATCAACTGAGTTTGCCCTTACAGAAAAGGTCAGATTACTTCAGAATAATTTGTCAGTGTTTGGAGGGCAAATGGCGTAATTATGATGTTGACGAGCCAGAGATGATGTAAACTCATCCTGAAGCCCCCCCCCAATTATGTGTGTGAGGTAAAGTGGCCTCAGCCAAAGCCAATGAGAGCGGCTGTGGCTCTCTTCGCCTCCTTGCTCTTAAACAAACACACCAGTCAGACATCAATAGGAAGCGTCTCTGTTTTAGCACGCTTGACCTTTAGCCGCTGTCCCAGTCTGTGCCCACCAAGACCAGACCTGCACGTCCCAGACATTTAGCAGTAATCACTAACACCCACGTAGCTCGCCCACGCAAATTACATCGTAAACCCGGTGTGACCCTCCTCCCGCCACTGGTGGCCCTGCCCAGCTGATCTGCAAAGCACGATGGACAGATGCATTGCTCGAGAGAACGGAAGAGGACTAAAATAAATAAAACACTGCCGCTGGTTGACAGCGTGGGGTTTTAAATGGTGGGATGGAAGGTGGGAAAGGGGGAGGAGAGGAAAAAAGAGTGAGAAGTTATGATTGAGTGTGTGTGTGTGTGTGTGTGTATGAGAGAGAGATATAGGCGGGGGCCCATGTGGGGACTAACATAGTCTGTGTTATGCCATGCCACGGGGCCAGCTGGCAGGGCCCAAAGCTGGCATGACAGAATGTGACAGAGGATCCGGAGAGCAGGGACTCGGGGAATCCCGACACAATAATGCTGATGGCAGGGGCTAAAGCCTAGATTTAATCACAGCCATCACCCACCTGCCAATAGAAAATTACACAACGGATATCAATGGCAGCCTCCCCATAGTGTTGAGCCCCCAACAGAGTTTCCAGGCCGGGCACAGCTGTCAGTCACTGGGCTCCCAGACAACACAATGGCAACGCTATAGTGAGCACCATCAAGTCACACAGCTGAAGGCAGGGAACTGGCTTGTTTGGTCATCTCGGTGTCAAGATTTCAGATCTGTTAAATCTGATCTGAGAAGAAATGAAAAAACTAAGCTGTGATAGAAGTGGTGTTTAATGCTCATAACATGACAGACAACCTTCTGTGCAGAATTAATTTTATAGTCGACATATATCTGTTAAGTGTAAAATAATTAAGAGGGGATCCATAATTTTTCACTTATTTTTACTTAATTTGCAGTCTGTAAAATGTCAAAAATAAAGACTAATATCTAATATGTATAAAATAATGTACATAAAATGTACAAAATGAAGAGAAAAGTGGGAATTTCTCACATTAAAAAATGTTGTATTGTTTAAAACAGAACAGAAAGTCAAACGAAATCCTCCAAAACCAAACAAATAATTGATATCAGTTAATCAGTTAACCAAATGACTAATTTCCTGCTTCCTGTAATTGTTTCAGTAGTTCATTAGTTTTGAAATGTGTAATGAAAAATGCACATGTAGATATCCATTTGGAGAAGATTTACCAACTTGCGCAAACATATTTCAATATCAGAATTTTTTCATGTTGTTCCTTTATATTCTAAAAATATATTTACAGTTTCATTTTCAAATGTAAACTGCCAGGTTTTGACCATGACATAAGCTTGAATAAACATTTGTCTGGTTCATCAAGGTCTGCTTTCTCTGCAAATGTACCTCTTTTTCCCCTTCTGTTGTCAGAAACCAAAACACTGAGAATTTAGATTATATGATGGCATTGTCAGTCTGGAGCGGAGCAGACTCTCTGATTTTAACCAGAGCTTTTTTAGTGTCTTGAGCAGGCCTGGGTTTCAATCATACATAATCATGTTCGTACACACACACACACACACACACACACACACATCCCATCAAGTTAGCAAGCGCTGCTCTGACTTGACAGGTAACGGTCCTGTGGTTTGGATACCAATCAGTCTCTGAAAAATGTTTACATTTCAGCCGTGCTGCATGCTTTGACTCTCAGGTGCCCCTACACAGATTGCCCGACCACAATTAAGATCTATGAAAATGAGAGCGATTTTACACAGAGGGCACACACACACACACACACACAGGCATACAAACTGGTACAGTATTCCAGTTTTGCTGGCCAGGTCTTTGTTATTTCCTGTTGACAGGATACACAAAAAGAATGGATTTTTATTCTAAAAAGTTTGAGGGTTTTTTAAATATTTATTTCTAATTACTTTGGTTTGTTTCGAGTATTCCATGTGATAATTTTACTTTTCAAACTTGTGTCCGTGCAGCAGTGCTCATCAGATTAGACCAACGAAAAAATGACTCAGCCCTAACCAGTCACATAAGCTTGATTTCAGTCTTTCTTTAATGTCGGTTTGGTTGGACTGCATGTGTGTGTGTGTGTGTGTGTGTTTATGCTTCTGTGTGTTGGATCTTGACAGCTATCACTTCTGACACAAAGTGGTTGTTTTCTGAAGGCTTTGGTCCGTTTCATGCTGTAATAGCTTCCCTGTGACAGTCGAGAGGACCTCTGCTCCACGCTTCTCTCAGCCATGACTCCTGCAATATTTACATGTTTACGCTCACAATTTCCATCTGTTGTTTCTGGAACAATCAGCAGCAGGGGCCTGGAGAAAAGGACGGGGAACTGCTGTAAGTCGCGCTCAACTTGGGTTTCATGATTGGGAGGCTGGGCCTGATTATGCTCGGCTCGGCGGAGGGGAGGGTGGGAAGGGGGGGTCCTTCTCTTTCCTTCAAGGCCCTCTCAAGGTTTCTGACGGAGGGCTGGAAGAAAGCGAGAGCTCTCTGGATGTGTGCGAGTTCGCCCTCCTAGAGGAGCCTCACCAGGGTCAGATCAGTCATTGTGGGCCCGTAACCCCTCTGACCTCTGATCCAACTGGCCGGGGCCAAACTCACTAATGGATCTCAGATACGTTACAAAATCAATTGCAAAAGTTCAAATGTGGTCAAAAACATTTTAACGTGGCTGATTATGATCGGAATTTGTGCATTTATTCACCGTGACGTTTCAAGAATATTTTTTACAAGTGGAATAAATTCAGTCAGTGTGATTGTTAGCTTCAAGCGTGTCTACAAATATATTCCTATTCAACTTTTCCATGTGCAAAATTTAAAGAAAAAAAAAGTGATTTGTGTTGATCGTGTGTTGCCTTTAAAGAAACTAATTTTAGGAATTTAACAAGATGAATAACTTCTTGCACTTTGGAAAATGTTGCTACTTGAAGCTGAAGAGTAATTTTATCTTATCAAAGTATCAGCGGAACTGTTATGTGTCCCAACATGGAATGCTAAATAATCATTTAGAAGTCAAAAGAAAACTATTACTACTGAGAAGTAAAGTTAAACCCCCCGAGGACAAATGGGAGCTCTAAAAGAAAAGGGGATACTGATGACTGTGTGGACAGAGGGAGAAAGAAAGCAAAGAAACACAGGCAGGATGAAAGGGTGTGTTGGTCCCTTGTGATGTGGCTGCAGACGTAGCGGGTCCCAGCGTCAGCCTGGCCCAGCGTCAGGTTTCCCCATGCCGGAAGTGGTGCGTTTCCCCTGGCGACAAGCTCTTCCTGCAAAATAAAGAAATCATTAGAAAGATGACAGCTGGGCCGGCCAGCAGAAAGCCCAGGGGGCCCGGCCTCAGAGAGCTGCCGTTCAGCATTAGCTAGCAGCACTTTGCTTCACCATCACCTCCTTCAGAAGGTAAACAACTCCACTGCAACGCGGCTCTCAGCAAGATCACTGTTCTCTATGTCACACTCTATCTCATTCCTAATTTTTCTTTTTCTATCTCTGATCTGAATGTGCGTATCTGACACTTGGGCTCTCGCTTGCAGACATCCTCCTGGACTTCTTACAGTCCCTGAGGATGATGGGTGGAGGAACAGTGTGGGGGTTGGCCAACAAACGGAGAAATATTCTGACATGTTAACCCCAAATCATGCGCAGTGAGTCTGGGGCTGAAGGGTCCGGGCTCGGGCGGTGACCCCTGGCAATCACGGCGTGTGGCAGCCACACTGGGGCCTCTGCAGCACGGCCTTCTGGGAGCACACCGCGCCACATTCCAGCCTGAAGTCCTCCACAAGCATTTCCTCCACAAGCCATTGCTTACTTCTGTCTGCCAGACGAACGTAGTCAAAGAGCCAGAGGACTTAAGGGTGCATTAAGAGAGCTCTCCCGAAAACCATCACTACTTGACCTCAGCTGAAATGATTACACTGTAAGGAAGATATTTCGAGGCTGATCCCAAAAGATATTCTCATCTCGTGCTTTAGGGCCTACAGAGGATGAATTGATGCTGCCTTGGAGCAAAATTATGCTGTTCTTGCATGTAGTTGCTTATTATTTCAGGAGATAAGTGAAGCATTCAGAAAGCAGTTTAACTTCTTTTCCTCATACTTAGTTCTTCTCAACAAAATAAACAATAAATAATGAAAATGTGAAGGAACAGTTCCATATTTTGGGAAACTTAATAACTTCAACAGAAGAAAGACAGCTTGAGATGGACACAACTTTTATACTGTAGTTCACTACTGTACCTGCCTGTCAGCACCCAAAAACAGAAGGGAGTCACTTCTACTGTTATTGTTTATATACTTTGATATTTGCATAGATCATAGATATAAGACATTTGCCTGTGACCTTTAGGTGGATTTTCTTACCTTTGGACAGAATCGATTTCTCCCGTCTTCCAGTCTTAATGCTCAGCTTAAGTGACTAGTAGCTGCAGCTTCTTTTTTAAAAACAGATACATGATGAGTATTGATTGATTAGATTCTCAGTGTGTGTGCATGTCTGTGTACGTGTGTGTGTGTATGGGGGGGGGGGTGATCAAAATACAACACAGCCTCACAGACACCTCCAGGTGCCCCAACTCTGTTGCCGTGGCGATTAGGGTTGACATAGGTTAACACCTGCTAGCGCTCACTCATGGAGATTAATGTGGCTGCTCAGGCAAGACACACACACACACACACACACACACACACACACAGAAAACACTCACACTAGACCCCCGTTCCCTTCTAATGGGGACTGATAAAAGACAGGCTCCATCTCTCACAAAGAGGACTGACTGGGCAGCTCTCAGTCAGCAACACTGCAACCATTTCCATTTCCACGTGCTGCTGCATTTAGACATACAGCCTCATGACTAGGAAGCAGGACACAGTTTCTCTGTACTCACTCAGCTTCACCGCACTCCCCGCCACACTGTGACAGAAGGCCGGTGGCCGCATAAGGTCACTACGTTTTCTGTGTGGTGTTAAGTTACAAACTCTCATGTCAGCAGGTCACTGTGGCTGACAGGTAGACAGATGTTGGCTGCTCCTTCACTGTCTCTCCAAGGTGTGTTTTAATCACTCAAATGAAGCTAAAGGCAGACACACAAAAATAAAAATCTATGAGACAGAGAGAGAAAGAGGCTGACAGACATGTGAAGTCATCCAGTCGGCATTGTCACAGAAGATCCTAAATGAAGCGGGATGAGCAAGTTGATCCAATCTGCTGTGAGGCTGTTGACACACTGTGGCTCATTTCCATTGCCGATGTCAGCGGCCGAGCCAAGCGTGGCCGCGGCTCAGGCTTATTTACACACGCAAATGAGGCCGACTGTGAAGGCAGACGTTGCCCTGATGGGAACATTACCAGGACGTGTATTCGACAGTACAATCATTATTTTAGATGCCCTGATTATTCTGACATACGTGTTTTCTCGCTCATCTCCGATGATATCTAAACATGCAGGTAGTTAAGGTTTTATTTTGGTCAGGATTTTATCCATCCTTATGAAACATCTGCAGAAAGAATGATATTACATAATTCTTAAATGTTTAAAACTGGTTCATTAAAAAAGATAATGCGGAGTGGAAAGCAGCCATGCAGATAGATGCATTTTTTTCTTTTCTTGTTCCTACCTTGTGAGGTCTGTCTCAACCCTGAAGCAACAGAGCTGAATGGAATGTCACTTTGCTAGTGTTCACTGCGCTGAGAAATTACGCTTGAAAAAAAATCATTTTTTCCAGAAACAGCACAGACAGACAGACAGACAGAAAAAACTATTTCCAGAAACAGCATCCCCGTTACTCTGGACAATCCACAGACTTCCCTGTCAACAGATTTTTTCCAAAGTAATAACAAAAAACTGCATATAGTAAGACTTGCAGACTATCCATTATTTATTTTTTGCCATTCTGTTGGCATTGCTCTAGCAATGACTAGCGATGAAATTGTGTTCTGTTCTCTATTTTGTTTGGGCAGTAGAAGTCCTAAATACATAAAAACGTAAAACTAGATGCCTCTGAGGTAAATTAGAAAATATAAATACATATTTTTTGTCATGTGGATGAACAGTTTTATTTGTATTGCCAACATTTTCAAATTATAATGATTTAATATTGTTGTCCTTCATTCAAAAGTGCACCTCTTGATCCACAAGTGGTTTTCATTGGGCCGTGCAGCCCAGAGAAACTTCTAGTCTCCACGCTGGGAGCAGTGACTGTAAAATCCATTTGGGACACAAAGCCTTTAATGATGAGGGGAAGCTGAGGTAAGGCAGGTACCCCGACTCCCCTCCTAAACTCTGATGGTTTTTGGACAACTCTAACTCCCCTGGACCTGGGTGTCCATCTGGGACAAATCACTCACATGGTACTATTTATTTGGCCAGTTAGAGACTCAGGGATAATCGGACGCCCCCAGTTTTTTTTTCCTTTTTTCTCTTCTTTCCCCTCTGGTCCTAATAGCAATTGATATGCACTATTAGAGCGTATTCACTGTGTAGTTTGTGCTGACATGAAAGCAGTGGTCTGTTTACAAAATCCTAAATGAGTGGGATTTGGTAAACACTGTCATCACAGTTAAGACCAGGGAAAGCACACAAGGCACTTAATAAGAATAAAGAGAAAATCCGTGGACGCGCTTCACTGACAGGGCAGAATGTTAGAAAGAAGAACACACAACCAGCACACAGACTCTGAACAGGCAAGTTACTGACGAATGAATCTAAGGAAGTATGACTTGAGGTTTGTAATCAAACATGGTCCGTTAGCCAGAATATTCTTGGTTTACTGTGGCACAGTTTTATGTTTGTTTTTTTCTTCTTGAGGAAACTGATTGGAACTCAAAATAACGTTGGTTTGAAGTAATACTTCATTTTTGAGGAGGGTGCTTCCTATCAACTAAATGCAGGAATGACGGTCATAATAACTGTGTTGTTTTTCCATATAGCAGATGCCAATTGCAGCACACTAACACAAGCAGCATGGAGGATCGCAGTCTGTTCATGATTATCAACAATATGCCACTCAGTATTAAATCTGAAAGGATCTGTTGTCACAGTGCTGTCACGCTATGGGCTGCCACCATAATGGCAGTCAGCAACAATAAGGCCTTCAGTCTTTAGTGGAACAGCCCTGTGGGCCACATGCACTTACTCCAAAGTTCCCAAAATATTTTTTTGCAATTGATCGGTCCTGTCATTTTGTACATTTCACAAAAAAAGAGGGAGGAGGGAGGGCAACAAAACTTGGAGGTGTAAAAATAGCCTTTAGGCTCTGGGATTCATTGTTTGGCTTCTCAATACAAAAAGGGAGGAGTGAGAGGAGTTGAGGCTGGGAATCACCCCAAGGGGTGTGGGTGGAGAGGTGGAGGCACGCTAAGAAACAAAGTCCAGGTGACATCCTAGTGTCAGTGTCGCCCATTTAGAGGACGACACAGCATATCAGTGACCAAAAAACGCCACAGGCTGTCGGCTCTGTCAGTGCTGGCGTGATCCTGACAAGCAGGAAAAGAGTCAAAGTTTTCAACACAGACCTTAAGAAGACAATGTGTGTGTTATGTAAGGCCCCACTTATTGTACATGTTAAATGTTGCCTTCATTCACTCAGTGATGGATGTGTTTTTCCTGGGCGATTGTTCCTTACAAACATATGGAGGATTTATTTTTGCCCATGTCTTTTGCACATTATGAGTGTACAGAGTCAGAGTCATGTGGCTTCTTCAGCAGTGCAACCAACATTTCTATCGCTCGTAGTCATTTATAACACAACAGACATATCTGTCTGTAGAGTTTATGTCAACAGGCGTGGATCTGACATACAGCTTCACCTTCAAGCTCAATCCCACCTTCACTATGACATTGTGGTGTAACATCCACATCACTCTATGCCACTTCACACTGTGCTATAAACTGTCCCAGAGTGCAACAGAGATTGTGGCCAGATTAAGGAAGCAGAGCTACATCACTGGCAAAAAAGCAAACATACCAGGACACCATCCCAAATGGACACTTCATCACACACAGAGCATAGCCAGTGCTCCTTTGTATTGAAAGAAGCTAATTCAGGGTAGTTCAGACTAGTGCAGTAGTGCAGAGGTGTCCTCCAACTCAAAGGATATCCGAGCGCATAGCACTCAGGAGGGTTTGCATAACTCTAATGGCCCACTAACGTCTCAGGGTCCTCAAGAAGAGTTGGAGTGGAGGACACGGCTAAGAAAAAGAACATAAGAGCTAAGCCTCCACGACTCAGACCCATATAATCCACATTATGATATGGAACTCCAGGTTTGCCTCTGTCTCTCTCAGGTGTGAGTCTTTTCTGTTCTGAGATCCAGACTGGGCTTCCGTCCAATCACTCTGGTGGTCGGGCATTTTCCTATGACGAAGTAGGGTCTAGAGTAATGGATCCATTTAGCAGTATTATTCTTTAATGGAAACAGCCTAATTACAACCGCAAATAACCACAAGCCTTCACAAAGGATTAAATATACAATAGCAGAAAAAAGGCAGGTATATGTTTTCCAAATGATGAAAAAGTGGAACATCTGCTCTTCTTAGCAGGTTAAAAAAAGTTTCACAGAGAGAGAGAAAAATGCTTTGTCACTTTAGATTTCACAGCACCAGTTTGAGCTACGAGGCGGCCGGTTTGGATTTCAAAGACCTCTACTTCCAGGGAGAAAACAAAAACAAATATTTGTTTTGTGGTTTATTGTGTTTTAATATGGCAGCGAGACGAGACGCAAATTGAATGCAGAAAGAAGTAAGATGAAGCTGCCGAAATCAAGGAAAAGGATCAGTCTCTTCCTTCGAGGAAGATCAGTGATTTTGATTACTGCCCAGATTGATTATTTGAGTTTTAGTCTCTTTGATTTTGTCAGATTTCAATGGAAATCTTAGCTTTTTTCACTTTCTCAAAAATTTGCTCGACCTGCCCTGTCCTCTTAGCTATGGTCTAATTTCCATTGTTACTCATGAGATGATGTCAGATATGAAAACACAGATGGCAAAAACCTCTTTAGAACCTCTCAGGCTTAAAGGGTATAAAGCAGAAACTACCTCTGCTGTGTGGATACTTTCAAATAAGGCCTGAATAGAAAACCAGATCCAAATATCCTGGGTTATTAATAGCGTTAACAGTTGATGGCAGGCCACAGTAAGTGACAGGTAGAGTGAAATGAGGCCACCAGGGACTGCTGATTGTGAGTGAAGGCCTGTGCTCATCACTCATCACCAGTCGTTACACCCCTGTCGCTGCTGTTGGTTAGCCCCACTGGCTGCTAAAATTGAATCTCAAGTTGTGTCCTATTTTGGTTTGAGGAACAGGTGATGTGCTTGGCCCGACATGTTCCCTTGCCTCCACACTACCCCCCCGGGGCTGTTAGTGAATGCAATGACAACATAGTTTTCCAAGAAAAGGAGCGGAGGTGAAGAGGGCCCTCTATTCTACAACTCAGATCAATACCTGATTAGCTATGCCTAAGTGGTGCACAACCGTGGCACTCATGGTTGTGTTCAGCGTGGGAGAAAGACATGTTTCCCATGAGCGCCTCAAAAAAGAAAAAAAAAGACATTTGTCTCTGCTTTTGTTTGGTAAAATAAATCCATGTTGGACAGCAAGCAGTAATCAGGATAGCAAGCGGTAATCAGTCCAGCACTGTTTAATTTGCTGTCAGCTTGCATAGTGCAGACTTGTCAGTCTCGCTTTGTTGGCCGTTGTTGACAAATGCTTGACTGACTTGAAAATATTCACTCAAATTAGGCCAATGCTTTGTTCCTCGCTAGCTCTGAAGGAGGGTTGCACGGGCTTTAAATTTGAAAATATCTGCAACAAGCAGTGTAAGAGACACTCAAGTTAACAAAGTCATTTTCTGGAAGGGTAAATTACATATTCCTCTGGTTTACAGCAGGAAGACAAACAGCAACACACAGTATGGATGTGTGTCAGTGGCAGCACACCTGGAGTTTCCTTTGCTCTGCACCTGCCTGCCTGCTTTCAGTGTAAACTTCTCCCAACCCACCATTTACATGCAGGTCAAATCCTATTCAAATGGCTCCATCTAAACAGCAGAACATTTCAAAGTAGACTACATCAACTGACTTGTGATTATGCGACGATTTGTATAAGGGCTCCCGCAACATTGGAATTAATCAAATTAATGCTGTATACCATATAGTCTCTAATTGTTTGCACTGTCATAACAAAGCCCTAAACACATTTTTTAAATGAATCAACATGTTTGTTTGCTTCTCTTGGTCATCTTAAATCTATTTCAGACAACTTTAAACATTAATCCTCCCTGTTACTCACAGCAGGCGTGGGGTTTAAAGAAATAGTGCTGCACCCTGTGACAAAATACTTATTATTTGCCTGGCACACAACCTTAGACTTTCCTACAATCTTACTGTTATTTCTCCCATGTGGATGATTAAGGGGAGAGCAATAGATATGCACAGGCAATTTATAGTCCAATCTGGGATGCTTAGATTTGAATACCAGCATGCTTAACTACAAAGACCATGCTAGAGAAGAGCATGAATCATATAAGAGGGGGAAATAAGAGGCAGAGAGCATGCAGCCAAATGTTCCACATCCCTGGTTTTGGGGGTACGGAGCCTTCCTTGGATGGAGTATTAGTGTAGAGTTATATATTGTTCTTAATTGTGAGACTGATTTTAAGGGTTTCAAGGTAAAAATTTCTCCCGGATATCAAGAAATTACATCTTGTGAGAACATACTGATGCTGTAACTTCATTTAAAGAAATGAACCATTTATATTAGCCACAATGAACACAAACTAGTACAGTGGCTGCTCTTTCCTGTGAAAGTGATCACATCTTTATGGCTCCCGTCACTGCTCTTTACAGATCTGTTTCCCAGAGGTATTTGATGGGGAGAGCCAAGGAGGGAGGAAGTGTGGGTCTGCAGCCCCTGTGTTAACAATGGCTCTCCTCAGACCCCCAGACCAAGCCCAGCCAGTCATGAAACACCATGGAGATGTTATTGACCTCAAGGTTAACTCTCCTCAGGTAAGCCTGGGAGATAATGGACAAAGAGCAGTTCTTTTACAGGTGGAGTGACACGGCATATCCGCGCAGCGCAGCTCCTCTCGCATTGACAGATTTTCTAATTCACTGCAGATTCCCATAAAACTGGGTGGCCAGGGCCAGCTCGGCCCCAACAGAGGGCCCATTCATGCTGGGTGGGATAGGGGGCCCGGCCAAATTAACCTGGATTAATTTAAAAGAGCAAGGGGTCCTTACATCCGAATAAAATGAAGATCAATAAATTAAATGTCGGGGTCAGGATGTCAAGTAGCAGCGATGATCGACCGACATACAGAAAGCTACGTTCTTTGGCTGAGAGCGGGAGAAAAGAAATGGGTGAGAGATTCTTAATTACTTTATTCCATGGAAGAGAAGTGCTTCCATGCGTCTCTTTTCACATGCTAGAGTTGCACTCCTATAAACACACTCATGTCAGAAAAGAATGCTCATTACTTCTCTCATTTGGCACTGATTAGATACTGCAACATAAAAGTCATCAAAGCAAACCCCTGGGAGATTTTTAAACTTGTTTGTATTTCACAGTAAGAATTATTATTTTTCCAGTTACTTCTGATTTTTCTTCATTTATGACTAGAGTGTTCACTTTTATAAACGAATGAGATTCTCTCTTAAGTTTTCTTTCAAATCCTGAAGTTGTTACCTTAAGGAAAAGGTAAGAAAAAGGTTGTTCATACCGCCATGATGGAGGAGCAAGACCTAAACCTGAACCACATCATGTCATTCATTACATGATCAATTATCCAGTAAGGGCAGCCTTGTAAGGAGGCCATCTCATCATGCAGCATTAATATCTAAACAGTGTCTGCCTGGAGATGACATATAGGACAATGGAAAAAGAGCCAAAGAAATGGCCGAGTGGCCCAAGCCCAAGCTGTTAGCAGATTAAAGTGGCTTAAAGATGCAGGGACCCGAATTCTCCGTTACAAAAGGTGAGGCAGGTGACACAGAGATTTTTGTGAGGGCATTTCAAGGATTGTTTCTGCCTTTCCTCAACATGTTGGACTAGCCTAAAGTCACATACATATTACAAATTCATACTGATTTTAATCTATGATATCCATGTTCTGCTTGATTTGTTCAAATGCATCTTAAAACAAAAAAGTGAGATGAAAAAAATAAATTCAATGCATGTTTTAGTTTTCTTTTGTTCTGTTTCTGATTTTATCAGACCATCAAACATGACGTGGTAGATTTCAGTCCAGACATCACATTTCTTTTTAAGTTTCCATGCAAACGCAATGGTGTGGGATTAAAATGGAGAATTCAGCACATTCACACACGAAAACTCACAAATTTTCCAAAAAGATTCTTCTCATGTGCCTGTTTGGGAAGAAACAAAAGCAGACAAAGATGTTCCCATTCTAAAGTGATGCTAATCTGAACTTTAAAAATTGCATTTGTTGAATTTACTCTCAGATGTCAAGATGCCCTCAATGGCTTTCTAAATGAAATACCAAACCTGTCGCAGAGGCTTCACAAATATGCCAACAGGATACTTCCTCAGATTAGCAGGGCTGTTTACACAGTCCCCTGGTAATCTGGGCCACAGGGGACATACCTGTACTGTGTCAGAGACAAAGCTAGAGTTACACAGTGGGACCAACCAGCCACAACGGCCCACACCAGAATCCGATCCAGAGGGTCCAGCGGGACTGGCCTGGCTCCAGAGGGGTTGGCACTGGGTACAACTGGCCTTGTCTCCCCCTGCCAGACAAGGGCAGGAGTGGTGTGTGTGTGTGTGTGTGTGTGTTTAAGGTGGTAGTGGGAGGGGTGTACCCGCCGCCACCTCTACATCCTTCCTTCCTGTTCGTGTATTTGGGGGGAGCATAGTTTGGTAATTGGCTTGTCTACAGGTCCATAAGCAATACTGTTGGTACACACACTCACACACACACACACACACACACACACGCACACACAAAGAGGAAGCTTTCTGTCAGGTAAGAAAAAAAAAGGAGGGGAGGGCCAGTCGTGCCTTATGGGTCTGGACAATGACAGCACACAGAGAATACTGGTGTTATTGTGCACTGAGGGGAGGGCAGTTTTAATGGAGCCTAAAGCTGATGGAAAGATAATAGGAGAGAGTTGCCCTGTTTGAACTGCATGCATTACAATCACACACACACACACACACACACAGTTATGTTTTTCTCTCTCTATATGAGTGTGTTTGTGTGTCATTTATCGATGTACACTGTAAAAAAGACAAAAATAAAGGTAACTTTTGAAATAAACTAGAAAAATGTTTTATCAGATTATTATCTTTTTTGAGATGATTGATTTTACTTCTTTAGAAAAACTTGAATCTTTGAGCTTTAGAAACAATAAATGCTGTATTTTAAAAACTGCTGGGGAAACACAGAGCGAATAAAGGTTCTAATTTAATATTTTATATTGTAACCATTTGATTTTCAAGCACCAAAATAATGACAAGTCAGGTTCACAGGTCACAATTTTTTGAACAAAAGGTTTTATTTTGTTTAACTTAAAGATTAAATTTTAAAAAAGAGAAAAAAGGTAAATTATTCCAAACAAGTTATTTGTCAAAAAAACGTTTTTAGTTTTTTTAGGAGTTTGATTAGATTTTTATCATTATTTATTGTTGTTATTTTTTTACAGTGTGTGTGTGTGTGTGTGTGTGTGTGTGTGTGTGTGTGGTCCCTCCTCCCAGGTGCTCCTCACTCCTTATCCTTCAGCTGTCTCTCCATACAAACAGATGTCTGAGAACAAAGGACGGGGATGACAACAACATTTTAGCTGCCCTTGACCAATCATAGCAGCACCTGAGCAAACGCCACTCTGCTGCATGTGTGTGTACGTGTGTGTGAGTGTGTGCCAAGCTCTCATCTCTTACAAGGCACAACAACACACATCTGGTGAGCTACACTGGTTCAGCTTTGCTTTACCAGTGTCCATGTACCCAGTGGGACAGGGTACCAGCAGGCACAAGAGCTCCTCACCAAGACTTTCTTTATCACACCGGGGCTTCAGTTTTCACAGGTTTATCACGGTCTTCTGCAAGTGTGCTGAAAAGCCACCGATGCAAGGCAAGAAAACCACTCACGGGACAACCGCACACATATATTACACACAAGGCGGCCTGTATGCTAACACAGCAAACAGAAAAGTCTTCAGCTTTTGTTTGCATCGTGAACAGTTCTAACTGAAAATGAACAGACGCGTCTCTCGTCCCCGAGCTGTTAAACAGTAGTAAAAGAAGAGATGAGAGATACATAGCAATGCTGCTACTGACAATAACATGATAATCATGCCATTACGCCAACCACTCCACCCCTCCTTCCCCCTCCTTCTAATGGGGGAGCAGCTACAGGGTGTGTTCAACAGGGGAGGAGGATGATTCTGGAGTAAATCACTTGTAGAAAGGTGAAATGTGGCCAGCACGAGTCGGTCTAATCCATGCCAGACATGTGCAGAACACCAGAGGAGCAGGTGCAAACAATTGAAGCAGCTGTCAGTGAGCTGCCGTGATCTCTTTTGATATCTTAATTGTTAGTCAATCCAAGGGCAATTTTGGCAACATTGCTGTCAGCCCCAGGACTTGCCCCACTCAGCTCCCATCTGTCAGGGGCTTGCTGGGCTCTGGTGCTGCTCTCCCTCCCTGACAGAGGGCCCATGTCTCTGGGATGTGTGTGTCCAGCCCATCCAGCATCTCTGAGGGAAATCGGGCCTGATTGCTGCCATTTCCGCTCACTTTGGTGGTTTGGATCGGGGGTGCAGGCTAATGCTGATAATTGCCACGTTCCAAAACTACTGGAATTCGTCAGGCCTCCCACCCAAACCCTGTCCAGCCCAGTCCTGACCCCCTTGTCGGTTCAGTGTTCCTAAACATTGTGATTAGCATAAGAGCAGAGTGTGTGTCAGTATAGATTCAGGTCTCGGATCTGAGACTCTCCAGATACCCCTGCTATGGAGTCATTAGGACACGGGTGATCGGGAGCCACGCAGCTTGAGCCCCACTGATGGGAAACCAAGCAATCAGAGAGTAAACAGCACCACAAACAGAGTACTGAGCTAATGCGACCCTCAGCCAAAAGCAGTAAAAACAATTCTTCTAATTTGGCTCAATGGCAAAAACTCATGCTGAGGAGTTCTTCTAAAAAACTGAATAGCATGTACTCACATCCACACACAGACACACACACAGGCCTGCACACATTCACAGACAGCCAAGAGGCGTCATTATAAAGAGATAACTCACAGTGCAGTGACAGTAAATGACCCTCCTCTGCCCATTCAACATGAGGTGAGGCCTGACTGTAGGCCCAACCTGACCCTGCCTGTGATTTATGTGGCCCAAGTAAGCCGGGTCTATCTGAGGGCCCAGTGAGGAATGAAAGTGTTAACAATGAGTGTTGGGGAAGGTGGACTCTAAGGGGAGAGTTATGAGTTTTCTCAGCTGAGCGCCCAGCTTTTGATTTCTGACATTGTTGTTTTCATCCGAGGGGGAGGAGAGAGCAGGAGTAGTAAAAGGTGGGGGGAGACAGGCAGCAGGATGGGGTGGGGGACTGGGGGGAGTTGGTCCTTGGAGCCCGCAGGCTTGAACTCCACAGCTGAACCACTGACCCTGACCATCCATCAGTGCAGGGGTGTGACAAGGCAGGGGCAGGGGTATGTGACAGGAGGGGGGGGGGAGCTGGTGACGGGGTAAGGGACTGAGGGGCTATAATGGGCTTTGGGATACGGGAGGGACTAGTCACTGGGATGCACGGGGGAGGGCAAAGAATGGAAAGTCCAGTGTACTGTAGAAGAATGGGCTGAGAGGGAGG
The DNA here is from genome assembly GCF_020382885.2 of Scatophagus argus. Classification (NCBI taxonomy): domain Eukaryota; kingdom Metazoa; phylum Chordata; class Actinopteri; family Scatophagidae; genus Scatophagus; species Scatophagus argus. The sequence goes on from NC_058510.1 coordinate 5,523,206, forward strand.
GACGGCTGCTTGGTGAATGAAACAATGAAATAGATGTGCACTTAATACAAAAAATATATAAATATTCAAATGATACTCCATACTTGTAAGGCACTTTTAGGCAAAAAAAAAGTTATATATGTGTGATGTGAATAACAAAAACTGTTGTTGGAAATCACCCAGAAATGTTCACATTCTTTGTAGAAACTGAAGCTCCTCTTCGTCATGGATGCGTTTAAACTGAGCAGATGTGTGAACATAGAGTTGTAGTATTATGTGATAAATGAATTATAGATCAGTCATTTCAGAAACATGACATTTTGTGAGTGATTTCAAACTTCTGAAAATATTTTGCTGGGAAGAGGAATTGTTTACTGTTTGTGTAAATTGCTATTTGCTCAATGTTTTCAGGTATTTTACTAACTTGGAAGATCCAAAATGTAACCGAACTACTGGAACTAAACTAAAAAAACTAAAAAAAAAAACAAAACCCAACTCCTACAGACAATAACTACATTTTTTTGTTCTGTTTCCACTTTTGTGAGATTTGGGCAGAGCTCAAAGCCGCATTGTACCCCCCCACCCCCCATATAAGCTCATACTTCCAACGTTTTTCAGCTGTTGCCCAACACTCACTGTCACTTGGCTCCACACAATGCATGGCCAGTGGGTAGACTGGATCCCAGCATCCATCCTCAGAGGGGCATTGGCCCTCAGCCAGACAAGCCTGGGCTGGGGCCCCTGTCACACTGAAAGACTAGAGCAACACTAATGGTTAAGTCTGAATCCTTGAGGAAGAGTCTGGGGAAGAGAGGATCGTTTCGTTTTAATATGATCCAGTTTGGAACTCCATAACACATATTCCAATTTCATTAGGGGCCAAAGATGGAGCCTTATGTTGGCAGCATTAGCAGTTATAGGGGTGACTGTGTTTGTCTGCTTGACACTGTGTAAAAGAGGGTTAAGGCAGAGAGGATGAAGAGGGAGGAGGAGGTGGAGGGGGATAGAGATGCAGAAAGAGAGAGTTCGTGGCCTTCCCAGTTAGTTTATGGCACTGCAGCACGGACAAATCCATGAGCAAGCGAAACCACTGTTTTAAATAGCAGGTATCTGGTGTCAGCGTGCCCTGAAAGAGGCCCTCTCCATCAATATGTTCCTTTGCCCTTGTCTGCTCCTGATATCTTTATCTTGTCAGGACCTCTCCTGTATGTTCCACCTCAATGGCTTCCGTCTGGGCTCGTCCTGTCCTGTGCAGATGGGCCGCTGCTGGCCGCTCTGCTTTAGGCCCTTGAGGCCGGATGGGGCGAAAGCAGAGGGGGGTTAAGGTGCAGCGAGGGTGAGCTGAAGGCGGTCTCATGTCAACCTGTAGTCTACAGGGGCTTCATTACACAGACGCCAATGGAGAAGCTTTTAGAGGGTAATTAGACCATTACAGATAGCCAGGGGAATAAATGAGGGCTCCCTATACCCTCTGAATAAATGAGATGTGGAAATGTTCGGCAGTTGTTTCTTTTTTTTTTTTAGTTAGTAATGCATTGGGGAATGTTCACTGTTCTTGTCAAAAACACTAAAACATTGCACAAATAAATACACAATGTTATATGCTAGATAAAGACACTAATTCAAAACATTGCTGTAGTTTGCAAGAAAGAAAAAGAAAAAGAAAAGAGAGAGAAAGAGAGAAAAAAGTCAATGCTAAGGAACATTTTCAGCCACTTTATATTTTGAAAAAATAAACAGCCCTGTTTACCTGTTTCTGTCACAAATCTCCTGTCCTGAGGACTCAGATTGTCCTCTGGCCTGGTGGCAGGAGGAAGCTTCCACTGTTCTTTCCTGTAATTTCGAGCTTACCCTGAGATGAAAATGGGAGCGGGATTGTGGGAAATGACAGATGCGGCTCGGGAGGACCATTGAAGAGGTCATATGTCATCACGGGGTCGCACACGCCCTTTGAGCATTTGAGCAGGGGCCGAAGGGTGGGAGGGAGGGGTTTCGCCTTCCCACACTACCTGGAGAGACGAGGCCTGGGAATGCAGCTAACCTGGAGCTGACTGACTCCACTCACCTGTCAGTCTGGTCAGCGTGTCTGTGATTTATCTTGACCAGCCTGGCTGGTTCTGTCCTTTTACATGAGCATCTGTCAGTTTGTTTGTCTGTCTTACTACAAACTGCTGCAGCAATATGATATATGACTGTAAAATATTTCATTGTCTACATCATCTTACACTTTCACCTCCATGTATGTCTTTATATAGCAGAAACAAACTTGTTGTACTGTAGGTTTATCAAATACTGCACCTATAAATCATCATCACCATCAATGTCATGTTCCTCTGTCTGGTATGTCCTGCCAGTGTTAGAGTTTCTGACAGACCGGCGCCTGCGCTATATTTCATCTGTCTTTCTTCTTCTCTCCAATTCACTTTTAGTCTCTTGCTGCAACTTGCAGTGTGTGTGTGTACGTGTATGTGAATGTGTGTGTGAGAGAGAGGAAGAGAGCAAGAGGAGTCCAAGACAGAGTGTGCACGATTTTAATAGCCATCGGTTACCTGACCAAATATGATACCCCTCCAGCCTGCTTGGGCAGATGGCTATTACTTTCCAGTTGTGAAAATCAAGCTTATACAAACACAGGCAAGACTGAGACGCGTTGGACCAAGTGTAGTGTCCCTCTGATAGATTGTACTAGTGTGTGTGCGTGTGTGTGTGTGTGTGTGTGTGTATGTGTGTTGTGATGAGGGCTGATTCTATGGCGTCTGTCATGCGCAGCCTATCCTGTGGAAATCATTAAGTAGGAGCACTAGGCCGTCACTTCCTGGCAAAGCATGAGAGTGAGATGAAGAGCTTTATCACTTTTCAGGACAGGTGGGAACATTATTGAAGGCCTGTCAGAGCTGAATCGAAAGTGGGAGGTCAATTTCAGTTTAGCTTTTTAGGTCAAAGTTGTTTGAAGCTTTGTGAACATTAGAATTAAAATATAATTTTCAGACACTAATTTTTTTTGAACCACTGAAAAAAAAAATGTAAATGTTCCAGGTTGAGACTAAATTAAAAGAAATTTCTAAATCTGTAACACCTTAATTTGCAGACATCCAACAACCAAGTGTAATTTTCCAGTTTCATTAATTGTGGGCTCTTCATTTTAGAAATGAAACCTGAACTTCTGACTGTCGTGAAACTCAATAGTCCTTTTAGTGTCAAGGTTGGCCCTGTGCTGCTGCCTCTCTCATGGAATCTGCTGTCATGTGACTTCACCCACTGTCCCAAAACGGCGAGATTATTGATCACTCACTGTTGTGAGCGAAACATTTACTGTAGCCTATATTGCTGCACACCAAAGCGCTGCACACATATCACCTCTTTTCCGTACAGTCAATCGATAGATAATATTGTGGTAAATTACTCAGTCACTCCGACATGTCGACAATGTCATGTTTAACTAATAATAATAATAATAATAATAACAATAATTTAGAACATGAAATGACTAGCATTGTGAATCGGTTACATACTATTGCCTAATTAGAAGTTGACCTGAATTGTAAATAATAATTAGAATGATGTGATAAACTGTTTTAATCAAAGATCAGTCAAAATAAAAATGAAATAAATGACTGATAAATTATTTATGTGCAAATAATTTATCACTTTGTGCAGTTTACCTTCCTTCAAATTTACGGTATACATTTTTATTCCATTTTAATTTCAAAAAAAGAATGTTGCCCTTATTTTTGACCTTACATTATTAACTATTGATATTTTACCTTTTAACCATTTATTATATTTATAAATTTTGTAATATTCCTGCAAAGAATATTTAGATTTTTAAATTTTCTTACATTTCTCTTTGATTATCTCTTCTTATATTTTTAACTTATCCATTAAATGCAATTTTGCTGTCTGTTTTGGACTTCAATAATTAGAAAATGGATTATTGATCTCTGTATTTCAGGTTATTGGTGCAAAAAATGGTTTTAAAATATTTCATGTCAGTTTTTGGTGGGATTTTTGGGGTTATTGCCTTGAAGCTAACCTTACGGGTATCACTAAAAACTTAATTTGGCAAAGGACAGTTTGAGTCCTGCTGGGCCAATCAGTGCAGAGTGGTGATGAGGGTAAAGAGGCCAGATCAGGTGTCTTTCTGACCGCTGGCCTGACTGCGAGCCCTGGAAGGCCGAGGCCTCGAACCTCGAAAGGACAGCACTTCCATGTACATTTACCGCCATCTGCTGGTTAGTTATCAGGCAGTGGCATGTAGTTAAGAGCAGTCTGTAGCTGTACAAAATGACAAGCTATTACCTCAAAATATATTCAGAATTGTCAGTAATTAGACAAGTAGGGGACACTGAGTCCAAATAATGTAATTTTAAAGAATAAACCAGAAATGTTCCAGTGACCACATACATGACTGGTTTATTGTTTCTGACTGTATTCATTTTGCAGTGGGGTTTGTCACCTCTCAAAGCTTTTTTATCTCAGTTTTATAACTAAACTGATGGCATGTGAGGGATAGACACAAAGATTATTTTATAGAATCAAATACCGTAATTTAATGCATATTCATCATTATTTGTGACAGATGTTTTCATTCTAGTTGAGGGTATTTTCATTACTCTGTCTACCTGTTGTAAACAAGCATACGAGTCTGAGGTTGTGGCCAGTCAGAAAAACTTTAAAATATGAATGTTAAACTTAGAAGGATACAATATTCTCAAGCATTAATGAAATATTGGCAAAATGCATACATTTATTTATGACTGAAATTAATACAATGCAGACTTCATAACTCTCCTTATATGTTTTCAAGCATTATTCATATAACAAATGTGTGCAGTGCGATTAATCTAAAATTTGCAATTTGATTCTGAACAGACAGGAAAAACACCATAGCTACAGGGGTAGATGATCTCCTGCTTTGTCATAATGGATCCGAAGGGTCCATTCAGAGCTGTCTGGTGGATCATATTTTCTGAAAATAAACCTTTACCACTGCATCTGTGGTCTGCCCCACTTCACCCTGTGGGTCAAGAAAGCAGCAAAGGGCCTTATAAGCGACATAGTGTACAAGCCAAAAAATCCTGAAGAGACCTTTATAATAATGCTGAAACTCTCTGCGTGTGCGTTTGTGGGGGGAAATCCCACATGTCTGCGTGAACTCAAAGGCCTCTCTGGGTGTATATGGTTGAGCCCAGCCTGGACAGGACCCTCGGGTGGCATAAAGTATACTTTTGCTTCACAAGGTTCATAAAATGATCAATAATAATCATAAGTCAAAGTTAGAGCTCCTAACACAGAATAATTTGTTAATATTGGGACGCAGGGGAGTGTTTGTTTGAGTTCCCCATTGGCCTTTTAAGAAAAGGGCATTCATTCATTCTTGCTTCTTTGCTCCCTTGAATGTTCCTTGAACTTCATGCAAACTCACTCGAATTTCGCCCAACTCAAGTAGATGTTCTTTTTAAAGCAGCACTTTGCATCATTACCACTTTACTGGTCAACTTTTACCCAACATCACCTCTGACAGCACCCCTTTATCTGAAACCTTCAAAAACTTTCCACAGATTTCTCCAACAACATAAACTCTCAAACATCTTTGGCGCAACTCATAGTCTGCAATCCATCTGGCATGGGCAGAATACGAAATAAACCACCTCTAATTGTGATGCTTTGACCATCTTCCTCCTGACTGGTATTTAGCTTGGCTGCTGCCTGGGGCTTTGTGGTTTAAACCCAAATAGTTAAGCTGGTGTGAGAGGGAGAACACATTATTATTCTCTCTGGCGGCTGCACTGCACATGCTAATAAGGGAAGACCGCTAGGCTTTTTTTTTTTTTTTTTTAAAGCAATGGGGGGAGACGGTGATGTCAGCATTGTGTTTTATCTGGTTTGGGATCAGAGGGGGGTGCAGTTTCCTCTGGTAGAGACTTTGGGGCCCAGGAGTGAACCCATGGCTTTGCCAGGGACCCTGTTTAAGGAGATTACTCAGTCACCGCACCTTTGTTGCATTATGGGCCAGAGTGAAAGGGCTTGCACCATTGACATCCCAACGAGACGCCAGACTGACAGCTTTTCGACACTCAAATGAGCACAGACAGACATCAGCATTCATATGAGCCCAGCTCGCTATTTCTGTCTCCAACGATGGAGGAAAGCTGCAAGTTTCTAAACCTGTGAATAACTCAAAAAAAGTGTTGACCCTCAAAGGCGAGTGAGTTTCCATGATGGCAAATGGTTGTCTGTGATGGGCCTTAGTTATTCATCTGACTCATGGGTAGTTCTCAGTCTATCACTAAATGTTTGATCATACCCAATATGGCATTGTTAGTGCAACATTATACAGCATTAACTGTTCATGGAAGGCTCATAAAATCAGATAAGACTAAAGACTCCTACAGTTTTTAGAGGTGGTCTCATACAGTATATGTTATCTGATCCAATGCACTGAACAAATTACAATTACAAAATGGGAAAGACACACTATGAAAAAATTGGGATACCCTCTCGGAAATTATTGTGAACCCACAATTAAATTAAGTCATTTCCTCCTGGTAAAGGGATGGATGAAGTCCTCAGTTACACACTGTATCCTCAATATTGTAGAGGTATGAAGTGACTACCTGAACATACAATCCTTTTGCTATCATGTCAAGGCTTCATGCACTGGAAAAAGCAGTACGTATTTAGTCAAAATTGAGTTAGATTTGTTTTACCATATAAAAATATTATAGAGTGTTTATTTTCACAGTTACAGCCTCAGAAAGAGCTATGGCAAGTTTAAGCTAATTTGTGATGGTTATCCTTATATAATGGGTATCTGTAAATGAAAAATATGTATTTTGATAAAGCACCATCTTGATATTCATTTTGTACATTGCAAATAACAAAATGAGGCAGCTGCTTAATCTTACTGGGTCGAGAAAAAAAATAGCAAAAGTCCTGCTAAAGCTAACTAGCTGTACAGATCTCAGTAATTGTGATTGTTTGACACTAGCGCAATTTATTTAATTGGATCAAGGTACGCTAACTTTAACAGGTATTAAAGTGTAAATTAATCTATTATATTGATTTCAGTTAAATTAAAAATATTGAAAGTAGACAGACAGAGCAGACAACTAGTTGCCAAAAGCAGCAAGAGCACATTTTATTTATGGTTGCCTGCTATGTTCCTTGGCAGTAATTTGGGGTAAAATCATCAGCCTAAAAAAGACTGAAAAAAAACCCCAAAAAACTGAAGTATCAAATCATCCCGTTACACAGTTTACTTATCAGCCTAAGAAATTTAAACACTTTCTTCTCAGCTTCACTGTATGAAAGACAAACTTCTGGTGAACTTTAGCTTTATTTCCCATGGCAGAAACGGAGTGAGGTGACAGTCTGAGACTCCATGTAGGCGGGGGAGTTCCACAGTGTATTCCAGCCACACAGAGCTTGATTTTATTGCCCTGATTAAACATCCTCTGGGGCAGTCGTGGCAGGCAGTTGCCCCTTTACATGCCCACACCGCATCGGCACCGCAAGTGACTAGAGAGAAAAATCACACATCCCATTTCTCACACTAGCCTGTCCCTCTTACTTTGGCCCAAAATGCATTTTATGGACATTTCACCCCGTTTGCTGCAGATGGGTTAAATATTACATCAAAGCGTGTTTAATGTTTCACAGTACCTCTCACGTTTCTCCTCAGTATCGAGTTCAAAACTAGTGTAGGCTGCATTTTTACAGTAGATTTAATGGATCAATGTCCATAATCACATTAGCAAGGGTTTAACATATAACAAATTTCACTGTACTGGCATCAAAGACCTGACCTCTCGGTATAATCAGGCATAGCATCTTTTCCTCCACTCAAGATCTGTGAGCCTTCTGATACAGGGTGAAACAGAAAATTGTCAAGGGGGTGATAAGCTGTCGTGTACGCAGCTCAGAGAGTATCTGTGTGAGAGAAAAACACTTGTCCCTCACAGTCGCACAGTCACAGATGCTTTGTGCACCTCCTCACTGTTTTCATGGCTCATGCTGCTAATCCTCGCCTTCTGCAGCACTTAGTGCACAATTGTTCAGCAGAGAAACGATGGCAAAATGAAAATTAAAAAAAGTTCTTTGAAAGACTTGAAACACCAGACACTTTCACTCTTAAAGGAAAAGGCCAGAGGAATGTGGTCCACCTAAAATGCAATTATTTAGTACAAGAAAAAGAACGCTTGATGTATGATGTCTGAGTGAAACAAATACCACGACAGTCTTCACTCAGCACTTCCTGTGCAAGGGCCAACAGGCCATCAATGAATAATAAAGATTAGCAAAAAATTCAAACAGACAAACTGCAGACAAACTAGAATTGATGGCTTCCACTGAGCCACTCAGGGAGCGGGCCATGACGCAAAAGGAAAAACATGTCGGGTTCCCCTGGCCAGGTTAATCAAGACAAGCTTTCCCTGCAAAAAATGAGTGTGAGTGTGCATGTGTGTGCGTGTGTTTATATGTGTGTGATTGCAGTTCAGTGTGTTTTGTGTATGTGTGTGAGCCCATTTCTTATTCATAATATGCAATCTTATTTTCCCGTTGATTGTTTTTGCCATACATAGGTTGTATGCATGAGGTCTTTGCCCATATTCTTCTATGCAGCACAGCATAAATAAACAGGAACACTCTATAATCCATCATTCTGCATGCTGTGGGAGCATGCCCAACACAAACATGGCTTCTGTTTTCTATCTGTGTGAATGAGACTGTGTGTGAGGGCTAGGATGGGTAGCACTATTATGTTAGTGCTCAGTCCATGACTGTGAAACATAAACCGCCTGCACTTAATGAGGATTATACAAATGAGCTTCCTCTTTGCTCTTTGTTTCTCTGTCCTGCTGTCTGAACATGACACAGAGTACCGAGCTCCCTTTTGTTAATTACTCCCACAGCTTTTAAGATGACTCTCATCTGAGTGTGGGAAGGGTTGAGGATATGTTAAGATGGCATGTTGAAAATAAACTGACTTCGTTTAGCCATGAGAAACTTTTTATGAGTTAATTTGGCAAATAAAATAACCCTTTACAGTATGTCAAACACTGTATTTAAATAGACTGGTAAGTCCCAGGCTGGATCATCAATGGGCTGGGAAAATCTGGAAACAGGAGGTGATTAACTACCGTACTTTCCTTCCTTAGCAAGTATCGTTAAATTTCCAAGGAGCACTAAACACCAACTGCCTGAGTGGTGCTGCTCTGAGGACAACAGTGTAAGGCTGTGGTTATTTCAGGCGGCTTCCAGGTGTGACTGTTCCCGGTTGATATTTAAGGGTAATAAAAATAAAAACTGTAGAACCTTTGCTCATCTGAAAACCCGTGCATATACAGAAGGTATTTATTGCGCTGACTGATCGAGTTACCTGTTCTTACACACTGTTATTGTTGTAGGAATGAAAAGACTGGCCCAACCAGAATGAAACAGCACAGTACAGTATAAGCAGTACTTTTAGCCATGCTAGTGGTGTGCCTCATGTCAGTTAGTCAGTTGGTCAGTTCGCCCCAGACTGAAATGCCTGCATGAATTGTTGTGAAATTTTGTACAGACGTTTGTGATTCACAGAGGCTGAAATACAACTGTTTTGTTAAAAAATATAGGCAACATACTCATCAGCCTCACCTGTCCTTTGTTTTTAGTGCTAATTAGCAAATGTTAGCATGCTAACATGCTAAACTCAGAAAGGAGAACATGGTAAATATAAAACCTGGTAACCTTTAAACATTGGTATGCTAACAGGCTGTTGTTAGCAGCCTGTACTCATAACAAATCCCTGTTAGATTCTAATAATACTGGACGATGATGAGGGTCTGGGCTTAAACAGTCTCACGCTGGGCTGTGATTGTACAATAAGAGCATCTCAAGTGTGCTGGTTTACCTCTAAATTAAGTCTCATTTTGGAAATGCATTTTAATTAATATTTGCTGACATACCACAAGTGTAAACAAAGGAAAGAATACATTTCCACAATGGGTGCTGCAGAATAAAGATGTACTCTAACTTAAGCTAATACTCATCAGTATATGACTGATTACTGCTGGTAATTGGTGCCTTATGTCAGATTTGTGGTAAAAACTGACCTCATCCACGAGATTTCAAGCCCAGACTGACTTCCTGTTTGCAGTTTTTGTCATACAACACCAACAGCTACTCTGGAGCATAAATCCAAATGAGTAACAATGGTAGTGCTATTGTGCCCAGCATAATGCACTTTATAATATCCTCATTCATTGCATGAGGACTTTATTTACAGAACCCTCTGGGTAACGCAATGCCATGCTCTGATCACATACCAGCCCACTGCATGTAATTATCCTCAGCCTGCTCTCCAATCTGTCACTGCCCAAACTCATTTGTAAGCGTGCATGTACAGTGATTAAAGAAACTCCTGTGCCATTGCAAAAAACAGGAGGCGTCTATCACTCCCCTCCAGCCCTCCTCCACATTTGGGGAATTCTCCAACAATGAGGCGAGGCGGCCATGTCAGAATGAGCCAGGCAGATGTGTACAGATCGCCAACATTGCTAATGCATCTGCGGCACTGGTGCAGCAGTCAAGTCATAATAATTAAAGACATACAACATCTCAGGACTTCATTAATCATGGTTTATATGGACTTTGAAGCCCTAATGAAAAACAGCCTGCCTCACTGGGTTTATTGTGTCTGAACAAATTGTGAGGATGGTGTACGCCAGCATTGCCCCCCTCCTGACCGCCTGTTACAGGATGTGGTGATGGAAAACAAAAAGATAAGATTTGGTGAAAAGCAATGGTTACAGAGAGGTCAGTGGTCAAGGCTGTTTATGTAGACACTGAGCACCATTCAATCAGACAAAACAGGGGCGCTGATAGCGATGCCAGTGTGAGTTTACAAGTCTGTGTTTGCACGTTTGTCCTCTTTAGTGATTAATGTTCGGCACAAGATTTTCTGTCCTTGGCTGGGGAAAATGAAGGCCCATGGTGCTCATCTTTCACTGTCACATATCGTCATCTTTGATTTGCTATTAGTTTCTCAGATTCTCACCACACTCTCCAGCCCTCTTGGAGGTGCATTACAGTGAGATCAGAGTGAGAGATTACTGCATATTAAGCTCTCAGTGCCAGAAGTGGAAATTACAGAGAGGTTGTCACCGCCAGAGCTCTCTCTGCTTGTTTTCTCCTAGAGAGAGGTAATGCTTTACTCAACACATTTCATCCCAGTGGCTTGTGACTGGTCCCTGGCAGTGCTATCAGTGGTGAGTCACAGCCAAAGGTATGTGTGTAGCTCAACAAAAGCAAAGAGGGAGAGGCTACTTAGGACTCCAGCCCAGGACACATGCGTCTTCTCCCAATAAAAGTCCCTTTGGCAGGTTTACATCGCATTAGTCCACTGAACCCAAGGAAATATACAGTGGAAGGGAGAGAGGGAAGCATCCATCATCTGAAACACAAAGGATGAAGTCATTTTATCTCCCTAATGATGCGTCCTGCCTACAGGTGGAAATATGCACTAAAGCTCTTTGGGTTCCAAAGGTAGCTATCAGCAAATTTGGGATTCCTTCCATCAAATGACTTTAAATTTGTGTATCTATTATCTATCTTATCTTATCTATTGCTTCTTTCTCTATATTGAGGCTGCCACATAGTTATTTACGTAGAATAAATGTTTTTGTCTGCTAATACTCAGAAAGAAAAAAGTATTCTTAATATATAAGAATCAAAGGGTTAGCGCCTGTACGTTGCAGCCACACGGTAAAACTGAATTTTGTGTGGTAACAACCTGGCAGTGATTCAGTTCCTCTTCAACACGAGTTCCTCACTTAAATTTGTCATTTTATAGAGTGCTGCTGACAGAGCACAACTGACAGATCAAAGTGGCCTGAGCGGCCCCTTGGAGTAAACAAGTCAAGAAGCTCAGAGTTTTGCTGAATAAAGGAAGAGAGTGAAGTCTTGTGTGTGTGTGTGTGTGTTTGGGGGGGGACATTTGTTTGAAAGCCAACACGCAATGTGCACTCAGACCCTGCGGTTTGTCAGCGTTTCTCCCAGGTGAGCTCACACTGGGCCAGTCCAGCACAGCCGCCCCCACCTCTCCCTGTCCTGGCCTGAAAGAAATATTGTCCTCAACTCTCGGGTTTGACTCACAAAATATTTTGCTGGTAGTCAAAACAAAATTAGCGCTGGTTTGTTGTTTCTACTTAGCTCATCCGTGCCCCCTGTGTTCATCATTTCTGAGGAGAGGGAATATGTTTAGCTGCCACAGTCGAGTTAAGGGGATTAGGGTGAGGGAGATGAGAGTAGTTAAAAGCCTGAAAGATGCCGTTGGTGGTAATGCATTCATTTTGAACAGCATAAGCTGTGCTCAAGCCCGATGAGCATCTGTTCTGCTGGACTGTCACTGAGCAGTTTGACTCCTTTCCAGGTCTTTTTAAACTGATAAACTTACATGTGGGGATCAGTTAAGCATTTTTTTTCCATTAGCATTCAGTTACATTCAGTTCACAGTTCTGCTTAAAGATTAACAAATATTAAAGGCTGAAATACTGTTCCATGTTTCCTGACTTAATAATAATAACAATAAAACTATATGTTAATAAGATTTGTTAATGTGGGTTTAGCAGTCAACCTGGACAATAACGCCCCCTTGTGTTTAATATGTGTGTTACAGACTTAAAGAAAATAACTGTCCATGGCCACCAATCAGTAACCAGCTGAGGCACGTCAGGTAATATTACTGTACTAAAATATACTCCACTATAGTACAGTATGTAGTATACTCAACTGAACTGTCTGGGTTCTGACAACAAGCTGAGAAAAGACCTTAAAGGTATGCCAAATAACAGCTATATTTACTATTGTTATTATTATTATTTGACCAAATGTGTATAACAAACAACAAAAATGAGAAAAGAACTTTTGTTTTTAGTAGAATATAATTTTATATTACATCGTAATATTGATGAACAGTCTCAATTACCCTGAGTTATGCTATCTTCATCTTCCATTATTGTTGTTAGCAAATAAATGACTTTTTATAGACATGATGATAATAAATACATTGACAAGTTTATGAAAACAGTAATAAGTAAAAGGTAAATAAATATTGCACTCAGTTGCTTAGCTAGCAGTTTGTATCATGAATGAAAAGGTAAATGTCCCCTCAGAATGTAACAAAACAACTTGACAGCAGCATCTCTGTACAGTCTCTGTTTTTCTTTTTTCCATCAAATTCGCACATAGTTTCAGATTCTTTTTCTGTAACCAGCCTTAGAAAAAGGCTTTTTAAAAAAACTTATCAAGGCTGTAAAAATCTCCTTATTCGCCTTGTGGCGTCTGCTCCATTTCCAGGACCGTCCACCTCATCCGCCTCTCGCCACGTCCCTCTGGGATGCAGGAGGACGTAGTACAGCACGAGATACACCAGTCCCAACACTGTAAACCCGAGGATTAAAACACTGATTACCACTAAAGCCGTGGCTGTCATCAACTCTGGCTTCAAACATGCCAGCAGGGCAGGGGCTGAAAAGTTTAAAAGAGAATAGAAAAAGTAGTAGATGATCATGGCTGATCTGGTGTTCTGTCCTTTGACATTGAAAAAGGTGAACATGAGGATGACTCCGATGACTGCTCGGTACAGAAACTCAAGCCCTTTGGACCTGCAGAAGTTGGTCTGAAGCAAGTGCGTCCAGGTCATCCCCACCAGCCAGAGGAAGGTCAGGGCTATTGTGCTGTAGACGCTCAGCATGAGGAGGAGGGTGTAGCTGAGGATGTGGCTGGTGATTGTACAAAGTTTGTAGAGGAGGTAGATTACTGTGGGGAGGCCAGAGGGCATCTCCCTGACATCAGGGATGGATCTGCGTAGGCAACGGCGATAGTCCACCAGGGCCCAGGCAGTGCTAAGGAAGGTGAGCACCATAGATAAAACTGAAAGAAATGGACAGGTGGTATAAATAATTAGACTGTAACTTCACGATTATGCAGAAAATGTGACTTTTTGCCTCTGCTTACTCTCCAGTACTGAGCACTCTCCATGGCCCAGCACGATGTGTAGTTGTAGAAGCAGCTGGGGGACACTCTCCAAGAAACACTCAAACAGTTTGAGCATGCTCAGATCAGCAGCCATGCAAAACAGATTGTGGTGAATATTTCTCCTCTCTTCCACTGTATAGGAATCTTGGGTTGTCCAAAGCAATTTGTGTCCTTGTTTCAGCAGGTGATAGTACCTAGCAACACACCGAAACACAATGAAAACAAAGTCAGACGAGTTGTTGGCGCATGCACATGTGTTTGTTACTCTTTCATCTTTGGCTGCTGCACAGTCAATGATGCATTTTTCTCGCAATACACTACAGCTTAAATGTGGTTATTCCAGTTTGCACATTCCATAACAGCACACCACTGTGCATGTTAAGCATACTGCACATTTTGAATAACAACATACAGGTACTCCTTATTGCAGGGTACGTGAGCAGCTCCTGTTATTTTCCAGATATAATAACTATGGTTGATAAGTCAAAGCAGTCTTATGACACTCAACACCAACCATCATCATTCATTACGTACCTGGCGAAGATGCCCATGCCAAGTAAGTGCAAGACAGCAAGTCCAACTTTGGACATGCCTGAAACTGGTGTCTTCCCTTCAGGATTTATTAGAACGTTTTTCATGTCGTCCCTGTACCAGACATAGCTGAAGATCTGCGTCACCACCAGCCCAGCCAGATTGAACAGCACAGACAGCCCAGCCCACAAAAAATGTTTCTCAAAAATATACCTAATGGTCCGTTTAATGTCTGTCCCAGTGTCCACCACATACAACAGCAGTCCGACAATGGTCAAAAACCATCGCACTTTGCGGTACTGAATGTCTGACTGATGCATTTTGTGGAAAACTTCAGCCAAAGGTTTTACTCTCTGATGACAACAGAAATGTCTCTCCTTTTGAAGGTCCTGAAGAAAAACTGAGAACAGTTTTGTGTTGGTCCCCTGCAGTTCAGATGCCATTCTGGTCAATCTGTAAAAGCATTACAATGTGATCAAATAAATTAATGTGACAATTGTGAAAAAGACAATTGTATTTTTAACATGCTTAAACATTTTGTTCAAAGTATGTGCAGTGAAAAGCAAAATGCTTAAGACAACTTAAGATAACTGCAGTTAGCTGCTGTGTCTCGTGCTCTTTGAAAACCTATCATAAGCACTTTATTAGGAGGAGTTCTGACAAACTGTATACTCAATCATGTGATTTAAAACTGATCAATGACGTTATCAGCAGGAATCACTGATAATGAAAAGTGCTTTGCCCATTCTGAACTGTTGCATAACGTAGTACAGTTTGCTTAGATTTGGAGACGTATTTACTGAATGACAGAATAATGTGTGAAGTCTATTTACAACCTTAAGAACCAATATAATTTCAAACTGTTTGATGGTGATAAAATTCAACAGAGGAGGCAAATCTGATATAAATTCAAGATAGCACCGAATCAAAATGACATGACAGCCATAGTCGTCTTAATTAATTACATTTTCAGTGTCTTATACCCACAGTACCCACAGTTTTTAGTCTAGGTCATTGTATAAAGCACACACACATACGTACACACAAAAGAAGAAAGAAAGAAAGAAATTGTTGAACTTACCAGTATATTTTGTCCATGGCAGACAGCTGTCTACAGTTACAGAAGCAAATACTTATGCATGTGCGAGTTCTCTTTCTCTTTCCTTGAAACTTATGACAGGCTCCACCTCAGCAGCCCTCTGAGCTAATATGGTCAAACCAGGAAAACGTGATTGCGTAATGGACCTTGTGCCTGTGTGCGCTCATGTGTGTGACTGGTCATACTTTCAGTCGCATGAGACGGATCATAATTTCAAACATGATACTTTTTTGTGTGTGGTTTAATCATCAGTGGCCAAGTGTAGAAATGCTGAGGTATCCCCCAGAACATATTGCTTTTGTGTGTGCACACAAAGTCAGGTGAATCCGCTGATTGCTGTGAAGGACATCACAGCCCACACAGTGGTTTTCCTGTAAAGTAAGTACTTACAGTAAGCGTGGGAATGTTTTCATCTGAGAATGGGAACCCTGTAATGCACTTAATATTTTTTAAAACTATAACGACGTAAATAATAAGCAATAAAAAGCAGCATTTGTCAATTCAATAATCTCAGAGGTTTTATCTATTATTTTATTTACTTTATTAAGCAAATTACTGGTCACAAGCTGCTTCTCCAACCTCTGGGCCACAGTTGCCTCTACCAGTACCTTATGATACCCAGTGCTAGCAAATGTTACTAAACTTTATCCTGATACTGCTGTGTAAGTGACATTAAGTCAACACATCAACGCTTCTCTTTTTGTTCTACTGTGTTTTATCCTACGTTTAGCACTTAGCATTCAGCTATAACTATCACCAAAGTAACATAGTCTTGCTTCAAGTCTGTAAATTTTAATATGTGCGCACAGTATTTAAATAAAGGCAGTACGTAATGCAAGTTCAAATACATCTGAAAGTAATGAGATCACTGAGTTTCAGCATCAGCTTAATCATTATTCAAGTTCTGTGATATTCAGTTTTAAGAAAAAAGCCTGCTTATTTTGATTATTGCATGTTTTGGATAATGTTGGTAGTCCAGGCAGATAAAACTTTCCCCTTTTTGATCGGCAAAACTGAGCTTGAGGTCCACACTGAACCCTTGGTCCTCTCGCTCTGAGTGGTGTATGTATCTTGAAGTATTAGCCTGGCTTGTGGCGTCTTCAGTTAGTTTGAAGTGTTCTGATTTCAGCAATGTGGAAACATTTACACTGTTATCTGTAAGGTAAACACAAAGGATATAAAACATGGGATTTTTGTGCCGGTCCGTTTCTTGGAACAGGGACGTGACATCCTTAAGTCTTATCATCACCCTGAGGTCGCAGACAGCATGAGAAAAGTAGCCTACACACCTCTCTATAAAACCACAGGTTTTACACTGGCTGTTTCCTCGTTTCAGTCCACGCTAAGCAAAGGTCACCAGCTGCTGGCTGTCGCTTCATATCAGTGACAGCTATAGTACAAAAAAACTGATATGAGAATGTATTCCCAAAGTGTCAAAGCAGCCTTGTTTAATTTAGAGTGGTCACTCTACAGTATACTGGGAATGGGGCACAACCCCCAAATTTTGCTGATTCCACAGCTACAACCTTGATTTAACCAACTATTACGTCTGTCAAACTTGGACAACCTTCTCAGCTTGAAAAAGAGTGACTGTAGTTTGGGTCAGTAACTCCCTCAAAGAAATCTCATGCCTGAATTGAGACAAAGTACAGTAGGAGGCAACGGGCTGTAGTCCTTATTAGTGTCCTATTATACTCCAATCCCCTAGGTGGCGATAGAGAGCCCCAGCTGTTTCTGTCCTGTTCATAAAGAGTTTTCTTTGGTCAGACGCATGCGCACTGGGCGCAGCGTCACTCTCTCTCTCCCCATGGACCCCTCCCACTAGCACAAGAGTGACACGCCATTCAATTGCTGTGTGGCCCTTTGCTTGTAGGAAGCAGGAGGGAGCTTTGAGCGTCCTCGCACAGAAGGATCATTTCTGATAGAAACCGACCAGATCTGCGCTGCTTCAGGCAAAAAGTTTAGCCGAATCACGTCGACATGGGGATCCGGAAAAAGTCCAACAAGAACCCGCCGATGCTGAGCCATGAGTTTGTCATCCAGAACCATGCAGATATTGTTTCCTGTGTTGCTATGGTTTTCCTTCTCGGGCTGATGTTTGAGGTAAGTCCCCTCCACATGTTGAATGGGTTTTCGTTGTGGGTCGTGCGGGGATGCTCGCCCCGGTGCAGTGGACCGGCCACTGGCAGGCGAGATGCCGAATACTCCCCATCTGTTCTCGTGGAAACTGACATGGCTGTCTGATCTGTTCTTCACACTACTTCCTCTCGTGATCGAAAGTTTTCTCTTCGTGATGGCCTCCCCGCGTTTGCTTTTTATTTCTCAAGCGCAGCTCATTCTGGTAGCCTGTCATTAAGTTTTCACAAAATCCAATTTTGTCTTTATGAAACCGACGTGGGAACTAGTTTCCATCTGGCTGCGTCTCATGTTGGAATCGATATTTCAAATCACTCGTCCACGGGCCCGCGGTTTGTTCATAAAAACACAAAGTTTCTCATGTGCAACGTCGTTTATGGAAATATATCGTCATGTTGCAGATTTGGAGCCGGGCATCGATCTCGGTGCTTGCAAGATTGTGCAACGCTCTCGGCATGGTTAGTTTATGCGTAGATGTGTTACGTGGCAATCATACATCGACTGAGAGGGCTGTCATCTCACTAACACCACTTGAACCTAAAGCGAAAGTTGTCTTTGGAGCTAAATGGCGTCTGAAACGTACGTTGAAGCCGCGGGCTGACAAACCGGACTCCGTTCATACAGCATGACCGCTCCGTGCTGCTCTACTTTCACACACATTTATGTTTTATTTCAACCTTGTTTCATCCTCAGCGAAAAGCGGCGCCATTGGTGTCATGTGGAGCTAGTTTCAGCTGCTTCCTGTTCCTGTCTTACAAAATAAAACACACGTAATAGCAGTTGTTGCAATGTTTTTTTTGTGTATCTTAATGGAAACGTAAACAATTTCGAAATGTTGGCTATTTATGGCAATTTAAACGACTTTAGCCGAACTTAACGTTTCTTTGTGTATTTAATTTCATTTTGTTGGTACTTTTGTTATGAAGGAGGAATAACCAACTTCCCATTTTAACCTTATTGTTCTGCTGACTTCATGCAGCTCCATTCGCTGCTCCTCCACTGCATTTAAATGGTTTTTATCATATTTAATTCCCCATCACACGACAGTCATGTTACCCCTAATACAGACATACATGCCAGACAATTTATATTTATTAATTATTCTAGCAAGAGACACCAAATGAAGGAGTTGGTAGAACGTAATATCACATCTTCTCTCTTGTTTCCTTAATAAACATTAATATTGCATAATTCCTTATGATCTTATGTTTGTGTAACCAATGACTTCAACACCAGTGTGATACTTCAGTGTTCTTGCAGATATGCACTGTCTTGCAGGGAATCCTTGATATTTAAGTGCAGCACTCTAAATTTTTGTGTGTATAAACTTTAAAGTAAACCTTTGAACCTGATTTTATAGTTTTTAATTATATATTTGGTCAGATCCTTCTTTAGATGACACATGTACACACGTGTGCAGGCTCTTATCCCTAATATCCTTTTCATATCCACAGATCACCTCAAAGTTTGCAGTGCTTTTCATAACCGTCCAGTACAATGTCACCATATCAACAAATGGTAAGTTAAGGATTGAACTGGCACTGTAAGACCCATCATACTTACAGATGCTGGCGTGTGAATGTGTTCAAATGAATATAGCAAGTTCTGGCTTTAACATGCAGTGTGTTCTCAGAGCTGTCTGGCTGGAAGCCTCTCATTTGGATTCTGGAGCGGTACTTGCATGGCCTTACACAAACCCATTTGAGAGCTCTTTTTTCCCCCCCTTTGGAGCTAAATTTAGTCCGCCTGATTTATAAAGTTCTCTTGTGGCAAGGTTGTGTCGGGTGAATTTGGGCTAAGGTGTAATATAGGCCTCTCAATTCAAGTTCTGCTCATTTCAAGGTTAACAATTCCTCTGCCAACTTCAGATACTTTTGAAGGAATGTTTGACCTCAGAGCTTTTGTACTCTGGCTGGAGGTTTGCAGGCTGCCAGCTCATAATTCAGTTCTTATCTGAGAGACCTTACCACTTACCAAGCCCTGTAACTTATTTACAGCATGTATCAAATTAGGCAAATGCCTTGCTGCACCTATATCTCTCTGCAGAGGAACAAATTCAATAACAGCATTGTATTTTTTTTTTCTTTTTGCTGACTTTTACAATGTTGGATTGATTTCTTTATCTGGTTAGATGATGTGGTTCTGCTCAGGCCTTCTTAAACAGTTTGTTGGGAACTGTGTGTCTCTCTGCTACAACCCATCTCATTATTTGCAGCGTTGCACATATACGAAGTTGGAAGCTGTATAGATAATATATAACTTAGGAAAGACAGAGGAGGGTTTGTGCTGAGACAGTCAGTGACTCTGATTAAAGTGGCATCATACTGCACAGTGGAGACTCACTCATCCAAACACTACAACTCATTAATTGAAGGTTATTAAACTAATGAATCGCCTTTCCGAACTGAATTTAAATGACTCTGCATGGCTATTTGAACTGGGTGCAGCTGACACTGTGGATATGAAAGAAACTTTAAATATGTAAATTTTAAATCCTGGTCCTTGTGATGACTCTGTGTTACATGTGTGTGCGCTTCATAAGGCCCAGATGAGACACCTGTGAACCACTTCCACCATGGCTTCAAGGACCTGGCCACTGTCTTCTTCTACATGCTGGTGGCCATCATCATGCATGCCATTATCCAGGAGTATGTGCTGGATGTAAGTGAGACTCACACATGAGTGTACAGACCTAAGTCTCCGCGAACCGTTCTGAGTTGTTTATTGTCGTTCATCTTTGCAGAAAATCAACAGGAAGAAGCACTTCTCCAAAACTAAGCACAGCAAGTTCAACGAGTCGGGACAACTCAGCGCCTTCTACTTGTTCTCTTTCGGCTGGGGCGCGAGCATCCTGCTTTCTGTACGTACAGGAGAAAAAGTAGTCTGCTTTAAGCCTCAATACTGTCCATAATTGTAATTTAAAATGCTTCTTTGCTCTTAGGAAAACTTCCTGTCCAATCCAGTCGCCTTGTGGGAGGGTTACCCCCACACACTGATGCCGTAAGTTGTAATGTTGTGTGTGGAGGTCATGTGATGGTGTTCTTTGTAGTTTAAATAGACAAGAAAGCCTGTCACATACATTTGGTTAATAGTTATTTTATGAGAGCTTCCAGTTGGGCTCTGATTTCTAAAAGCTTTTAATTTTGTAACGCCTGGCCTCTTTCAGATTCCAGATGAAATTCTACTTTATTTGTCAGCTGGGCTACTGGTTACACGCTCTCCCAGAACTGTATTTCCAAAAAACAAAGAAGGTAAGTGTGTGTTTGTGTGGTGTGGACCATTCATTTTGGAATACTATGACGTACTGTAGTTTGTGCTTAGACCCCGAGGGAATATCCTGTTAGACTTCCGTGGTTGTGTTGCATTGTTTCAATGAGTCATACTCCTCTTACTGTAATTCTACGTGCAGGGCCGGGCTGCTGTAAATATTTTGAGCATTTCTGGCCTCCCATCCTTTGTGTTTATTTTGTAGGAGGATATTCCCCGGCAACTTGTGTACATCTTCCTGTACCTGGTCCACATCGCAGGCGCCTACATTCTGAAGTAAGAACTGCCATTTAAGAAAGCCTAAAATTATGTGTGTGATTGTGTGTTTGTGGTGCCCCCACACCCCCGACCCCCTGCCCCGTGTTG
Organism: Scatophagus argus; assembly: GCF_020382885.2. Lineage (NCBI taxonomy): Eukaryota > Metazoa > Chordata > Actinopteri > Scatophagidae > Scatophagus > Scatophagus argus. The sequence continues at coordinate 5,544,606 of NC_058510.1, forward strand.
CTCCCATCAGTTGTAATAAAAGTTGTAATAAAAGAGGATCATGTTTCGTTTTGTCTTTCAGTCTGAACCGTCTGGGTTTGGTCCTGCTTGTGCTGCACTACTTTGTCGAGCTCCTGTTCCACGTGTCCCGCCTGATCTACTTCAGCAACGAGAACAGACAAATGGGGTGAGTTTGCACGTGCTGGGTTAATGATTTCAGATTTTTATTTATTAAATGCCGTGCGTTAAGAATTACTGATGTGAGAAGTCTTGAACGCGACATCTCGGTCATCCTTTTGTCTTCCAGCTTCACCGTATGGGCCGTCTTGTTTGTCCTTGCACGGCTGCTAATCCTGTCCTTGTCTGTGCTCACTGTGGGCTTTGGCCTCGCCACAGCTGAGAATCAAGGTTTTGATTTGGCTGCGGGAAACTTTAATATTCTTTTTGTTCGGTAAGTGTGTCTGAGAAGGAAAGCGGGACTGCAATATCTTAAAGTAATATTTAGAAACTTTAGATGGAAGTAAAGTGGATTTATGCTGGTCGGAGAATCTGCAAGCGAAGGCCTTTTTAAATTCAAACATTCATCAAACCACAAATAAATCAAGCACTGCACACTTCAGACATTTGCTCATTTTCTTTATATAAATATATTCTAATTCCCACATGGCAAATAAAGTAAATTAAATTAAATATATTTTCTGCACAGCTGCAGTAGAGTTTAAATAAAAAATTAAAGCCATTATAAAGATCATCCATCAACATCAGTTTGGACACTCAACAATAAAGGAACAGGAACTCACTTCTAGACTCACCGTGTAACACAGGAAGGACTCAACTGTAGATGAGGAAGAGGGTTGTTCACCCACTTCAGCTTCAGTGAATTAGAATGAAATACAACTGCAGTACATCTTATGCCAAGCCAAGGGAGAGAATTCTTTTCAGTTGCTCTCACTAAACTATCACTCACTGAAACATATCTCAGGGTTGTAAGAAAACAGCATAACTCTGCTTTAATAGAAGTACACATTGGACTGTTCTGAATGAGTGTCTGAGTTTGGACCTGACTGTTTCCCTTCTCTATTAGGATAACTGTCCTGGCCGCCATCTGCCTCACTCAGGCCTTCATGATGTGGAAATTTATCAACTTTCAGCTGCGCCGGTGGAGAGAGCATGCCCAAGCTCAGACCTTGAAAAAGAAACAAGTTCCATCCAAGAGCAAATCGAAGAAAGACAAAAGTGAGCAACGAGCACTAAGTTCTTTTTCTGCAAAGCGCTGAACCTTTCCCCAAGCACTAAAACGCAGGAAACCTTTAACATAAGACTCATAATGTTACATGAAGTGACGTCCAAACTTGCATGCACTAAACAATTTAATTAGTGAAATGTAACTAATTTGGATGTGTCCTTTTTGTTTTTAGCCAATGGAGTAAACGGAGTGAACTCCCACGGAGCCGATTCACCAAGAGCAAGAAAGGAGAAGTCATCGTAAATACAGCCCCTCAACCCCCCATCACGGCCTTCTCAAAGGAACCCCAGCAACTCGTCCCCCCACCTCCCCCAAGAAAAAAACCAAACACTTCTTCCAGCTCAGTCACCATGATGTGCATTTTCAGCTGCCGCACAGGACTGACCACCCTGCTGGACTTCCAGGGCCAGAATGCATTTAAGCTTTACCTGCTGCCAGCCGCCCAGCACGCCTTGATTTAAGAATCATTGCTCTGCTGTGCCGTTTCGAATGGAAAAAAGAAAGCAAATTCAAAAATAAACCACGACAAAAAGACCTTATTTAAGAAGTGCCTATTGATACGGATTGTTTTTGTACAGGGTGTGGAATTTTACAATATCAGGAATGATGACTTCAGTGTTCAGTGTTTCTCCCAAGTCAGGTCATACTGTGCTTTTTTTTGTTTTTTTCTGAAATCCTGTGTGTTCCAGCTTGTGTTTTACTTTGCTTGTTTTTGTTCCCTTGTCTTGTATTTGTAACTGCTGCTCCAGCTCCTCTTCTTCACCACTGACTCCTGTCCCACTTTTGAGGGATTTTTGTAAACATTTTATGGAGGTTATGAATTTCCTTAAACATCTCCCATTTTTTTTCCATGAGTGACACCCTTGTCCGGTGATAATCTCCATCTTTAAGGCCCGACTGGGTTCACATCCCCCAGACTGTTTCGAATTCACACCACACGATGTTGTTAGATGGGCAAATGATGGAAAGCCAAGTTAAAGCTGGAAGTTTTCCATATCCACTCATGGATAGAATAGGGAAGATGGTATAAAAGCAACTTAGGAGATATCACTCTGTAATACTGTAAGGAGATTCACAGTATTATGCAGAACTCCCCTGTGACCTGATGTAGCATTAATTATTAGAGTTCAGGGCAGCTTTTAAGTCGTAACAGAACGTGTTCCTTGCAGTGTCATTATGCTTTCTGTGCAGCAGTTCTGCCTAAAATATTGTTAATAAATGAACACATTCTGTGTTTCAATTTTGAGAGGTATGAAATAACTTTATAAGAGATGGAAATCAGGCAAAACGTCCCTTTGGCAAGCATCACTGAATCACTATCTCGTATGGTTCCTCTTTATTTGACGTGTAAGTATTTGATGGATCTTACATATTACTGCCATTAAAAATGTCTGCAAGATTTGTGGTAAAAGTACGGACTGGAAAAGAAGAAAAAAAAATACATTTTGTTGTTTTGCTGTTTTTCTCCCTTACCCACTATTGACTGTGCCAAATGAGACTGACTGTTGATATATGCCTTTTACTCACATGCCATAAAATAAATCTACAAAGCTATGGAGTGCAGTCACCAAGGTAACGCTGGCTTATTGTTGAGAATAAACCCATTAACTAATTTTAGGAACATGGTAGTGAGTCATGGTTGTCTCTGGCAGTATATCATCAGCAGTTTATGTGGTTTTCTCTACTCACCCTGAGGGTTTATCTATCCTACATAAGAATAAAAAGTTTTATTGAAAGAGGAGCTCTCGGGGTTATTATTTTTGCACCACTAACAGTAGTCAATTTTAACTTGTACAGCCCCAGTATCACAAATGTGCCTCAAGGGGCTTCACAGTATGTACAGCCGATGACATCATCTATCCTTAGACCATATTAACTTTTCTCCAAGTAACAAACTAAATAGCGACACAGTGGAGGTGTGGTGTATATATGGCATGTCAGTGCAGTGGCTCCCAAACTAGGTCACAGACATTGCAAAGAAAAGTTCAATTTTAGTATTATTCAATACCCTAGAAGGTGGGCCACAGCCAGGATGTTAGAAGTAGGCCTAGTGAAGTCCCCCAGACCCACCCCTCACCACTCTCAGAAGAGAAAGGCCCAGAAAGAAAGTCTCTAAAATGTTTTAATTATGTGGGTTAATTATATTATATATGTGTTTTTAAAAAAGGACAAATTTTATATCCCAACATAAGGTGTGCATGATGTTTCAAAGCATGGAATGAAAATAAGTAAGACAAGCTTTTAGTTGTTTACTACTGTGTTGGTCTGATGTCAAATGTACACATTCAGTATACAAACACTGAAATTAGCTGACTTCAGAAAATACAGAGGACGAGCTCAGGGCTCTTATTGGTAGCTGTGGCCCTGATTCAAAGGAATCACAGTGGCACGTATGAAATTAAAAAGTCCATTGCGAGAAAAACCCAAACAAAAGGTTGGATCTGCCCATACAATTTCTGCTCTCTCCTCTCTGCACTCATGTTCGCTAAAGCGCCCTGTTGATATTTGCCTTGTCCGCCGCATGGTGGCGGTGTTGCACAAGTTTTAATCCAAAGAAAACGCCTGCTCGCTTGTGATCGATGGCTCGTAGACCACATTGTAAATCAAGGTGGCTACAGAAGTAGGACACACTCATTTTATGAGCTTTCCAAAGCCTGCCTTTACTGTTTTCCGCTTGTGTTTTAACACATTTTTGTTATTTCTTAATATAACAAATTACACCGGAAAAATCTTGCCCGTGCAGATACACATTTTTCTCATCACGGTTACTGTGACTGATAAGTGTTACAGCAAGTGTGGCATCTTAAAATTAACAAGGCTAGACTGAAATTTAACTTTAGTGTGTGGGATGAAGGGGAACACAAACTACATTCCTTTTACCAGCCTTTTTTATTTGCGGCACGGCGCTTACAACCATCCTTTTATAGGCTGACATAAATCTTTATGACCTTAAATCTACATTCATCTTGGTAAGCAGTATTCCGACAAGTGGAGGTGTACCGGTGTGCCATGTAATACACTTCTTTTTTCTTATATTAAAAAAACCTAAGTTGGGAAGGTGGAGGGGTCGTACTGTAGTTTGCCCACCTTTTTAACCACGACCCTAACATAGGCCACATTTAAACATTAGCTACTGACACGGTGGTGTTTTTAACTAATGCTAAGTGGTTGCCAGGTCTAATGTCGTCTTTTAATGCTGTTCTGTCACATAGCAAGTACCCTCTCGGCCAAACAGGTAAATCGCCGTAGTGTTGCTCACGAACCCCGGCGGTAACTGAGTTGATACTGCTGGAGCCCCGTGATGTGGTTTGGTGTGGGGGAGGATAGCAGCTACCAACCAGATAAACACTCAGCATTGGTTTGCACAGCAGGAGTAACATGGCGGCACAGTTAGCCAGCAGAAATGTTGTTTCACTACCGCGAAGGTCAGAGCTGCGCCTGAGAAACGGAATTTAACAGCGAGGACACAGCCGAAAGTATTAAACCGTAAGTAGCCACACGTGTTGGTGCTCATTGTTGAGATGGGACGTGGTGTTTTCGTCGTGAAATTCACGATACAACGCGAGGTCTTCAATCTCGGTTGTGTGTCTGTCTGGCACGGGCTCTCGCTTCGGCGTTAGCTTACTCGCAAGCGTTAGCTTTTCGGCTAAGTCCGCTGCCTGTGTCGGTAGTGTTTTTCTGCAGCAAACTCAAACAGACGGCGCAGTTAGCGAGCTTGCAAGCGAGTTATTGCAACGTTTGTCAGCCGTTTTTAATTGGTGGCGGTATGGTCACCTTTACGTTCGATGTAAAGCGCGGGCTAGCGTGCACAATACTTTGATATGTCATTGTTTTTTTGTGCTGAGTGAGCGGGTGACCGTGCATACAACACCGGACTAAGTTCGCCAGTAGCACACAGCAGGAACGTCGTTAGCATGCTAGCTGTTTAGCTGCGGGCTAGTGTGGTTGGGTGAACGTTGTCAGAATATACGAGAGAGTCAGGACAGTTGTTTGAGCGGGCAGTTAACGTTAACCTCGCTGTGCTATTAACCATGCCTCCGTAGTACTTGCTGCGATAGGTAAGTAGGAAAAATCTCTATTTGTTCAAGGTGCAGGGGGCATTCTCATGTATTTATTTATTTTTTTGCTGAACTAATGTTTCTCTTGTGTTTGGCTGGCGTTACTATGCCTTGTCGAGGTGCTCCATTAATATGCTAGTTACCAGCCAAGCTAGAACGTGAGCACTTTTGTCGCTTAAATCGGTAGCTTCAAACGTTTGACAGTTGTATGTTGAAAGTTGTCCGTGGACTGAGCTACACACTAGAAACCCGGGCTACGGCTCTTCGCTCGAGGTCGGAAGAGGGAAAAGTCTTGACAAAAACACTTGAAACTACATTTAAAATAATTACGTGGCAAGACAGTAACGAGTGATTCACTTTATCGCGGAGAGGTAACAAAAGGCATGACTCTGAATACAGAAGATGCTTTCTGAAAACGTGAAGCACGCATGCGGTGTGTGGTGATGTCGCTTGCGTGTTGCTCTGTTGTGCCTGTGTTGATAGTACACTGCACTCCTTTTAAGGGCTCTCTTGCTTGACTGATTCGGGACTACACACTCAGACAGCTTGTGCCATTTCAGTGGTTGTCAATGGCCCTGACAGTAATGCTGGAGGAACGCATCCTGTGGAACCAGTTGAGCAGTTTCTGTTGCATCACGCTGCCCACCTGATGGTGCACACTACTCGGGTCACAAGATTTAGCATGACATGTTGTCCACCTGCGGTTGCAGCTTCAGGGGGTTCGTGCAGATGTGTTGTGATGGATTTCAGTCAGATCTACCATTAGGCATACGCAAAGTAAGTTCCCACGAAGGTGAAAAGAAACAGCGTTTGCATGAGGCGAAAATGGCTGGAGCATATGTGCATTGATGAGTTTAAAGACCAGGATGCATGCGTGGTGTCTAACGACTCAAAAATGTCTCTTGCCAGCCTGAGTAACGTTATATCTCCGAGGCATATGGCCTACATTTATTGACTTTTTAACTTGAACCGAAACAGTCATCCCTACAAGTATTTATTTTTGTGGATAATCAGTTTTGCCCTTGAAAGACAATACAAGTAAAGAAGTAAAATGTCCTAAACTGACTGGATTTTAATTTTGAGCATGTGTGGGGATGCATGTGATGTCTGCATGTGCAAAAAAAAAATGGAGCCTTGTATAGATGGATTTAAACTAAATGACTGCTCCTGTTGTTTCATTTTTTGCTCGGCTCACCTTAATCAGTAACAGTCATGTTGTTTTGACTGTACACTGCAGAAGAATGAATGTCGGGATGAGGACGGTCCAGAAATTTATGCAAGCTTGTATTGCAAGTATGTGGATGTTTACACAAGGATAACTGATGAGAGGTTTTCTCACACTGCCTTGGCACAGTGCGCATAATGGGTCTCACCTAGAGTAGTTCTCTGCCTGAACACGTTGTAAACTACAGCTATAGCAACAGGTGTGTGTGACAGTAATGCTCAGCTTGTCACATGATTTGGAAACAATCTCTACATTCACCCCTTGGTTTCTTGCCTGCTGGTAGTCCCCTCTCAGCCTGGGCTTCACCCAGTCCTGTTATTTCTTTCACACAAACCCATCTTTCTACGTTGCTATTCAGATCATTTTGGTTGCCTCTCCCATGTTCACTGTGTGCCCATAATTCCATACAACAAACCAGTATTTTCCTCACAATCTCACAGACCTCCTGTAATCACTGACTTTTGCCCCGTGATAGGTTTCTTTGTTGAGTCACCTGAGTGATACAGTAATCGTTGACCCTTGTTTTGTAGCATACGCTGCCAGTTCTTGGGCAGTTGTCTGTCACTGTTCGCCTAAAGCTGCCTTCACATGATAAGAAGTTTAAACCTCAGTGACCGTGAGGCACAGCGTGGAGCACAATGCAGGCAGTTGCTGAGGCAAAGCACAGTACAGGTATATACCATCATCATTTCACTGTTTCTTATTTTATTCTTCTGTAAGAACAAAGGTGAGAGAGGAGACATTTGTGGTGAGTTTCATGCCTCACTACAAGTGAATCCCACTCTTGCAGCGAGCGTTGTCCTCCTGCCAGGCTGCTTCATCAGCATCATTATGCAATTAATTAGCGGGTTGGATTAGTTGTTGGAGATAACTGCAATTTTTTTCACTGTCTTGGGTGATGTTGGCTGAGCATTTTTACTAGTGTTAGCCAACATTCATCCCATCACTGACGGTGTCTGAAATTCCTTATGAAAATGATATTTAGGATGTCATAACAGTGTTTCAGTTAAGGGTTTTGGTATGTCTGAAACCTGAGCATAGTACATGAATTGCATACTACAGGGAAATAGGTGTACACACCTGTGGTAATGACAATAACTTCATAATGGACAGGTAATGCTGGCGTTTCTTCCTGTTTGGATAAGGCAGCCTAGAGGCTTTTCTTTTCCTGTTCAAAGGTTGTACATTGCAATAATAACAGAAATAAGACTTTGTCCTAGCACAACTTGAGAAAAGATGGCTGTACCTGGATTTCAAATCACTGGGGTTTCCACAGCACAGTCCTGTGCGTTTCACTGTAGAAGCATCCAGTTGTAGCCGATACACCAGACCGGCAAAACTGGAAACCTACCCCTTGCGCAACTCCATTCTACACAAATTCTTGTGTTAGTCATCATCATGTCAGTTTGCTGCTCCCTCTTGACCTAAAGAGGCATCAGCTAATTTGAGGTTAAATGTTAAAACTTTGATGACCCTGTGCGGTCAGTGTTGAACGAGAAGGACTTTGTGTGCGTGGTTCTTGGGAAAGTTGCATGCAGGCATACAAGAGGCCAAGCAGTCGGCCTCTTCTGAACAGGCACTTGTTGAATGGACACTGCACTTATCATGTTAAAGCTGAAGATGTATGACGACACCTACACAGTGTGTGGAACACTTTTAAATCATGACATAATTCCCTTTTAAACATGTCTCAACATTTTATTAGTTAACTATACGGCTCCTCATTTCCACTCATTTCTCCTTGCTAACAACATTAAGTTTACTCGTTTAATCCAGGTCGGAAAATGACATCCCCGTCTCTGCCACTTAGTACGAGCAGCTTTTGAACAACACCATACCGTTCTGTCTCACACACGCTCTTTAATGTGTACTCCTGGGCTCCTGTTTAAAAGCAGTGCCAAATGCAAACATCCAGTACAGAGAGACTGGCAGGAAACCACAAGAACTATTCTGACCAGACTAGTTAAAGATCACTAGTATTACGATTTTCCCTCATCTACATTTTGCTTTGATCTTAATAAAGGACCTTAAACAGTTTAGACTAAACTGAAAGATAGACTTTGGTTTTCCAATAAGATAGATCAAAACAAACACAAGAATCCATGTGGCTTCTAGTCAAGTTTAGATGTGACGGATCGGACTACATTGTGTTATCTGTCCATCACATGCTGTATAAGGTCCACAGTGTATTCTTGACATGATGCACTGCTCCCCCTGCTATCTGTTTGCCTCGTCTCGCTGGGCATCTCACCCTGCCGTCTCTGCGTTTGTGCTGTCATGGAAACAGCAGTGTGACAGGTCCTTGGTGGGCGTGAGGGATGAGCTGTGGGGAAATGGCCAGGTTTTTGCAGCAGAGGGAGAGAGGTTGGGGGGGGGGGGGCGTCTAAAGAGAGGAGGAGATGGTTGATGGAAAGCTGAGAGGGCTTTTACATGGAAGAGGAGGAGTATTTACTCCCTCTGTGCTTCAAGGCATGTTGTTATTGTGTTGTTTAGCTGACCTCAAATAAGCCAACCCATCTGTCTGTGCTGAGAGTAGGTCCTGTCTTGTTAACAACAGCCTGCACAGGATCCTTTTTGGTTTAATTGATTCTGTGTGTTATCCAGATAACGCTTTGCTTGTCATTAAAGTGTTGAAGATTCAACAATGAAGAGACTTACTGTGTTTGCTTCGGATCAACAAGAGGAGGAGGAGGACAGTTGTTTTCTGATAATACCCAAGCCCAGCAATTGATCCCAAATTGGCTCTTGGACAACTTTGCACATTTATTTTGCCTGCCCAGTGTTTGGCTATCAATAAATCCAGTCTGTGATGATAAGCTGCGTTAGAGTACACCTCTCAAAAGTAACATTTAAGCTCTGTGTTGGCAAACAAATGCAATGTTGACCTGTCCCTGGCTTGTCTGTGATCACTTTTCAGCTGGGGTAATTGCCTGTGGCAGTCAGTGCACATTAGAATGATATCGCTAGTTGTTTCAGTCTACTGTGCTTTTAAAACAGGGATTTGTAACACCACACCACACCACAGGCTATGCTCCCACTCCCATGGAGACTCCACCAAGGGCTCAGAGGATCTTGAGGCTCACAGGCAGTTCAATGATTTCATCAGTCCACACTCCTCCACTTATGTAGGTCAGCTACTGCAAAGTGCATATTGATCTCCCAAGCTAAATGATATTGTGGTGTCTGCTGCTCATCGCTAAGAAGGTGCCCTCAACCAGTTTGGCTTGAACAGAGGCAGCAGCAAAGGTCACATGACGATGTGACAGTGCCTCTGCAGCTGTTTCCCCTTTCGTCGTGAGGCCAGTATTGCTTAGCTGTCCAGTACAGTAGACATACTGACTGATGCTGATTGAATATGTATTGTAAGTACCTCCCTTTTATTTTTTAGAGCATCTGGGCTTCCATTGCTCTTTACACAGTTATCACTGAACTGAGAATATGATAAAATCTACTATTAAAAAGGTATTTATTCAAAGCTGGCGCTTGTAAGTACTTCATAAAAAGGGATAAAAACATAAAAACTCCAAGCAACAGAAAAGGTGGATCATAACAGTGTGAGACAATATTTTTTGCTTGGAAGAATAGTGTTGTATATAAAGGTTAGGGAGTGTGCGTTGAAGTCTCAATTTGTGTGAGTGAATTGCTATCCCTCTGCCACAATGTGTTTGTGGCACTGGGTGCTAGGCTAGCATGTGGTTGGCATCTTTCCCACTGCCCCGGGTGGAATCCTTGGCATCGAGGGAGGGAGAGAAAACTTGGATTGAGCAAGCTGCCTGCTGGAGTTGGGTGGGTGGTCCAAAAATATGCAGCGTGAATCGGCTCAGAGAAAATCTAGTATACAGTGTTGTTCTGGAATGGAGGTGAACGACGCTCGTTCGCCACCATCGCAGGCCAGGCTCAGGTAGCGTGGAATGACATGTGCAGAGCAGCAGCATTTCTCACTCGCTCGTCATAAAGCCAGAGGAATGTGGGGATTCAGTTTCAGGCTTTTCATTTCTGTACACATTGTCAGGGTCAAACTCTGACCAGCATGATTTCTCTTTCCCTCTCTCCCTGTCTCATTCTCTCTGTCTCTCTCTCTCTCTCACTCTCTCTTTCTCTGCTGACTCAGCAGTGTTCCTTCAGTGACCTATAATATGGTTTTGCTTGCTTTTCTTTACTGTTTTCTGCAAGGTTGGGAATCTCCTTAGCTAGTCTAGTCTAGCTAGTCCATTTCTATCCGTACTGTACAGTGCAGGTAAGCTGTACGTTATTATGACTAAATTGAGCACAGAGCCATCAGTTGAAGTACTTGTTTTCCTTTTATTAATTGCTGGGAACATAAAATGCTGCACAGGTTCATGAGCCTCGTATCACGCCCCGTTAACTCCCACGATGAACCATAAACGGTGAGTGAAACGACCGATATGAGTAGGTGAGCGCGGCTTGCATGTGAATCAGCTCTTCATTAAGTGTTGTACAGTGACATAGAACAGTGTACCAATTGTTTCCCCACATTTGAGAAGTTGTAAGCTTAAAGATATTGCTTATTTACTTTTTGCTTACTTCAAAAAAAGAAAACTGGAGGATGTTGTGAATCTGTGACAGGTAATTAGAGACCAACAAGAAACAAGAGAGACTTTGAGCGACAGTAGAAAACATCCAAATGAGTTTTCCTTCATTGATGAGTCAGACACATTAAGATTGTCAGATCTCCAGATCCATTTGCACAAAATGCAGCTTTGTCTTTTTATAGATTATGTTTCAGATGCTTACAGCATGCAAACATTAAGGTTCAGAGTTAACTCTGTTTTTCAAGAAGGAGCAGCTGAGAGAAATACACTGCACCTGCTGTTTTGGTTGTGATGAAGGAATATTTCACCACTCATTTGTTTTTTGGATAACAGTAGAGCTTTACAGTGTGGACCAGAGACAAAAGCCATGTAAGGCTTTTGATTGAGAAGACATTGTTTGCTTGTAAGATGAATGGATTGTTGTGGTTTAGTTTTTATATGACCTGTTGATAGTAATTACATAAAATCAGGCTTGACCTTTTTAATGTGGGGCAGAGAAGAAAACATCTTCCACCTTTCCCCAGTGTAATTGATAAAGAACATGTACTTCATGTATTTTAGAACTCAAGATGTGAGTACACCCCCCCACTACCGTCACTACACTAAAAGGCCTACTTTTTTTTTTTTTTTTTTTTATTCAAATGGATAATGATAGCGACTGTGTTACTAATCTAAAAGCCAACTTTGTCTTTGCTAACACAGGAAGAATTATTTCATGGTGTCTAAGTTCCTGAATTTTTTGGTTTTTTTTGTTTTAGCATTTTGGTGTGTCTTTATGCTACAGTTGCTAACAAAACAATTTCTTATTGTTTGCAATTTACCTATGCAAACACTAAAACTGGGCCTAATTTAATTACATTCCCCTCCTCAACAGAACAGCCAAACCACCTATGTTTGTCCCACATGGAGTGTGTGAGTGTGCATGTGTTTGTTTGCATGTTTAAGTGCTGCCATTCATTCCTTTTACTCCAGAGGTTTGTGGTTTTGGCACCTGAAGATGTGAACCGCCTCCCATCTCATCTGGCAGTGGAGTGCAAAACAAAGGCCCTCATTGGAGAGGAGATTACACAGGAGAGGCAGAGCCCTGGTGCTCCTGCTACAGAAACTGAAAATATTATCTCCATTTAAAAACTCAGCACAGGGGTGGAGTTCTTCAACCCCTAATTGAAATGACGACAGGAGACGAAGGAATTAAGACAACTCAGATGAATATTTGGATACTGAGTGTTTAGGGAGGTGCCAAAAACACATTTGGAAATATTCAGTCATGTTAACATAGCAGTGAAGTTGTGGTTAGTATCATACAGAACTAAACAAAAACTGCTTTGGATATGTTTCTATGTAGTTAAAGTTAAAGTTTAAAGTGACATATTTTGTCATTGGAGGGAACTCACTCCAACGAAATTTGTTCTCTGCATTTAACCCACCCAAGTGACGTGCACACACACAGCAAACCCGGGGCAGTGGGCAACCGCGTGCAGCGCCCGGGGAGCAGTGGGGGTTAGGTACCTTGCTCAAGGGTACCTCAGCCATGGACACCGGGACGGGGAATCGAACCAGCGATCCACCGGTTACGGGTCCGACACCCTAACCGCTGATCCACGACTGCCCCCCACTGCCCCCCACGACTGTAGTGTGTGTTGTGGTGGTCATAGCATCATGTAATAGATGCACATGGCCAGATGGCTATGTGCCTAGTTTACATCAAAATGGTAGAAATTAATCATTTATATAATAGCTTGTTGTTTGTAGAGAAAGAAGACCTGGGATTTAAAAGAGGTGAGTAATGAGAAATCTATTTTTTCTGTGGGTGTTTTTATGGGAATGTGTATCTTTAGGATCAATTTGAAAAATGTACGTTCCAGATTTTATTGTTAGCATGTCATGGACTTGGACGGGCCTGGGCCTGGTCTTGACTTGTTGTCATCCTGCCTTAGACTTGGCTTTGACTTGGTCTCTGTCCCTCAAAGTCTTGGTCTTGTTTTGGCCTTGATACACTCAGGTCTTGGTCTTAACTTGGTAGTTATTTAGGTGGTCTTGACTGCAGAATTGCTCTTGTTCGGGTGTTGCTATAACCAACTATTTCACAGTGAACCCAGCATTGAAAAACATCATTTTAGTCCCTATTAGTGTCTGTGACCTGCTTTGCTAAATGGCTAAATAAAGGTTAAATAGACATAGATGTAGGGTCTACCTGACCTGGCTGTCACCGATTGTTTCAGCAGGGGACTGTAAATGGAGAGAATGACCGAGAGAGAGGAAGAGAAGGCTGTTTCTCTTTGCTCTGTCTGGTTCAATTACATGTTCCACTGTCAGAGCAGTGCTCTTAATCAGGTAATGCCGGGGTTTAAAGGCATCCCTCTAAACGTGCGCCACAGATTATTACCCTGCTCACATGTTGGTTTACCTGAGCAGACACACACACACTATGCACCTTTTGCTCTGTCCTGTCTACTCCCCAAATAAATCAAACTGGAAATACTTTTGTTACAGATTTGTCAGAGGCCGGCATTCCTGTGTGTGCATTTGCCATGAGTCTGAGCACTGGCCTGTCACACTGTCTCAAGTCTGTGGCTGATAAAGTGACATAGTTGTGTCAGCTGATCTCCTCTTCCCCTCCCTTCTGTGATAACAAGGCACCTCCTTATCCTGAGTGTGCTTTCACTGTACAGCCTCAGGCTTCCACGGGAACTAATTCCTTACAAAGTGTGACAGCCAATAAAAGATGGTGGGGACACACACATACACACACACATATATATATGCGCACAATAGATATGAAGCTGACATGCAGAGCAGTCATAAGATGAGCTCCAAATCATCTTAAAAGCATGATACAATCAGCTGTGCACACAAATCCTTCTTTCAGACCACACCCGACTCTGTGTGTCCACGACAGTTTCGGCAACACAAATTTGCTTTCTCTTGTCTTTATGACTCACATTTTACAATACGTTTTATTGGCCTCATCATGTTGATTTACACATTTGTGTTTACTGTCCCTGACGTCACAGCTGAAGGATCTGGCTGTTGCTCTTCAAGCAACAGATGTAAGGGCACCTGGCACGGGTTGCATCAGCGCAGCCCGTTGAAATCTGATGGCATGGGGCCAGAGTTTTATGAGAGGATCTCTTTTAATGTAGCCCAAGACTAATGCTAAGACTTTGATTTGAACAAGATTTTTGTCATTCTGAGTATGTCCTTCTTGGATTGGTTTTTGCTTGTTGCAGTGGTAAAAATTGTTAAACACAGAAACCGTTCACCCAACAGTAAGTACTTTATTTTACTGGTTTTAAAACTCATGATATTTTTTTTACTTTAAAAAAGCTTAGGTCAAATATATGCTCTATATTTATTTTAACATCTGGCACATTCACATTAATTGAAGAAAGCTGTTAAAGAGGGCTTGCGTAAAGATCTTTCACAAACTAACTGTTCTATATCTATTAATGTTTTCCTAACCCATGGCTAGTTCATGGGTTTAAATCTGCTGCTGTGAGCTTATTAAACAGTACCTCTAAACCTTTAAGCTGTCACAAGCCCTGTTTGTGGTGAAATATGTAGACTTTTGTCACCCTGTGGAGACATATGACAAAATCTTTGTCTGGCTGAATAATCTGATTGTTTGGTTTACCATAGTTAGTCCCTTGCTGCTCTCCACAGATGGACCAAAATCAATTGATTATTGGTTAGGGAGAGGATCTTGACCAAACCTTGGCGTTGACTAGAGCTAAAAGGCCAGGTGTTTTCATTAGGGTCGACATCAACCATGATTCTTATTGAATTGAAGGCCATTAGTGGGCCATTCAAAAGGCACCCAGTTGGGGCTCCATTGGTGTTTAGCCCTTTTGTGACCTGGCCATTATGGTCAGTTTCTAGCACATGAACTATCTACCCTTTGTCCGGTCTGAACCTGATTAGCTGGCTCATTAGCATTGTTAGTCCAGCCTGAGTGACAGGTTTTCACTCAGAAGGAGCCCATTGCCAGGGAGAAAGAAGGATTGTAACTACTCCCAAGGCTTGGCTTTAGGCAGCATTTGTGCTTACCTGCCGCTATCAGTCTGCTTCTGTCAAAAGAAATGCCAGTTGTTTTGATATGCTCTTGGTTTGTGCTCTTAACATGTTCAAGGCTGTATGAACTTGAGGGTTGAGATCGGTTGTTACTTATGGTGTTTTTCTGTTCAGTGCTTGACACTATTCTAACTGGATTTGTCTCGCATTAATTTGACTGGGGATCATTTTAGTTTGTCACAAACAATAAGGATAATGTGAGTGTTTATGTGCTACACAAATGAAACTGTCAATCATCGGTTATGGTTTCATTGGCTGCAGTCTGTTTAAGGGGTGCTTGAACTTTTAACCTGATGATCTTTGGCCTCCTTTTGAATACCAGCAGATGGTTGAACTCTGAGTGTATCGTGTATCCATGATCTTGTGTTGTAGGTTTCAGAGAAGGTGTTGGTATTTATTTGTAGTGAGTATTAATTCTTTGGCTTTGTCTGTCGTTATCACTTTTCATGTTTGTATTGAGCTTTTTATTCATTTTTTTGTTTATTTTGGAATGGGCTTTATCATTAACTTTACAAGTAGTTTTATTGATTGTGTCATCCAATATTCACGGTAACATGAAACATTAATGTTGCTGCTAATGCTCAGCAGGGTTCTTGGCAGGGTTCTCTGTTTCTGTTTAGGTTACGCCATGTGTCGTTCAAAACATCTGTGCCAAGTAGAGGCCACATCAGTCCTCGAATGATAGAAAGCTCATCTAATCTAAAGGAACACAGCCTTTTCTCCTAAGGAGGTCCTCTGCTGTGCTTGGATAATTTGAACATTGGCATGCAGACGTTCTGTGTGTGCTTGCATACTTTTGGTGTGACTCGCCGTTGGTCTTGAATCACACCACTGTCACCAGCAGGTTCCCACCTCTTATAGCACAGGAAGTGCTTGCATGGATCAGCTGGTCTAATATGTGAGAGAGGTGGTTTTCTACAGTTTTAGGCAGAGAGTATTGCCTGCACTGGCTCACATGTGGCGTTGAGCTCACAGATGAAAGTATTTGAATCGATGGCACATGCTACCACACAACTGCTACTACCAAGCGATGGTTGTAACAGGATGTTCAGTATTGCTTGTAAAACAGTATATGACAGTATATGTGTGGCATGACAAAAGCTAGCTGTGATTCAGTTCTTCCTGTTTGGCTGCTGCTTTACTTTTCTGAGAGGGAGTCACAGAAAATGATAACTGTTAAACTAGTTCAGCAGACTGTTTTCACACTCTGCCTTACCCTGTCATTCAATCTGCAGATCAAGGGCTGGACTGAAACTGAGCATGTGACAGTATTAAAGCTCAGAGGAAATTCCTCCAGAGGATGAGAACTAACAACCATGCAGGAAAGGGAAAAGGAAAAGAGGAAGGTGGAGTTGAGAAATATCATGTTATGAAATGCCATTAAAAAGATGACATTCACTGTAGCACCCATCGACTATTTATACTTTCACTATATTTATGTGTAGTCCCATATAAATGCAAAAGAGCAATTTTTGTTACGATGTTGTGTTTAAACTGCTAATCTGGCCGCTTTGCCTCACTCATCACAAATTTTAGCCATTTGAGTGTGTGTGTGTGCAGGCAGAATATCACACTTCCTCGTGGCTTCTAGCTGTGGACTTGTGCAGGGTTCAAAAGGGGAGTCAGTTTACTCTCCAGTTATGTCAGCATATGACATCACGTGAGTGCATTCCTCAGCTGGATCACTTGGCAGGTATTTGGGAGAAATCACCCAGGCCAAGAAGAAGCTGGCTGGCTCTCCCTTCAATAGGCTACAAGAAGTACAAGACAAGCTCTTCCACAGAAACCTTTCATTCAGCTTCGCCAAATAGCCTAGCAGAGTCCTTTTTTATTTTGAGTTGCCAGTTGTATTTTCTAATTATCCAAATGGGAATATGATGTAAAATTGAAACTTTTCTCCTGTCTAATTAATTGTCTGCCGTGATTAAAAAGGCACACAGTGTTCCACGATGTAATAAGCTTTGGGGTCCCGTAGGAGATGAAAAGACCCTGTAGACACTTAAAACTTGCAGCTCCATGCCAACTTGATGCAGATATTTAGCACTGGATAAGATGACTTGCTCTCAGTTACCTGAATGACTGTGACTGTTCTTTTTAAAGTTAGATAGTTGAAAAAGGGGTTGACATTTTGCTGCATGTATTTGAGGTTTGCATTCTGTTCTGACTGATTACACTCGCACAATACATCATTTTGTGTTCAAGTACCTATTTTATTTCTAAATGTTTTTAACTGTATCGAACCTCGTGAGTCATAGTCAGTGGGATTTAGCTAGAAGTATGATTGCAGTATAATTTTAAATATGCATGCTGTAGCCCTTTGTTTTTCTCATTATTCCATGTACATCATGTGGAGTTCTCACTGTAGGAGTTTAACAGTAATCTTGCTCTGGTGTAATGATAAAACATGTGTGGTTTGAGGATAAATTCTTTCCTCAGGACACAGCAGGTCTCCATGAGAGCCATCCCTGTCCTGAGTTGAGGTCCTGGGTATGATGAGTGGTGTTAAAGGGTGCTATTTTTTTTTATCCAAACAGGACCTTTTGAAACTTTGTTGATGCTGATACAGTGAATAAAAGCAACCCAAGTTAAAAATAAACAAAAAGCAAACTCAAACTGGTCTTAAATACAGTTCAAACAATCAATTACTTGATCATCTGATTCACCAGCTGATAAACTGTTTTGATATTGAGTTAAGGGCAATTTTTCATGTTAAATTGCTGAGAACTTCTTTGTCTTATTATGACATAGAGTGAATTCAGACAAAAAGAAAACTGAATACTGTAATACTGTATGATTATTTTTGAGATTTTATACACCAGAAAATTCATCATAAATAAATAAATAATTAGTTCATTTCAGCCCTAAATATGTTAATAAATCTTCAGTTCTTGTCATCATGTAACTATTGCAGTGCAACAATGGCACAGTACTTTTCAGCTAGGGTTGGGTAGCTTTCTAGTTTTGCTGGTTGGGTCTGGTGTACAAGCTTAACCAGGTCTGATCCAGCATTTGTCAGGTGTAGGTGGAGAAAGGTAGCAGCATGCGGCTAGTGAGCAGGAGCACCAGAATAGCCAGTGAGCTTAGCGCCACAGGATGGAGACTCCCTATGTGATGTTGGGGTGTACTGAAGGTGAGAGTTTTGCACACTGTGCCGCTCTACTGCTCTAACAAAAGAGAAACTATCTGTGTGACAAATCATGCTCTTAGGTGCCGCCTCTTAAAACAGTGAGCACAATGAAGATTTACACTTTCAGCAATGAATGTGCAAACAGCCTTACAGTGTCAGACTCTACACATCCATCATTCTGTGCAGTGAAGCTCAAACTTTCAAGTGCTGGAAAAGAAGAAAAACACAATTTTGACTGGAGGGGCACTTAAAGTTGAATGGCAACTTGTGTGAAACACAATGTCACGGTTGTCCAGAGGGATTGTGGTGCCGTTAGACTCTCATTCATGGGCTGTGTTCCCCTCAGGAGCAGCTGCGTCATGTGCAGCACCTAGTGTTACGATGCAGTATTACTGGTCCGGTTTGGTATATGGATCAATATCGAGCCTAATTATGGGCACGATCTAAAAGCATTCCCTATACTTAAACTGTTCTACCTTTTATATTAAAAGTTATGGTGATTCACGCTATGTACTGAGTATCCAAATTTTGCTATTATTTCTTTCAGCAGGGAGAAGTGGATGATGCGTAAAGGTTTCCTAGCATTACCGTCTTGCAGCAATGGCCTGAGGGACTCTCTGGACTGAAACCAAGGTGAGAAGCATAGCCTCAGCCAACTCTCCTTTTACGCAACTCTGCTGTGCAATGTGGCAAGTAGACTCTTTCTCCAAACACAAAATGACGAGTTGCATAGATGATGCAAACATGAAAAACCAAAAACCGTCTATTTTATTTTGAATCTTCATCATAAGATTTGGTGTGTGTCCCCTCCCCACAGCATTTGTTGTATTAACTTTTGTCTCTGTCTAAGTTAATAAATGCTCCCTGTATATGCTGTTTTCAACGCTGTTTCTGAGCTGTTTTGTCTCATTATAAGGAAAGAGGGATGATTTGATAGGAAAACCTCTGACATTTTTTCACTGCTGCCATCTGATGGGCCTTTGCTTACATGTCAGGGTTCTGTTTTTGTTTTAATTTGAAGGTGTCTCTAAATTGTGCAGATTTTACTGTGTGCTAAAGTCTTGCCTCTGTTTCCACACATTTCTTGCTTAACTTTTTTCTTTGCGCCCAGAAGTGTCCAGATCCAGGCGTTTTGTAAAAGCGAGGACTTTATCCAATAGTCCCGTTGGTGTGCAGTTTTCATCCGTCTTCTGTGAGGGGGGAGAGAAGTTAAACACCCGTTGCTTCCTGAGGCTATGTTGCATGTTACAGTTCAGATGGTGTTGGCTAGAACGTGTCTTTTAGGATTACTGTATTGCCAGCAGTTCTTACAACACCTTTTCCAGAGCGGACTTGTCTTCAAACTAATAGTTTGTATTACCTGACATAAGTTTGGCTGCACTGTCCTTTCTTCTTGCTAATGTCCTAAACGTTTGTCAGTAAGATACTAAACTTTTTGTGTCCAAGTGCAAAATACCTTCTTGTACTCTCGCTCGCTCTCAGTATGAATCCTCTAATGTAGAGCACGAGAATCAACCTATCAATCCAGTATTTATATGTTCCTACATAATATAGTTGATGCAGTGCACATGTCTCTCTTGAGTTGACCAGCAGCAGAAATGATGAAGCTAATTCAGTTTCCTTTAGTTTCCCATCAGATATTATTATTGTACAACGTGTGATGGGAGTGGCACAACCAAAATACAGACATTTAAATGTGTGCTCATGTCAACAGCAACACTTAAGAAGTGGCGTAAAAATGCTATTTTTAGAATAAATTTATTTGCTTAAAGCAGCTATGCGCTCTCAGTGTGTCAGCATCATTCACTGAGCATGCTGGCTGCTTGTTTGCGCCGTTCCTCAGTTCACTTGTTTCCAGTGTTTAAACAGAGAGAAAGACACCAGGTGTTTGTCAGCTAGGATACCCAGACCACAATGGGTTATAATAAGCAAAGAATCACAAATGGTTATGTGACAATATTGATCAATAGTAATTAATTAAAAGTATGTTTATTTGCAGATTATACACAGATATGACTTCAGAACACTTGTATAGGATAATATATAGGATAATCGGATTTTCACAGTGACATCTGAATCTCCCCTCAGGCAGCGCTCTCAGCCACAGATGAATTGTTGACTAGATTGTTGCGGAGAGGTGCTTATTTCTGCCAGTTAATCAATTTTGCCATCCATTGACTCTCTTCCACCTCTTGTCTCGAGCTCCTCCTTTCAATGTTTCTTTCTGACAGCCAGAGCATTCTGTGCCTATTTTACAGAAAGCCCTCCCCTTCCAATCCTGCGACATCCTGAAGTGACTGCCTGTGTTAAAGATTCATGAGCGTGATCAGCTTTCAGTAAATGGGGTGTGGTTGCACTTGGGCACTTAGAGCCATTACCTCGCAGTGATTCTAGAGTGGACAGGCTCTTGTGTGGGACTCGGTAGCAGGCAAGGTGCTTACTCTGTATGCTACGTCAGCCGTGGTGTGTTTTTGTCATTTGAATAAAGTAGATGTGTGTACTGAGTAACCAGATAACTCGGGGGGGTTGTCATTTAGCTGACTTGTAAGCAGCACACACAAATGGAGTAAGTGATAAGAGACAGCTGGAAAAGAGATGACTTTATGCACTTATATAATGTAATGCTGCATCAGTGATGTATATGAAAGTACAGACCCGGGGTCTACTGAACACAGCATCATACACTCAGTGAACCTTCTCTGTGACAAAGAGCCCATGACCTATTTTTGTTCCTTTTGTTTCCTCATCTTTCTTTTACGCTCTCCAGTGTTTCCCCTACATGCATCAAGCAGCAGCGTTACACCTTTGTTGACATACGCCTGCAACTGCTGATTTTCATTTATTTTTTTTTATTACTTAGCCTCGCTCTCCGTCATTGATCTTATTCCTATATGTTTGGAGCGACATGCCCTTCGCTCAAGTCTTATTAAAATTCTCCCAAGATTCAAGGTTTCAGATTCACGTTGTACTTAATCTCTTTCAGTCCATCATCACATTCCTCCCTCCATTTCACCATGCCTCTCCTTTGGCCCACACCTAATATAAGAACATCTGGTTTAAGGTAACGGCAGCTGTCAGCAAGGCCAGAGTTGACTGCAGACCCCCACCCAAGCTGTGCTGTTGAAATTGATATCGTTTTTGTCCCTACATGTTTGTCTTTAATACCATCTGACGTGGTTCCAGTGTGTTTCTGTGTGTTTTGGCTGTCTCAGCACTTCTTCTCACCCTTGCAAATATTGAGATGTAAAATGAGAAGACACGAGTCCTCTGGGCTCCTCCCCTGTCATGATTTCCTCTTCAGTTTGGGGGGAATAAATGGCCCGTGTTACAGCTTTCCAGAAGCACTCTTTATTGGTGCGCTCTTGTTCTTCAGTTCCCCCTGGGGGCCTGTTGTGCCAAGAAGCCATGTGAGGACGGATTACACACCAGTAAGACATTGTTCAGAGCCTCACAGTGGTTTTGCACTTTCTGGAAGGGCCTTCATTATTATAGTGCAGGAGACTTCAAACACTTTCCCAATAGCTTTTGATGCAGTTTAATGCACAGTCATGCCCGGCACTCTCTGAGCTCCAGAAGCACTGGGTGTGTCTTTATAATCAAAGCCCTCCTAACCCACATGATTACAGGAGTGGCACACTGGCACATGCCCTCTCCCCCTTGGCAATTAGACGCTTTTCCCCCGCCCCCCACTCCATTTTTTTTCCTTCCTGACTGGAACGGGTGATTCAGAGTTTTTGAACGCTCCCCTCTAGTGATGTGCACTCAGCCCATCTTACTTTGTGGCACTCAGTTTTATTTTTCTCAAGAAAAACAATCCAGTAGTGGTCAGATAAAAACAATCCAGTAGTGGTCAGATGTAATGTTAGAAAGCAGTGCTGCCAGTGTTTTTTCGTTTTTCTTTTTTGTTTTTGTTTAGAAAGTTTACAAAGTGATACAGATGGATCTAATGTAGCTGAAATTAGTCTTACAGTATCAACTGAAATATTCCCTAATTTTTTTACTTCAGTATATATCTGTGAAATGCAAATTACTGTGCATCTTCATATACTGTAAACAGAACCATAATAACTTCACCTTTTGAACCTGTCTGATTCATTTGGATTTTTGTAATGATAAAATAAGATCATATCCTTGTGGTATTCATTTACTAATACTCAATAAATGATAAGGTAAAAATCATTAATTCTCACACATAAGAGCCTTACAGTCAGCACTTGTGTCTGATCGTCTTTTCTTGTTACTTACATTTTAAATAACTTGTAGTCTTACACCTTTCAAAAACAAAAGGACTTGTTTCCTTTTTGCCTTCAAAGCTTTGTAGACCTCTCCATTTTTACATTTCTCTCACACTCTTAAAACTGACCAACAGCAGATGACATTGCAGTGTTGCAGCATCACGTCACCAAGTTTTCTAACGTCACTATTTTAGCCCATCCCAACAGTTGGAAAGTCATTTCCAACTGTTAATCGGACAGCCTCACGGGTGCTGCTCAAAGTTTAATGTGTTCATTGCAGTCTGATGCTGCATGTCATGTACAGATTGTACCAGCTGAGCCTGACAGGAGGAAACCTTCATCGCAGCAGTAGCACTAGAAGCAGCGGCAGTCCCTTGTTGTCTCTGCATTCCTCCCTCGCCAGACTGGTTGGCTCCAGCTCAGTCCTAGAGAGTCTGCTCTTGTGACACCTAAGACATAAGCAATAATGCACACCTATGATCACCTCTCTGAAGTGCACCTAGTGCTTTCAAAGTCAATTGATTGATTGATTGATTGATTTTTTTTTTCCAAGCATTAACTTGAGGGTGCGCGTGTGTGTTGTTTTTTTTTTTTTCTTATTTGGTCAAATGAGTGATAAGTGTTGTTATATAAAGTTGAAAGTAAAATATTTACTCTGTTTTTCCATTTATCATTTTGCTTCATTTGCAGGAGTTAAAATGTTTGTGGTGCATCAGATCAACAGTTCATGTTTTGGAAGGTCATCAATGTTCTGTAGCCGAGGTAGTGGTTATGACTGTTTACTATGGTTTAATAACCTAACCCTTCATTTGGCCTCGTGAGTCAGTCACACAGATAGAAGATGAAAACCTGTAATGAAATGGGAAGTGTTGATATCACAGTGGCGGGGATGACCTGTCAGCACACAACTATACCATTATGGCTGCCGGGTCTCAGTAGAGAGCTGCTGCTCTTATGTAAGAGGAAACCTAAGCTCATCACAACTTCAAAGTGGCAAAACAACTACCGTACATGCACTACATGCTAGCTGCTCCAATAAGCCTCGTGACCGCAGCATCGTTTCCAGTTAAGATCTTCAGTCTGTACTGTGCCCAGTGACTGTCAGCCTGCCAGTGCTTTGCCAGCAGCAGCAAACAGTTTGCCAAAGAAACTGTAAACAGGAGCTCATACTTCAAGTGTAAAGTGCATATCCCCTTTAACAAATAGATAAAGTGGCCCATGTTTGTCAGGTGTGTGCTATTGACTCATATTGTCCTTTTGTGAAAAGATCCCAGAAAACGGTACATTTTTGACAGGTTTGGTCTAAGTAAAGGCAAGTCCTGCCTTTTCCTGTCACCATTTTTTTAAAAATCCTCTCTGACTGATGAAATTAAGGTTTGACCAGCTGAAGTATTTCCCTTCAATACTTAATTTTTAATTTCACACTATCTTTTACGAGATAAAGTAGCTTGCAGTGACTGATGGTCCACACATCTCAAATTACAATACTAATGACCAAAATGAGTTGACAACTTGACAAATTGCAAATTTGGTGGATGCCTTAATATGCCAGTCAGTCTTATACATAATAAGGTTACTTACCCAACCCCCCACTTACTCTACATTGCTCTGAGTAAACGATATCTGCACAAAGCGCAGGTGTAGGAATGGTTGGCAATCTCATATGCATGCATTGATATAGGATTAGCTTTAGGGGCTATATAACCAAAGCTTTTATCATGTCCTGGAGGAACAAAATTAAATAGACTACAAATGTTCTTCATGTATATCTCTCTCTCTCTCTCTCAATATATATCTATATATCTATAGTTTAGTCATTTTCTGTCAGTTGAAAATCACTGCTTGTTTGAGGAAAAAAAATGTGTTTAAATTCATTTTTAGGAGCATTAAAGAACTGTTGTGGACACAGCAGTGAACGCACGACAGAGTAGTTTTGTCCTGTTGTCCACACAGCGTCTTAGATGTGCCAGACACGACCTTTTGTGGCTCTTGGCTCCCCTCAAAATTGCTGCGCTTCGGGTGGGAAAATTGGTTGTTGTGCTTGTCTTTTTTTTTTTTTTTTTTTTTTAATCTTTAGGCAGCAGAAGATGCAAGTGAAAAATTTTTATGCTTACCATAATAAAGGTAGATTGTCAGGTGTCATCATGAAATAAGCTGAGCCGTGCCTTCATTCACAGCCATAAACGTGATTGTCTATGTCATCGTTGACAGCTCCGTTGTCATTATCCTTAACGTCACTGCCACAACATCTCCGGTGACTCAGTGTGTTGTTGTGTGCGGTTGAGTGTATAGCAGGCAGCGGTGCAGATCAGCTGTTTTTCATGACGTTTTCCTTTACATGGGTAGGTTTCATTATAACATCAAAGGATATCTCTTCTTTTGACAGCAAAACGATGAGTTTGTGTCCTAGACAAAAAACATTCAAAAGCAACACGCTAACACTCACTCAGTTCCTCACTGTGGTCTGTGGCAGCCTTGGCAAGAAAGAGTAAGTCTCCCCCAGTGGCCAATGTTGACAATTAACTCTGTGACATCGTCTCTGTACAGTAAGTGCTAACACCAGTGCCCAGCTGTTTATAGCTGCCCAGAGATCCGGGGCATTCTTTAGGATTAGAAATCCCTTGCTAGTTTGCTTGTGTGAAGACCGGACCCCCCAGCCTCAGCAACAAATAAAAGCGGCCTGGCAGCCTGCTGGCCAGGCTGTCTGGCTGTCTGCATTGGTGTCATTGAGACGTGCCTGGTACTTCCAGTCTCTCTTATTTGTCTAAACGTACACTGACCCATCATTACTGCCATGTCAAGGAGACGAAGGCAACCAATCATATCTGGCCCTGCGGGATGAGAACAACCAATCAGGCCTAGAATCCCCATGGTAACTTGGAAAGCCCAGGCACATCCAATAGGGATGAAGATTGCCACTTAGCTGTGAGAGTTTAATAGCCTGTTTCTGTTGTCATTAATAAAAGCACATAACCTCAGTGGACAGCACAGTGCCACGAAATAAAGACACCCAGATGGCATTCGGAGGAGCATACTGCAAGGACACATGCACAGTGACATTTGTGTTTGTTACCTTTCCATACACTGTACAGGCTAATCGTGCCCTAGCCGCTTGTCAACAGAACAGTGGAAATGGGTTTTACCCTTCACAGTCTCCTTTGCCTCTCTCTGGCCAGTCACCACTGCTTTGACTCCATCCATTTGAGCACAGACCCTACCATTAGCTTAAAGTAGGTCACTCCAGGCCAGGAGGGAGCCAGACTCAAGTTTGCATGGTCACTGGCTCCCTTTTTAGTTTAGACTGCTTCTGCTAAGCTATGCTGTTCCTCTCTGCTCTACATTGTGCTGTGCTGTACTCTGCTATGCCTTATGTAATGGCTGAGCAGCGAGCGGTGTGTGTCACAGCCGTTACCATGGTTAGAGAGGCTCATCACCACACAGCACACCCCAACCTTGTACACTTTCTTATGCTTTGTCTAGTTTGCTAGTCTAGCCTGGGTTTCTTTCCATATCCCTCTCAAAGCTGCAGATGAACCTAGAAGAAATTATTTCCCTCCATATTTATTTTATTTATTTTTGTTTTTTTTAAATTTCACCGTGATTGTTGATTGTTCACATCTTCTGTGTAGCATATCATCCTATATTGAATCCAAGTCCTTTAGCAGTCATCAAATTTTGGTGCAGATGATGGTGGTAATTAATAAGACATTACTTTAATCAATAATTGATTGCCTTTCATTTAGTGGCAGTGGATGCTCAGCCTGCGATGGCTTGCTGGGTAGAAGGAGGACGAGAATAAGATATGTTGATACAGATACTCAACATCTGCGCAGGGACAAAGTTTATCAAGTCTCCGAAGGCTTTTAAGTTGTTGAATGGGTTTAAACATTCAACATAAATTTATGCCATAACATCCTGGTATTTCAACTTGGATTACATAAAACATGAATTCTTACTCCATCTTGAAAGAGCAGACAACAGATAAATCTCACATTTAATTTTTGAGTGATGCTTAAAAACCACTGCAGGTTGCGCATCCTCGGAGGTACTTGGTAAAAGCACACAAACACATGTTGTGATTATGAACTGCGCTTACTGCGAGTTGGCTTTGCTTGGTATCGTGTAACAAATGGGTTTTCTTGATACATGTTGGAGAGCTCAGTCTGGTGCTGTGGGCAAAGCGCCGTGTTCTCATTTCGAGTCTCTCTGGGGAGAGCTGTACCATCAGAGAGAAATGATTGAATCTCTTTCTCCGCTCCATTTTCACTCATTTCTCCTGGAGTGGATCAACCTATGCCCCCAGCGTTGGAGTGTGTGTGTGTGTGTGTGTGTACGTACATACATGCATGCAGTGTATGCAAATTCCCATGTTGGCATGCTCACACACCTATGGCATATAAAAGTTTCCACGTGATTCTGCTGTTTGTCATCAGTCCAGTTAAATGTCATATGTGTATATGTTCATATGTTTATGTGCTTCATTCGCGCTTCATTGAAACCTGCTTTTGTCTCTGTGTGTTCATTTTCCAGACGCTGATATGCATTGAGGATGAGCGGAGTTGGTGAAAACTCATCTGACCCTGCCAGGGCAGAGTCACGAAAACGCAAAGAATGTTCTGCCGAACTTCTAGGACCCAGGTAAGGCTTGTATCTTCTTTCCACATCAAAAAAAGTCTCCCATTTGTACTTCATGTAATGTAATGTATGTGAAAGTTTGAAGTACAAACACTTCAAGCACTTGTGCACCATGTATTACCCTTAACACTTTAAAGAAAAGGCAATGTCAGAGTTTGAAAATGGATATGGCTTCTTATGTCCTGAAATACTGTGCAGCATCCCAGTAGTTGCAGGAGTTGCCTGTGTAATATTGCGATAGATAATCCAGGAACG
Source organism: Scatophagus argus (assembly GCF_020382885.2). NCBI lineage: Eukaryota > Metazoa > Chordata > Actinopteri > Scatophagidae > Scatophagus > Scatophagus argus. The sequence goes on from NC_058510.1 coordinate 5,571,990, forward strand.
TTGTTGAAGTCGGTGCAATAATATGCAAATATGCATAATTCACCTGTTGATAAGTACTCAGGAATGAGGCATTCATTGCTCTATGTTGGCACAATAAAGAGACCTACAGAGATACATTCAAGTCATGTGGGGAATAACTGACCGTAGCCTGATTCCTCTTCTCTCCCAGGTTTACAGTAGATGTTTCTGAATTTTACTGTCATTTGGTGGCTATGAAAAGTAAAGAAAAACCTTCAGTCGTCCTTGCTGTAGTTTTGTAAATGGACCCTCTTTTCCACCCTGTTCCATTAATGCTCGTTCATTCTGTTATTGTGGTAGAATACCACATATACATTTTCCCATACTTGAACCTCTTTTTCCATGCTTTTATCCCTCCTCCATCATTTTCTCACGGCAGTGCTCTCTTTGTCTCTAGTCCAAAGCGGAGCAACGAGAAACGCAACCGCGAGCATGAGAACAAATATATCGAAGAACTTGCTGAGCTGATCTTCGCCAACTTCAATGACATCGACAACTTCAATGTCAAGCCTGACAAATGTGCAATCCTGAAGGAAACTGTGAAACAGATCAGACAAATAAAGGAGCAAGGTACAACCTGTAATGTTTTTTGACACTTTTTATGTCTGTTGAAGAAAAGTTGGAGATCTCACAGCATTTAAGTCACAGTGTTCATCTGCAGTCTTCAGTATTTTGTTCTATGATTGTATACCAAGCCTAGATATGTGCAGATGGTTTTAACACTGGTTTGATTTTTATTTATTCTATGAATAAGGTGCTACAACGTTGTGAATGTGTTTAGGATGTTGTTGTCGTTTTAAGGCTCCAATATTAACCACAAGTGCCACAGGTGGCACACTGTTGGCAGAAGCATCTGAGATGACTAAGTTAAATATTATGGTTTGGGATCTGCTCCACACACATTAATTGAAGTTATTATTAAAAAGCAACACAATTGATATAATGTTCCCTCCATCATCTCACCATATAATGTGCATGAACCAGAGCAGTTTGTCTGTTGGCTGCTGATCTTTCCTACTTCCATCTTGAGCCAGAACATCAGGCAAATGCATCAGCCTGTTGTACTTGCCAGCTTCTCCTTCTTGGTAGCCTTTAACAATTAGTTGAGGTCTGTCTTTAATTTTTTAATATGTTGGATTCACCAAACTAGGCAAGACTGATGCAGTTAGATTTTTGTTTAACCTCTTTCACACTATATAGACAAAGGTATTTGGACACACCTCTTTATTATTTAATTCAGGTGCAGTATGGGGCTGTTTTTCAGGGTTTAGCTGCAAGGGGGACACTTCATATTAATGTCTATGTATTTAGCATGCAATGTCATTAAAGTCCCTGTTGGCCATGTGTCCAAATACTTTTATCTTTATAGTGTAAGTCCAAACATAGCTTAAAAAACTTTCCTCAGGTAACCTGTGACTAAACTGTGAATAAGGTTGAACGATGCACACAAGAAAAGCAGCTGAGCAACTGGTAGACAAAGAGTACAGAGACGTACACATGAATCACACTCCTGACGATGTCATATTTTGTGTGACTCACAGAGCTAAGCGTTATGTAATGTGAAATGCAAAAATCACACACAAACTCTTGACTGTTGTCTGTCTGTCCTCCTCCTTCCCTACTGTCTTATTCCCTCCTCCTGCCCTGCCTCCTATCAGCCTCCGAAGGCGTAATTGTGTTTGTACAGCAACCACTGAGGGACGGGCTAACCAGTCCTGCCTTTCTGCTTTCATCAGACCTCAGTAGCCACCTTTTTCTAGATAACAGAGAACTGCCGCACCTCCTCTTGCATAGTTCACAGGGGAAGCAGTCTGAGCTGCCACTCATTTTTCTAGCTGCGCTTGTTGAAACAGGGATGCGCTGAGTGAATGCTTGTTTAGATATCTTAATGCTCAGAGTAGATTTTAATGCTGCCAGTTTTTCATTTCATTGCACCTTGAAAGTTGTAGCACAGGACAGTTTATGATGGCACATAGTCTCTCTTTCATTAGGCTGTCTTTGTTTTCCTTTCCTCACTCAGAGCATCCTCACAGTGTGATAGACATTCTCAGTTTATAGTGACGTTACTGAATGCTTTAAATTACGCTAATATGTTATTGCAGTTCTAACTGATTATTGTCACAGTTCTGCAGAGAAGTGCAATGCAGCAATGATGGCTGTTTGAAAAGGTGGCTTTCTCCCAAAAACTGTTAATTCATCCCAGTTCTTCTCATGCTGTCTGCATACATTTTGCTAATTGAAATCAGGGTGGAGATGTTTGCTTCGAACAGATTTGGATTTTTGTGTTGTACCTTAATAGACAACATGTTGAGTAATGATATCTTTATTGTTCCTATCAAATATTGTAATAGCCAAGAGATTTACATCTTCCTTTACACTCATAGCTGCTCGCTCTGGCAAACACAGCCAAGACTCGCTGACTGGAGGCTGAAATATGCAGTAGCTGCTGAGCTGCAGCTAGTAAATAGTTTAGTACATTGTTGCATTTCATGTAAAATTTTGAATCAGTCGGAGAAGAATAAGGTATATGGAAAACTTCTTGGCAGTTAGTCACAGTTATTGCTAGATGCAACCATAATAAATAATGAACTCCTCCCTCTATCTGTGGCACAGGCCTGCAGACGGGCAGAGAGCTAGTGAGGGCTGTACTGACATTGAGTGATGGGTCTGTACCCAGGGCAGCTGTGCTGGCATACTGGGCCCCGCTGGGCCTGGAGAGGTCCTGCTGATGCACACATCATTAATGCAGAAAGAGATGAATGTGTGTCTGTGTGGTGTTGCACGAGCCCACAGAGCAGGGGGGAAACCTGCATTTGTGTCAGGTTTCACACATCTACACCAAAAATTAAATTAATAAATAAAGAAAAAGAAGGACATGGATTTGTTTGCTTTTCACGGCAGCATTCTCTCACCATATGGTCAGCCCTGTTCTTGGCATGGTGCGACAGTTAAATGTGTCCCCCCAACAGCCCACTCATATTCCACCTCTCATCGTCATCTCCAAAAGTAGGGCAGCCTACACTGTGAACATAAGGCTTCTCTGCATGGTTATTAACCCAATCACTCACATGGACAAATGCACAGCACCATAGTGCAGGTACAGGAGCTTGCAGGATACTCTGATTTTTCCTCCCCAGTAAATCAGTCATCCTAACATTAAAAAGTTTGTGGCAGTTTATCGGGCAATGGATTCAAAGGTGCTCTGTTTGAATCATCACTGTGTAGCTATAGTCAGATCCTTATCATTATTATTTTCATTTATTGTCACAGACCATACGTACCTATGCGTGTAACAAGCTATACACCATCTATACTTGGAAACTGAATAGCAGTGTGAGCTCACAGGGAGACTCTGCCAGCTCAAGTTATTTGAGGAACGCAGTGCATATGAAAAGCGAGGCTACCCTGACTTACCAGTATCACCACAGAGGAGCTTTCCAAAGTAAAATCTGGTTCTGTAGGAATAGTGTAAAATAAGGACTAAAAATAACCCTCTGAAATCAGTATGCTCAAATTACTGTGGCAAAACATCATGCCATCCTAAAGACATAACCAGTGTATTGTTGAGATATTCATTGTCGAGATCAGCTATGCTATCATGGAATTAATTTATCACTGGAAGTTGTGTCTATTTACCTCAAACCAGGAAGCTGTATTTAGTTGTCTAATTTATCCTTTCTGATTAATACACAATAAATTCAAAGTCAAAAATAGTTTTTGATTTCAAATCTCAGCATGTGTTTTAATTTTAAAAAAGAAAGCTTTATTGTCAACTTTTTGGGAAAACATTTCTAAGGTCTGCCTTTACCAAAAGCTTGACCACATTCAACTCCCACTCCCTTGAAAAGCTGAGATGTTTTCAAAAACATAAATAAAACACAATGTGATAATTTGCTAATCCCTTATTTCAAACAAGTTGGGACAAGGGCAAGAAAACACCAAGAAAGTTGTGTGTTCAGCTCAAAAATCACCTGTTAAAGGTAACAGGTTCATTGGTAACAGTTGATAGTATCACGATTGGATATGAAAGGGGCATCCTCGAAAGTCTCAGTCAGTCACAAGCGAGGATGGAGTGAGGTCACCACTAAGTGAAACACATGATTGTATAAATGATATGACCACATGGGCTCAGAACACTCCATAAGACTGCTGTCAGTAAACACAGTTCATTTGCAAATGGTCCAACATCCAACATGTCCCAGTGTTTTTGAGACTGGGGTTGTACTACAAATTCCTGCTCTGTTGGGAACATTAACTGTTTACACACTTTCAGTGTTTCCCTTAATAGCCTTTTTTTTCTTTGCACATGACAATTCATTCCATCCAGAGGCCACCAGCATGGCAGCTGCGTGCTCTGACACACTCATTTACAACAACCTTTCACTCTGCTCGCTGTTCAGTGCTTGGATTTGAGCCATGGCAACATGTTTTGACAAAGGGACAAAATGTGTTTGCTTTGTAACCACAAAGATACTTGTTAAAAGTCTTGTCCACAAGTGACCTCTTTTAAAGTATCTGGGTCAATACTTTCACATACATGTTTCAGAGTTTGTTTATGTTCTCTCACTTTTGCCTCTAAATATTTGTCACTGACTCTCCTGTTAACAAAACAAACACAGCTCTGGTCCTCACAGATAAATAGTCTACTTATTTATTGTGCACAATAAACAAATGTGTTTCGGCTTCTAACTGCTCGAGTTTTGTTTGTTTTGATTTTTGCCACTACCATGCAACTGATACAAATTTTGGAGCTGTGCACGCTGCTATTTTTCACTGTATCTCTCCTGTTAACAGAAAAAGCTGCAGCAGCAAATGAGGAGGAGGTACAGAAGGCTGATGTCTCATCAACAGGCCAAAGTGTGATTGACAAAGATGCCTTGGGACCAATGATGCTGGAGGTGGGTAGAGAGGGCCTGCTCTTGCTTATTCACTTGTCAAAATACCATACACTGCACACTCAGACTGAAGTACCCCAGATCGAACACTCACCAGGACATACTCTTCTCCTTAAGTCATGATTAGTATATAATGAAGAGTGCTATACAGAGAGAACAATCACCAATGGGCCAGGAGTGATTGTGTGTTAGTGTAGCTGTGTGGTATAAAATCTGCCAGCATCTTGTATCTGCCCTGGATTGGCTGTAAATCACCGAGCGAAGCAATAGCCTCGTTGTCCTGTGGAGGGCCACTGAAGTGCTTGTGTATAATGGGAAGGAAAGCAACAGCCTGGCCAATGAATCAGTCCATTGAGCCCATCCTCTCACTCACTTCCTCCCTCCCTTTCTCTCTCTCTTTCTCTCTTGTTCAGCTCTCTTTTCTCTCTCCTTCCCTGTCTTCTCTTCGTTTGCCTCTAGATCTGTCCTGTCATGGAATATTTATAGCTCTCCTGGTCCAGCGTCACTGAATTGACATACTAACTCCCGGCTAAATATAGCCCGGTGCAGCCTGCATGCTTTCCCATCTGTCAGCAGCCCCCAAAACACAGCAATCGGCCATTCACACCCACTCTGCTCTAGTCACGGCCCCAGTCTGCCAGACCAGGCTCATTACAGGATGCTCTGAGGAGAATAGCCATCGGCAGGAAATGCACCCACACGCCCCATGACCCTCCTCCAAGGCTCTCTGCAGCCCACTCTCTGGCGAGTGCAGGAAGACGGAGAATGCTGTGAAAAAACATTAGCGCTGTTGTTTTAACCTCCTGGGAGCAAGTCTTTTCTGTCACATGACTCTTGTGGCATATAGTTCGCGATTGTGTTGTATAGTAAATCTATAGTGAAACTGAAATCTTTCTATTCTGTCCATCTACTATTGCCATTGTGATTCTTCAGTTTCAGTACAGATGGAAAAAATGGTAGAAGTAGCCGAGGTTTTCAAATGTTAAATGTTGTCGAATAGCAAGTTGCTTAACTTTGCCTTGAATATAGTTTGAAATTAGCCAGATTATGATTTAAATATGTAGACATGTCATTAAAAAAAGACCGATATAAACCTAAATCTGTTAGGTACTTGACCATTTTTGAGTCACTGTCGAGCAAGAATTTATGTGTAGAGAGACCCTGTTTGCAAAGCCCCAGTGTCATGTCATAAATAACAGTAATACCCATAGAGGGGAGGGGAGTGGACCTGACTCTATTCCCTACACTATAACAATTCACTACTTACCGCACATTGCTGTGGGAGGTTAAGCAATAGAGAGTCATGCATCAAGACGATAGGCTCAAAGTGGAACATGAATATGGAGAGTATGATGGCTCAGAGTATATTTATTTAGAGTATGTTCATTTGTATCAGCTGTAGTTGCCTCTGCAATATATTTAATCAAGGCTTTGTGGATTAAGGTATTGGCCAACAGCATTATGCAAGAGTGCCTGGAAGGAGGCAAGAGTTGGCACTGAAGAGTGTTTGCTCTGTTTCTCTTTGCCCTACTTGTCCAGTACATGGCCTTTCTTCACATAGGGTGGACTTACACAATCGTGTTGCGTTTTGGAACCGCTCCGCTCCATGCAGTGATAGATGAGATCTCCCGAAGTCTATTTTCAGCTGGTGCTATGTTAATACAGCAGAGGGAAAAACTACTTCTGTCCCAAAGCAGCGGTGGTGATGATGATAATGGGAATAATTGGGCACACAGTTTGCTACACCCCAAAGTTTAGCTTGCTTGTTGATTGCAGGTATGTCATGCAGACTGATTACAGTTACGAAAAAATAAAACTTGCGTACAATTTGTTATAAATTCATGCAATGCTAGCTGTGTGTTTAAATAATGATTATTTAAGCAGATGTCGGGAGCTGACACTTTGGCCGGAGTCTCTTTTTATCTTGACACTAGATTTTATAGCTTTACAACCACCAGAATTCCCTTTTTAATGGCTCTGTGTGATTTGATGGCCTACTTGACACGACTGTGTGTGTAATGGCTGACCCGGGGCAATATTCTTTCAATTAAGTGCTCCTCCTTTTTTTAGCTTTTATCCTGCTTTTTATCAGACACACTGATGTTGAGTGTCTTCAGGAGTTGTGCCTGATGCACAGTGTAGCAGTCAAGCTGCCTATTGCAACTAGCAATAACTGTGACTAAGCTTCTTGATAAAACACATGCTAAAAATTAAAATTATCCCAATTTTCCAAGAGTGAATAAAGCATATCATGGAAGGACTTATATTAATCTACTTGGGTCCAGTGTTATTTCTCTTAGCAATTACTTACCAGCCAGTATTAGGGAGAAATATAGATGGTCGAACATTTTTTTTTTTTTATCTACCCTCCTTCTACTTTCACAGTCAGAGATTTGCGCTGTATCAATTGGAGAAAAAAATCAAAAATTAAACAAATCTGAACATTTCTTATTTTTCTCTCTTTCTCCCCTCCAGGCCCTGGACGGCTTCTTCTTTGTGGTGAACATGGAGGGCAACATCGTCTTCGTGTCTGAGAATGTGACCCAGTATCTGCGCTACAACCAGGAGGAGCTGATGAACACCAGCGTCTACAGCGTGCTGCATGTTGGGGATCACGCTGAGTTCATCAAGAACCTGCTGCCCAAGTCCCTTGGTTAGTCCCACACTCATTTTCCCTGCCAGCATTAGCCTCACTGTCTGGCTTTTCCTACCTGTCAGTTTTCTGTCTTGCTGTGTCACTTGTGTTCCATGTTTCTCTCTGCCCTCCAAACTCCACATATATGTTCCCCTTCCTTTCTTCACTCCCACCTCTGCAATTTTTTGCATTTGGGGCCTGATCTGATATCTTACCTTTGACATTGTGTGCCTCCTCTGTCGCTGAACACCCTTGCTTCTCTTCTTCCCCTCTGTTCAAACAGGTATGCTGTAGATAGTTAAACTGCTAAGGAGAAGATGTGAGAAAGCTGGCTAATGCCAAAGTGTTACGTAAGCTTTATATACAGGGTTGGCACAGTGTGTAAAATCTGTAGAGTCTTCCTCCTCTCTTTTGCCAATGCTCAGCCCAGACATTTGCTCTCAATCGTCTCTTCTTCCTCCCTCCTTTTTCAGCTAATTAACTTCCTTTTTCAGCGTCTCTCCCCTGTCAGCAGCATCGCTCCCTTCCTATATTCTCATCTCATGCCCTTCCTTCCCCCTCTCTTCACTTTCTGTTATTTTCACCATCACCAGGTTCCCATTTTTATGTTCTCGCTTTCCCATTTCCCTCAAAAGCATTGTCTTTCTCAGAGCATTGCTCACCTCACGAAAACAGTCTATTTATTAGCAGAAGACGGACATTTGCTTTTTTCCCTCCCCTCTTCATCCCAGGCTTCTTTCAAACCTGATCTCGATTCCTCCTCTACATCCTGCTTTTCCATCTCCCCTGCGCAAGAGGCGATTGTAATGTATGTCAGTGCACCCCATCAGGAGCCACTTTTCTCCCTTCTGCCTTTCCCCTCCGCTTCTCTCCTGGTGCTCCGGATTGAGGTCTGAGTGACCAGCCATCTGGGTGGGAGAGCAGCACAGAGCGGAGTACCCTGGAAATGATCAGTGGGCTGTGTCCCAGATACTGGGAGATTATCAATGCACTGAATGAGATCACAAACCAGATGGAGTGTGATGGGAGTTTGAGTTAAATGAGTTGTGTATGTGTGTGTGAGTGTGACTGTACATGTCTCTTCTCTTTTTGTGCATGTGTGCCCGCGTCTGCTTGTACATGCCTGTACATGCGTGTTTGCTCGTGACTGTGTAAGTGTTGGAGAGGAGAAGAAAGATTGGCAGTGATGTTTTAGAGGACATGCATATGGAGGCCTGGCTGTGATGCATAGCTGTGGATAGATTGCACAGGGCTTCGGGTTCCAACTGTTCATTATAACTGATCTCTACCCAGCAACTGCTCTCTCCTTTTTACACTTTTTTCCGGCTTCATTCTCTCTGTCTTGCTCTCATTATGTCTTTCACTTGCAGTGTGGTAGCCTCTCTTGGCTCGCACATTGCAGCTCCCCGAGCTCCACAGTTTTGTTGTTAAGTTTTTGGCTGTGGTAAAATTCATCCAATAAAATGCCCAGGAAGTCACATTGTGAATCTCCCTTGCTGCTCCTTCTTGCCTCCCCTGTAGTGAACGGCGTCCCATGGTCCAGCGAGGGTCCGAGGAGGAACAGTCACACATTCAACTGCCGAATGCTGGTCAACCCCCACAGTGAGAGCCAAGACGAGTCTCACGACCATGAGCCTCAGCAGCAGAAATATGAAACCATGCAGTGTTTCGCCGTCTCCGAACCCAAGTCCATCAAGGAGGAAGGAGATGGTATGGAAGGAGAGAGTGGAGATTATGTGGGAAAAGAGAGTTGGAGGATGGGATCCTTGGGAAAGATTAGCTCTGGGATCTGCCTCCTGTCATGTGATTTGTATGGTGCAAGCCTCTATTTTTTACCATCTCATATTTAAATCTTTTTGATTAAATCTGCAGCAATTTTAAAAATTAAGTATAGAATCAATAACTAGGATCTCAGAGCTGAAATAGTCTCTCAACAAGTCTCTAGTCATTATTGGAGGCAAAGGTCTGATTATGACAGACAAAAAACTGTAAAAAATTAGAAAAATTAAAAAATTAGAAATTGCAAAAAATTAGCCTAAAAGCGTCTCTGAACTGAAAAAAATAGAGAAATTGGTGAAAACTCAGTTTAGTCTGGCAGAGAAGAGTGACTGCAAAATCAGAAAAAAAAAATCATAATCATCTCCACCTTACATAGCATCAGAATGGCTGCTGCCATCTTCAGTGTATGAATGAAAGTTAACAGAATAAAAAATTTTAAATGGACGGAATAAGATGCCTGCAAGCAGAGCTGAGCTAGCTAAAAAAACGTGATTAGGAACAAAAAAAGAGTTAACCTCATCACTGCTGCAAGAATGAAAGATAGATTTAAATATGAATCCAAACTGTGACCATTTACATTTAGATTTATTATGAATTGATGTTTGAGGTTTTGCCATATTTAGGCTTATAACTGGCATTGTAAGTGAACATGGTTACAAGAAACTGATGAAAACCTGTGCTGGAGTCAGCTGTCATTAAAGCCCATCTATAATTCATGTCCATCCCTCACAAACCTGGGCGTATGACTCCAAGGAAAGGATGTGACTGTTTTAATCATCTGTATTGCCTCAATAAACTGGGCTTTTGATAAGGCTTCAAGTCACAACGACACTTTGAGGCGTGTTTTGGAGCATATAAGAGAGAGAGAACCATAAGAGAAGCTGCATTCACTGAAGCCTCCAGTATAAACATCTGCTTTTCGTGGGAAATGATTTAAATTGTATGTTGCCTCTGCTCTCCTTACAGCATTCAGTCACTGAGAGGTCACCAGGCTTTTCTAGTGGTTTTCATGGCTTTAGGCAGAAATTTGAGCCCCCGTAGTTTGAGTAAATTTCCATCACAAGTGACTGTCTTTTATCTGAGACTTTTCCACACTGATGCGTAATGTTCTCAAAACTGCATTCTACGTCTTTAACTGCCTAAATCCTGTTTGCTCTATGGCTATAATGAGCGGCCATAATTCCCCACTGCCAAACTATAATTCAGTGGTTAATTAAAACAATGAGTTGAAATGCAAATGTTTCATTCCAAGTCTAGTCTCAACCTGTCTTGCCCCCCCACCCCCCTCCCACCCCCACTCCCTCCGCTTGCCAACTATACTCTGGCAAATAGACTGACTAGGATCCACGCCAGAGGGGTGTGCGTGTGTGTGTTTGTTTGTGTGTGGTAAGGCAGGATCAGTGGTTGCAGTTGCAGACATTTGTCCAGCTGTAGACAGAGGAAGGAGAGAGAAAGCAGGAGAATTTAGAGGGATTCACAGATCTATGAGGTGGACCACCCAAGAGGCTCTGTTTACAAGTCAAAATGAAGAGTGTGAGTGTGTGTGTCAGTCCTGCCATGTGTTCTTTGCCAGAAACGTGTGGGATTTTGGGTATTACTGGAACAGGAAAGTTAGATGGTAGACTTTTTGGGGTCACCCCAGTCTTGGACGTGTGTGTGGGTCTCATGATTGACTGATGGCGATGTTTAATGTTCGGCCAAGGGAGGTGTCATCGGTGAGAGATAGTATTATAGGTGAGACTAGCTAAAGACACATGCTTGCAGGCACTCTCATACATACACACATAGTACACGCACTACACATACACACCTTTAAAGGTCACACTTTGTCATTTCCCTTGCCAGCAATAGTTGCTCCTCCTCATGAAAGGAGCGGAGCCCTGATCCCCATGCTCATTAATAACTGTATTAATTATGCTGCCTGGGAATAACATGCATTTCATTTCTTTCTCTCCCTCTGTCTCTATCATTCATGTCCCCATCCTCTCCTCCCTCTTGTCCCATCCCCCTTCGTCCCTTCTCTCTCTCTGCCTGGTCTTCTTTGTTACATCCTCCATCTGATCTTTCCTTTCCCCCACACAATCCCTCTGTTCTCTCTCTCTCTCTCTCTCTCTCTCTCTCCTTCTCTCCTTCTCCTTCTCCTTCTCTCTCTCTCTCAGACTTTCAGTCGTGCCTGATCTGTGTGGCTCGCAGGGTGCCCATGAAGGAAAGACCCATGCTTCCCACGCATGAGAGCTTCACCACACGGCAGGACCTGCAAGGTACACAATCCAACCATATAGCCAAGAACTACAAGCAAATAATGCAAAGAACATTGAAAGAAGACAGATCGAACCAACTGAACCATACTGTTCAGCTGTATAGTGACCATTCTCCATTCCTCGCTGACAATTTGTTAGAGTTTTTTTCACACCTAGAGCTGCTTTCCCTGTAATTGCAATAATTAATATAGTGCCTCTACTCAGGCACATGCTCAGCACCACCTCATCACATAAATCACCTCACACTACAGTTTAGGTATTTAAAGATTATTATATCCTTGGTAAAGGCCCTTAGGATTGAACATGTTACTTGAACCTGCTGCCCACCTCTGTCTGCAGTCTGGAAGGTAAAGTATCTGTCTGAACACTGACGCTGCCATGCAGACAGTTGTCTGCCTTTCACATGGTCTTTGATGTGCTTGTACCATTTGTGTGTGGCACAAAGACACACAAACATACCCTCATAGATATTCAATATGACATATAGCTATTTAGAGCAGTTCCACAACCAGATTTTTACTTTTTCTGCAACAGCACCAATGTTTTCTTTTTTTTTTTTTTTTTCTATGGCACTCTTATGACTCAATAGAGCTTAAGCTTCTCTGGTGATGAAATGAATCCTTCTACCTGCTGTATTGATCATAGAAATGGCAATCTAGAGTCTGGACTGACGCTGTTTGTTTTAGGCTTTTCTAATCTTGTGTAATCAGGACTTTCATATCAGTGCCTTATTAGCACACAAGAAATTTCAAAGTAAAGCTCTTGATAAATGAAAATGTCAGCAGAGTAAATCGTCAGTGTTTCTTCAACCATTATCAAACCACAGAGCCTGGTCGTGCAGCAGAGAGGCCAAGGGAAGATCAACAAGTTGTTCTGTGTATTTATGTTTGAGAAAGACATTAAATCCCTGTCAGCGCAGCTGTTGTTGGTTTGTGCAGGTCTATAGAAATCCTGACTTCAGTGCTAATCCGGTCCCCTGTGTTTAGGCAAGATAACGTCCCTGGATACCAGTCTCCTGCGGGCGTCCATGAAGCCAGGCTGGGAGGATCTGGTGAGGCGCTGCATCCAGAGATTCCACCTACAGAACGATGGAGAGATGTCTTTTGCCAAGAGACATCAGCAGGAAGGTAATACCACTCGCTGAAAAGATTATCCTGTTTAATTCTTTAATGTTAGTGGGTATTTCCAATGGAATTTCTGATGCTGTTGTTTGACAAGTGCGTGTGTGTAAAACAGTGATCAGGGTTGCTTTGAGACCCTCAGTTCAGTTAACATTGTATCACTGAAAACCTGAGAGGATACGCAGTACAAAACAGGTGACCCAGAGTGAGTTATCTATTGCTTGTACACAAAGTAGTCATCCAAGTTAAAATGTGTTTCTGCTAATAAAAATGAATATGTGTCCTTAGTGCTCCGCCATGGCCAGGCATTCAGCCCCATCTACCGTTTCTCCCTCTCTGATGGAACCATCGTGTCAGCCCACACCAAGAGTAAATTGGTGCGCTCGCCCGCCACCAACGAACCCCAGCTCTACATGTCCCTGCACATTCTTCAGAGGTATGTCTGGCTACCTACCTCTGTGTCAGGATGAGAGAGACAAATCTGCTGCATGAACTTGGTTGCATGTTTTAACCTGCTAGTGCCCTGCAGCACGACCTCTTCGTATGTTCTGTGCAGATGGGCTCATTTGTAAAGTCATGCTTGCTAGCGGTCTTGGTCTCAGGAAATGGGTTTGTAATAAAATCAGAAATCAATGTTAGTTCATTCAAAAGAGAAGTAAAATGCATTTTCCATCATCTCCCCATGGCAGTTAGTTATGACTGTGTTTTCTTAGTCAGTACTGAGATTTCTGCCACCAATTCAGTGTAGACTTTAAACAGCCAAATTCAGCTGGTGCCCAAAGAACAGCAAAATGATATTTAAACCATCAGCCCTAATGGCCCTTTCCCCAAAATAAAACACATACTCAGGATAAATCCCAACACATTGAAGTGGTCATTTTCTCTATTTTATAACTTCTACAGAAAAATCTTGATCATGAAAACCACTGCACTGGAACTAACTTTGTTATCTGTGTGTGTGTGTGTGTGTTTAACCTCCAGGGAGCAGACAGTATGTGGAATGGGCCAGGACATGGGTCCTGGCAGTCAGGCCACGGGGATGACTCCCAAACCAGTGAACTCCTCCACTCCCTCCATGACCCCTCCAACCCCAGGCAGTTTGCCAGGATTGGGGCCTCAGGGCCAAGACACTACTATCAGCAGCAACAGCACGCCTTTTTCCCCTCCAGGCCCTGCTGGCCCCAGAGAGCCAGCAGCAATGGGGGGACATATGCAGGGCTACCGTTTTGGATGTCCCCCACCACACAACCACACTGGAGGTATGCAGCCACCACAGCAGGGCCCTAACTGGAGGATGAACAGCCCTTCTCGTGCTAGTCCCAGTCCAGCAGGTGGCCCCCATCCACCTCAGCAGAACTCCATGCTGTCGCCCAGACACCGAGGTAGTCCTGTGGGAGCGGGCAGCCCTCGTGTAGCAGGTGGCCTGCACTCTCCCTCCCCTGTGGGGATGTGTGGTGGAGGGCCTGGAGGTGCAGGTACTAGTAGCACGACTGGCACCCATGCAAACAGCTACACTAGCAGCTCTTTGTCAGCTCTTCAGGCCCTTAGTGAGTGCCACGGTGTTGGACATGGGCATGGGCCCCCTCATGCACACACACTGGGGTCTCCAGACCGGAAGATAGGCTCCCCAGCTGGCATCACACAAGGTTCAGGAGTAAACACTCATTTGATGTCAAAAATTGGAGTAGGAGGGGGCAGTGGCACTAGTGGTGGCACGGGAGACTCATTTGGACCTCACACAGAGATGGGTCAGGGGCACCCCCAGGGCCAGGCAGAAGGCAACCTAGCAGAGCCCAAGGAGGAGAGGGAAGGGCCCTCAGAGGGCCACGACACTCACAGTCGTCTTCATGACAACAAGGGCCACACCAAGCTACTGCAACTGCTCACCACCAAGTCAGAGCCTCTGGAGACACCCCTGTCCCCTGGCACAGGAGGTGAGGGCAAGGACCAGGCTGGAACCGGGGTCAGGGGTGGTCACACTGGGAATACCCATGCCACATCCCTTAAAGAAAAACACAAAATCCTCCACCAGCTTCTTCAGAACAGTTCATCTCCTGTAGATCTGGCCAAACTTACTGCAGAAGCCACAGGCAAAGAGCTGGGCCAAGACCAAGCCCAGGGTGCAGGTAGTACAGCTTCTGGTGCAGAAACTGCTCCCAAGCAGGAGCCCTTGAGCCCTAAGAAGAAAGACAATGCCCTGCTACGTTATCTCCTGGATAAAGATGACACTGTAATGAAGGACAAGGTCCCTAAGCTGGAGCCAGGAGAGGTGAAGCTCGAAGGGGGCAAACACACGCTTATCAAGGCGGAGAAACAAGACACAGGATACGACCGAGCTGAACAGGTCAGTTATTACAAAAAACTCTGCTTCTCCTCACTGGCACTTTCAAGAAACATTTTTGAAAACTAACTTTTTTTTCTGTATCATTCCTGTCTTTGAAGTGATGAAAGAACTGAAGCTGCCCTAAAACCAATTTTGTAACCTCTTTCTCTATAGCCTATTGCAAAATCCAAAACTTTTTGCCCTGTACTGCTCTACTTGCCTCTGAGTGTTAATCTGGGTTAGGTAGCAGATTTTGGCTCCTCTAAGTCCCATGTCCACACAGGACGCTACAGCTAAACACACAAACGGTCTGGCAGTGTGGAGATCTGACAGCATTAGTACCATATATACAGTCATTCAGATTTACAGTCTTGTCATATATATTTAAGACATAGTGCATTTTTTTGTCATGTATATAATAAACACATCTGGTCCTTTCACTGCCTACGTGTTGGCAGCACAAGCAGAGGGAAGCTGTCTGCCAGCTTCAAACAACTGTGACATTTGGAGGGAGCCCCTGTGGTTCTCCAGCCATTTGATCTTGGTCGCGTTTGGCCAGAATCCACAGGTTTGGCACTGAGCTCAGGTCAGGCCTGGCACTAAAATACAGAAGAGGAGAAAAGAGGAAAAGGAAGTGAGTGTGGACAGTGTTGCTGGTAAAGCTCACACTTTCTGTGTAGCAAAGATTTCAGCTTGCTGATTTTCTAATGCAAGAAAGTAAACCTATTGGTGGCCTTATATACAGGAAACTTGAGTGTGGTGCACTCCACTAAACACATGGGTCTAGCAAATGTAGTTCTGTTGCACACATAACTGCTAACCACAGAAGTACATAGAATTACACAAAATTACATGAACACTCTCACATGCTTTGCTGTCTCAGTTTCTCTCATCGCCTCCCTCTTCTTAGCCCAGTCAGAAGGCTCAGTGATGCAACATCAGTGTCAACAACATGAAACATTTTCACATTTTGTTTTTTTTTTTGTTTTTTTGTTTTTTTTGTAGAAATGCATGTTCACCCTTTGATAAAACAGCAAAGCAGTGTCCAAACCCGCAGTCTGGAGAAGCGTGCACAGACAGATCAGCAAGTTTAACAAGCGTTGATTTGTTGATCCTAAAGAGCGTTGCTTTCTTATTTCCTACCCTCTTTATATAAACAGTGTGGTGCTTCCCATGCAGACAGACCCATCAGACCGCATGTACGCTGCGCATGGCAGCTGTGTATGTACAGTATGTGCATGGCCCCTTGGGTGCATATGAAATAACAGAAAAAGGTGATTGGATGGACAATAAGAGCTGCTGATGAACTGAACAAAGAAGGAGAGATGAGAGAGGTGTAGATTCCCCCAGGAGAGCCCAGCCTCAGCAGGCAGAGGGAAAATGATGAGCCATATGCTCCTGCATGTCCTCTCTGCTACCATGGAGATAAAGGGAAAGGGAGTGGTGTATCTGTAGAACTAGCGGTATACGAGAAACAATGGAGGAGGAATAGAAATTGAGAGAAACAGAGAGGTTTAATTTGTATGTCTTGAATACTGGCGGTTTTTTGTCTAAGTGTGTTGGCAGAACAGGTGAAAGTGTTGAGATCTGGGTTTCACAGTTCGATGGACACTAAAGCACATGTAGCTTCTAACAGTGAACGTATTTCACATGCTATGCTTTCCAACCCAGAATAAAATTGTTTGTTAGATGTGAATTAATCATTGACTAAGCCATTACGTGGGAAAGAGTGAACTGCTGCTTGGGCATGTGTGAAAGCTGACTGTACTAGTTAAAAAGTCCACTCATCCTTCTCTCTGCTAACCTCATCCACTGTTTTCTCTGCTTCCTCCCTCCCGCCTCTCTCTTCCCCATGATTGTTTGAGGGCTGAATTATTGATAGCAGGAGCAGAGCTAAATGAGAAATCAGAGCAGAGCTCAGTGGTAGCAGTTTACCTGATGACCGAAGGAAGTAAACTTATGGTCATCCCTGCCTCCCTGGGCCAATGGGAGGAACCAGTAACCCCCCAAGCACACGGGGAGGAGTCTTTCAGTAGTTGTCAGAAATATTAGAAAAATAATTTCTCAGTTTAATGACTGCTTGAGGAGTCATCAGAAAGTGTTCCTCAGAAAGGAATGAGAGCATTTTGGTACTGGTAAATATGTGAATGTTAAAAATACAGATTTCTTGTCATTTTTCTCCCCAGTCCTCCATTCAAACATAATCCGCTGGTGTGTTGTAAAGTTGATTTGCTGTGTTTAACTTCCCTTTTAGGATATCATTCAAAGCGCAGAGATATCACACAGATCAAACAAACCGAATTATTTAAAATGATGAAATGAGATCAATCTCATAATAAACACCAGTTACATTCTTGTAGCCAGAAGACTTACAGTTGTACCTGTTTCGTGTGGTGAATGGATCAGTTGTTTTAGTTAAATTTGTTATTTTTAGATGTCAGAAGGCCAGCATGATTGGGGAGGAACTGACTTGTCCTTCTGGCTTACTTGATTGTGGTAGTTCTGCTTTACCCACCCTGTTTCTCAGTTCCCTTTCCTAGGAAATGCTTAGGGTTACATTAGAGAGGCATATTGATCCTACTGCCCTCCAAACTCCACGTTTGACAGCCTACACATGACATTAATAATGATTAACTTGCACATTTATATGATGCAGTCAGTTTAAGTTGAGTCAAATTTTAAGAATGCACATTTGGCAGAGCATGCTGTACATTGTGAGTCCACTTAGTATCAAACATTATTAGGTCACAGTGTCTGTGATATCTGTACATTTTTAAATTTATTAAGTAACCTCAATTGAAGAGGACCAAACAAAGATAGGGGTTTTTTTCCCCCCTACTCATGCTTCCAACTCGACAATTTCTTATTTGTCTTTTGGGTATGGGGACAAGCATAGAGGTGGTGTTTGAAGAGCAAAACATACAGGATTTTTAAAATATGCATATGTACCCTTAAACTTCAGCTCGTGATATACAGTACGTGTCCTTAGCTGCTCTTCCAGTGCAACAACTACTCAGCGTGGAGAATAATGATCTTGCAAATACGGCATGACTTGATAATATTTGATAATGATCATTTGGCCCAACAAATCTTTGCAGATTTAGCAGCCGGAGGTGCTGAAAAGTCAGGCACAGATTGCATTGCATGCACTGACATGACGTGAAAGAAGAGTAACATGGATTGGTAGAAATAGGACCCATTAAGTGTCAAAGCACCAAGAGAATAGAAAGTGGGAGGAGAGAATCGGAGAGGAGGAGGAGGAGGGAAAGAGCAAACCGTGTACAGGAGCATTACATCATTCCTGACCTCATTAGGGCTTTTCTCTCTCCCACCCCCCACTCTTCTACTCTCTCTAGCTCTCCCACATACTCTGTATGTTTGTCTGCCTCTTGGAGTGATCAGCATTGTGAGGCTATCTGTCTGCTGCTGATGCTTGTAGAACAGGATCTTGTAACCTGGGGGAGCAAAAAGTCTCACAGTAAAACACATGCAGGCTTTAGTCTGCAGTGCAACCTTTCTACCCAGCATTTGTAATCTG
The DNA here is from genome assembly GCF_020382885.2 of Scatophagus argus. NCBI lineage: Eukaryota > Metazoa > Chordata > Actinopteri > Scatophagidae > Scatophagus > Scatophagus argus. The sequence continues at coordinate 5,590,560 of NC_058510.1, forward strand.
TAGCAGCATTTATTTCCCTGATGGTCATTGTCAGGAGCGCTGAAGTAAAACAGCAAAATAGTGGCTGGTGTGATGTTTTTCTGTTGTGCAGTATGTCACGATCAGGAACCATCTGTGATTCCAAGTGTGCTGCACTCTCCTGGCCAGTTAGAGCCAGTGCATCTTATTTATCCAAGGTCCCTCAGGCATCTTGAAGAAGCATTATGGCCACATACATTTTTGCCTTACAGTAAAATTCAGTTCACTAAAATAACAAATTAATAATGTTCAACCTGATGGCTTAACAGCATCATGTTGTTGTTGTATCGCACTGCGTTATTTAGGTGTTCCTGTTATTTTGTCCGTTCTTAGTGTGTCATAGAAAGAAAGTGTCCTTCCAAGAGATTAAACCAGATCCCAGCATGGCCTTGTCTTTGTTTAAGATACTTGTTTGAAGAACTGAACAAAAACTGGCCAGATCATGTAAAGCCCCGGCTGTGTGTGAACGCAGCTACAGACTGTACTGGGTTTTGATTGGACAGTCTCAGTCCAGCTGTTTGCAGTGGGAGGGGGGGCAGAGCAAGTCCAACTTTGGCACCAACCAAACTCCTGTTGCTGCATGCTGCTCTCCCATGTTGTCCAGCAGAAAGCCAAATCATCTTTTCCATCTTTGCTGTGTTTTTTCACTCATAGGGGACAAACAAACAATAATGTTTAAATTAACACAGCAATTTTTAACTATGTGCTTAAAGATCGTGGACTTTGAGGGGAGGGGGCGACCACAGTTGTGTGTTTGAAAACACCAGCTGCTAAGCGAAGAGTAGTACGTGTCTGATAAGCTAAGTCAAAGTGAAGTCTGGCCTAGATTTGATGGAAAGTGGTCCATTTTATCCCGGGGTTACTGCTGTATTATAAACAAGGCCAAGCCTGCTGTTCCCATCTCCCAGATAAAGACTCCTCATGCAAGAGTTGTTGTGTTCACAGACTTGCTTTGCTCTCAGTAAATGTGTATGCCTGTCACACGAATATTTTTCTTTGTGTTTCTACAGGTTAAGCAGTAATTGCTTTCTGAATGCATGTAGGGTTCCTACACAGTATTAGAAAAATATGGAATTTGATTTTAGTCATTTCCAAGTTTGCATGCATATGGGAAAAAGAATAGTGTGTGGAAAGATATTTGTGTTTCCAGACAGACAGCCCCTATTCTGTTGTATAAAATATAAAATTCTGAACTTTTTTAAAAAGATAAATTGATCACACAGTCTTTTTCATGGTTTTTGGAGCAGGCAGCCAGTACATTCAAAATCAGCTTGATGTCGTCAAAAGTGAGGGAAGAAGTACAAAGAGGTCTAGTTAGAGAAAAATTCCTTAAGCAAAGACCCAGAGCATCATAATGTTTAACTTGTATTATGATTCAATGCCATATAAAACCTTTATTTTTTGTGCCCTCAGTTCAGATTTGAGTTGGTATCTTTTCTCAGAAGATGCTTTGTCTAGTAGTGGAGCTTCACACTGGCGCTTTTAATAATCGACCAGGTGTCAGATATGAGATACTGTGGTTTTGAACTGCCCGTGGGAAGAATGAACATCTAAGAGTCTGTCCATTCTTTATTGGAAGCTTTATTTTCACTGTCTGCGTTCTCTTTTTAGAGCAGGCCATGGGAAATATCTTCTCAGACTCACTTCTTTCTCTGACCGTTGTCCCTTGTCTTGTCTCTCCCCTGTGTGTGCGCCTTATCTCAGTGGGTCTGCTTCATTTCAGTGCAGCACTTAACACCTAAGGACAAGGGCTGGGAAAACTGTGTAAATGGCATGTCAGCCAGTGGCAGCAACCACATAATTGTCAGCTGACCAAACAAACACCAGGGTCAGCCTTCAGCCACGCAAAGCTGTGCTAACTTTCTATGCTATGCTAATGGTCAGAAATGATCAGAATATAATTTTGTGTAAGCCTGAATCACATTCACCAGATCTTTCTTATCAATGTCCCTTGACTTGTTTGCATGTGTTTATGGCAATGCAAACACAAATCTGACCACTGGAATTTACCAATAGATCTACTGATTACGATAACTGTCAAACAGTGTGCAGACTCCACCGACTCGGTGCCCCACAGGAGTACGCCTGGCTGTTAATGGTGTACACCAATTCACTGACCCCGGTCACAACGCTTCAGAATGCTCAAATTTAACTGGCTCAGTAGCATCATGTGAGATGGTTTAAAAGGCACACAGTTGGTCTGTTAATTTTCTGTGAACATACATAGTACATACATACATAGTCAGAAGGTAACATGTTAGCATAATAAAAATCTAGCAGTTTGTACTTGGAGATGAAATATGATCTGAAAAGTCGACTGATAAGTCTGAACATTTTAGAGAATTTTGAAATGGAAAATTTGAAGAGGAACTACATAGAGACATAGTGGTTTGTTTGGTTTTGTGTTTTCACAATGTCCCTTTTGCTCTCACTCTGTTCTCTGCAGTCGTCAGAGCTGGATGACATCTTGAACGACCTGCAGAATGCTCAGCCACAGCTCTTCTGTGAGCCACGGCCGATCTCATTGCCCAGTCCCATGGACAAACAGAATATCATCAATGACATCCTGCAGATGTCTGAGACCAGTCCAGCCATGGCGGCGCAGCAGCAGCAGCAGCAGCAGCAGCACCAGCACCGGGGCATTGGGACTGGCATGGGCCCAACGAGTGAGTTCCACACTCACGAGGAGGGTTCCCCCACGCAGGGAACCTCATTATATTACAACTTCACATTGTTCAAAAAATACTCCAATCATGAGCTCATACCGTTTTAAATATAAAGTTATGAAACAGTTTGAGCAATTTTATTTGTTGTCTTTGGCTGAAAACCATTTATTCCTGTCTGCAGACTTCGGGGGTGTTCGTCCAGGCCAGCCAGGCAGGGCTCTGCCTGTGAGGAGTGTGTCTCTGGACATGAATGTGTCTCCTCAGCAGACATCATTACAGTACCCCATAAGGGCCACTAGCCCCTACACTCTCATACAACAGCAGCAGCAGCAGCAAGGCATGGTGGGAAGTCACGGCATGATGCCTAATCAGGCCGGTATAGTCAACACAGGTGGGTGTGACCGTTGTGTTTTTGTGGTTACAGTTTATGATATTGATGTGCGTGTGTGCTGTTACTTGTTAAAAAATTAAAACATTGACCCAGTGTAAAATTAAAAGGTCCAGCCCCCAACATAACAGACTTGACAGACTGCATGTGTCTTATCTTGACACGGTCATGCTTTTACAAGATTAATGTACTTCCTTCATGGGAATCGATGAATAACTTGATATAAAGCATGTTATCCGTGAGTTGTCACACATATGAATAAAAGACCTGCAAAAATCAGATTTTCTAAACATTTTGTGCTTCAGAGTCAGCAACAAACTAAAAGCAACAAATTCCTTTATGAGGTCATTTCTGCTAGTATCATGTTTAATACTGGCCTCTTCTCCATTTAAATCTCCCTTTAACACATTATGTCAGGTTTATCTGACAGTGGCACAATTACATCCTTTTGCATGATTTTGTGCTGCTTTCCAGATTGTGGGGAAATACCTTTTTCTCTCAATGTGTATGTCCCTCTCAGCCTGTGACATATCATGTCATGGCACGGTGACTTACTTCCTTTGACAGGAAGTATTTAGTCACGCTGTGACATATTAGCAGCCCTCAAACATCCTCCAGTACTCCATAGATGACTTTCCCTTCATACATCTACACCATTGTATCACTGGGACCAAAGACCTCCACGGAAGTCTCTCCTGGGGCATTTTTCAGCGTTTATCATCTGCCTGTGGTTCCTTGCTCCTCTAGGACTGATGGCTCCAAGTGGTCCACGGCCAGGCCTGCAGCAGCAGGAGGGCTGGGTGGGTTCAGCCTCTGCCCCTCCTCTGGGGGCATCTGGCCCAGTGCAACAAGGTGCCATGCAGGGCAGGATGGGGGCAAATGCTGCTCCCATGAGGCCAAACAGCCAGCCAGGGCCCAGACAGATGCTTCAGTCCCCAATGATGGCCAATGGTGAGAGCTCAGTGAAACTTAAAAACACATTTTACTTAGTTTTGAAGACAAAAACTAGATGAAAACACAATGATTATTAGTAGATTCCAAATTTGAACCCGTGAATAATAAAGCCCTTCCTAAAAAATGTTCATACATATTTAACCCGATGAAAACATTTGACTTTCTCAGTTTCCTTTTGCTGAATTGTGATCTGCAATTCTTCTGAAACTTGTGGTTTTGGAAGGCTGGTGAGACACAGATGAAAAAAGCTTCAATTCACCTGCATTTTGATTGCTACTCAGTGTTAAAGGTTGCCACCCAGTGGCTAGCCATAGTACTGCACTTAAGAAAAGACTAACAACTTTATGGTGGTGTTGTGTGCTGGTCCTTAAGAGGATATTGATCACCATCTAGGTCACCAGGATGTTGTCCTAGCCAAACAGTGAAATTGCCAGTCTACAACTCCGCCTTATCTGTTATATTTTTTCTCATTTTTAGCCCAACCTGATATGGATATCGGTGTGGCCAGCCACCCTTTCTCCCAGCAACAGGCTCCACCCAACCAGACAGCCCCCTGGCCAGACAGCATGATGCCCATTGACCAGACAGCTTTTGTAAACCAGACCAGGTAAGCCATTTACTTGCAGGTTAGATGTTGATAATAATGCAGAACAAATCTTGGTATGGTTAAGATTTCCCTTCTTAACAAAGATCCTTATTTTAATATTTTTGTTGCAGTTAGATTGTTACAGCAATCTGGAGTGAGCTATGGTTTCATAAACAACATAATTTTCTCATTTGAAAGATTCACATTCGCCACTTTACCTTCTTAACATCAGTTCAGAAACACAGACTATTCCTTTAAATACCTTCTGTGTCTCCTGTCTGTCCAGGCCAGTGCACTCAGCACCCCAGGATGATTTACTGTGTAACACGGGGCTCGGGTCCGGTGATGTCGGTGCAGTAGACGAGGGGGCACTGATGTCTCAGCTGTACACCGCGCTAAAAGATTTTGATGGCCTGGAGGAGATTGATCGTGCTCTGGGGATCCCTGCTCTGGTTGAACAGGTGAGATCCAGTCTTCCTATCCTATGTGAGCACATTAATGCTGTTTTTAAATCGGATTTGAGTCACTTTATATTATTTTTTTTATGACTGTCTGTTTCAGAGTCAATCATTGGAGCCAGACCAGTTCCCCCAAGACCCCTCCATGATGATAGACCAAAAGCCCCCTATGTACACCCAACAATTTGGTCCCCCACCATCCCACATGACCCAAAGGGGCTATCCCGGTGCTGCCATGCAAGAGCAAGGCTTCCACCCCATGTCTGGTCAGATGGGTCCACGGCCAGGTTACCCCATGATGAGGATGCAGGCCCGCCCGGGACTTAGGCCGACCGGGGTCGTCCCCAACCAGCCCAACACACTACGACTGCAGCTCCAGCACCGGCTACAGTCCCAGCAGGTACATGTGCACCCTAGACTGTCCTTACACTGCTGGAAGGGATACTGTCCATTGATTCTTTCTGTCTCTCTGAATCTCTCTGATGCAACCATACTGTTTGATCAGTGGCTGTGTGATTGAGCACGTAGGAGTTGTGTAATTATCCTTGAGGCTGACATTTTGGCTGGCTTTCTGTGCACACAAGGAATAGTTGGGACATTAAGGTTTACCTTCCATGTGTCGGTCTTTCATGGAATTTACCGGAATGATATTAAGTTGCTGTTGAAATGTGGCGCAGAAAAGATGGATTACATCCCTTAATGTAATCATTTTTATTAAATTATCAGTCATTTCAGTCCAGTTTCTTATATGTAGGATACTTATTGTGTTTAATTTGCATTATGTATTTACTACTATGAACCAGCTGGAACTGAGCAGTGTGTCTTTTAAAAAAAAGAAAAGGATTTTAAAGATTTAAAGAAAGAGGTTAGTGTTTGTTTTAACATGGCCTTCTGTTTCTTGTCCCACCAGAACCGTCAACCAATGATGACTCAGATGAGTGGTGTGTCAAATGTGAACCTACCTCTTAGGGCCAGTGCTCCAAACCAGGTAGGTCATTTTGGCCATCACACAACACAGACATGTTGTTATGACTGTAGGTAGCGTTTAGTTTGTTGACTTGCAGTAAATGTAAGGTTTTCAGTGTTTGTTATGTTGTAGGCCTTCTTGATGTAGCTCTGTTGCTGTTGTTTTGTTTATTTATTTATTTATTTATTTATTTATTTTAGTGTTTCTCTATTCTTACACATAATTCTTCTCTCCCTTCCAGGGGACCATCAATGCTCAGATGCTGGCACAGCGTCAGCGGGAGCTGCTCAGTAATCACTTGAGACAGAGGCAGCAGCAGCAGCAGCAGCAGCAGGCCCAGCAGGTCCAGCAGCAGCAGCGGAGCATGGCCATGAGGGCTCAGGGCCTCAACCTACCTCCCAACATGGCCACTGGAGGCATGAGTAACCCCCGGATCCCACAGGCCAACCCCCAGCAGTTCCCCTACCCGCCCAGCTACGGTACCAGTACAGGCCTGGCCTCGCCACCTCCCCCCACCAGCCCCTTCTCCTCCCCTCTCTCCCCCAGCCTGCCCTCTCTCCCCCCCAACCCCCAGCTCCACCTGCATGGCACCTCCTCCTCTTCCTCCACCTCCTCCTCCTCCTCCTCACAGATGATGATGGGAAACACAAACATGATGGGCGGACAGTATGGGGCCGTACTCAGCCCCCAAATGCAGCACAGTGCCTTTCAGTTTCCCAACTCAGGTACTGCTCCCACACCCCAGCCTACCACACACTTCGCCCTGCAACGTGTGTGTGCGTGTGTGCAGTTGTGTCTGTGTGTTGATGTGACTCTAGTTGCACAGCATCACATGCTTTTTTAGTAGCGGCAGTCATTTGATTTAAAATGTCATGCGCTGATCAGTTGCCACCGAGTGATCCAAATCATACTGTTAAGTTTTTTTAACATAACAGGAAGTGGGATCGTACACTCTTACTGTTCTGTTCGCTGTCCAAAATGGTGTCCTGGTAATGCACTCTTGCTCCACCAGAGGGCACCAAGAGCACAGTAGTCAAAGCTTAACTCCAGTTGCACACTGACATCTGACTGTTGATTTTGAGCAGGCGGAGCAAAAATCAAGGCTGTGTCTGTCAGTCTCAGTGTGGTGTGTAATCTGGGCACAATCTGATAATCTCATATTATACTGATTTGTATATTGACATGTTTGATTTATCTTTCACTCTTTAGTCTGATTCAGGCCTGTGGGTTTGTTGCTAGACATTACATCTTCTTCTCTTTCCCTGTTGTCCTAAGCCATATCCTTATTCCCTTTCCTCCTAGTTCCTTGCCTGCTTTACATGCATGTAGGAAATATCTGCCTGTCAATAATCCTGAATTCAGACTGGAATGGGCAGTCTCCAGTCATACTAATCATTGTGCTTGTTCAGTTGCTCATTCTCTGCCAAGACATTTGTATTTATGTGGCATGGTTGTGCATTTTATGTGGAATGAGTGCATTCAGCCCACTCAGTATATTGGATTGTAGTTGAGTCTCAGCAGGTCCAGTCTGGTTGACCTGTCTCGGTGCGTCCACCACAGGTATGAGCCAACAGGCGGATGGAGGCTTCGGAGGTCCCGGAACACCACAGAGCCCCCTGCTTTCTCCCCGCATGGCCCACACACAGTCCCCAATGATGCAGCAGGGCCAAGGAAATGCTCCTTTCCAGGGGTCCCCTGACATGAATGGCTGGCCACAGGGCAACATGGGAGGCAACAGGTAAAGATGGCTATGGGATAGAACTTACTTCTAAGCAAACTCATTACTGCCAATTAGACCCTAAACCTTATCAGTATCTCCACTGTCCATTGTGGATGAATGTCCAATTTTTTCTGCAGTTTTTCCCAAAAGGCTGAAGCAAGCAAGAAGAACTGCTCAAAAAGTTTCAGAAAGAGATCAAAACATGTTGTTTCCTTAGGGCTCATAAAAGATCTCCTCTGCTCCCAGGGGCACAGCAGCCTACTGCAACAGGTTTGAGCCAATCTTGATCAACTTTTTTGCTTCTCCCCCTCCTCTCCTCTCCACAGTATATTCTCACAGCAACAGGCGTCACCACAGTTCACCCAGCAGAACAACGGCAACATGTACAACGGCAGTGGCATGAACCTCAACAATGTCTCCATGGCCACCAACATGGCAACCAGCAGCATGGGCCAGATGGCGGGACAGATGAGTGTCACGTCCATGGCCTCGGGGTCCTCACCCAGTTTGCCCTCCATGGGGCAGGAACAGGTAAATTCTGCCAATGCCAATCCTGACGTGGATTCTCTAAATGGGGTAAAAATTAAGTCACTTTTGGAAGTGGAAGGAGCAACAATTACGCACACATGGGCTGTTTTCTAGCAGGTTTTCAGTAACACCCTCAGGGAGACCTTTCACATTTTGTAGGAATGGATGGGTGCTTTAAAGGTTTAAGCCTTAGAAATGAGCATATTTGGACCCCTCGCAGCTTTACGTTGTAATCAGGGGGGACCAAGAAAAACTAAAACGTTTGTCCTTCTTCCTCACCACTCCAGGCTGCTTATGTGTGTGTTTGTCTTATGGTAAGACCCTAAGTGTTTGGGTACACTTTACTGAACAGCCATGCTAGTGAATAATTTACTCAGGAGTTTACGTAACTCCTCCAGCTGGAGTTCTGATGCTTCACTTGAACTTAGAGGACAGTGATGTAATTATCAGTGGGCACTTTAGAGCCAAACCATTTAGACTGTATAGACGTTATTGTATGATGTTCAAAGGCTGGCTTGTCTGATCTGTCAAGCTTACATGCACTTTACACACACACACACACAAGCATTGGACTTTTCACTTGCAGCTGACCTCAGTCACTCGCTGAAAATTGACAGATATTTCCTCTTTGTCAGTGCTCCATTTCTGGTGATTATTTAATGTCGACCAAGTTAATTCTTCCTCCTTTGTCTCCCTGGTATTGTTAGCTTGGTATGTGGAATGCAGTGTTGTTGTCCATGATGCTTTTAAGCCCAATAAAGGGCCATGAATATTTAATCAAGGTGCTGCTGTTTGATTGTCTGCACTTCAGACTGTTGTAACATACCAGTATATCTGTCACTTGATTTACCCTCCTTCCAGGACTGTAGAAATATATTGGCACTTAGATAATTTCAATTATTTACCGTTCGGCCATTAGTGCAGGCTTTTGTGAATTTACCAACTTGTTTTAGGCTTGATGGTTTCTAATTGTTTACTGATTTCCACTCCAGACGTGTTCAAGTTCTGCAAGTTCAAGTTGACCAGTTTTGTGTATTTACAAAGTTGTGACTTGATATGTGCTGTTTCTCTGCAGAAATACTGTTGACCCTCATGGAGTTCTTAACCCGAACCTCAGTGAGCAGCTGGTGCAAGGAGCACGTCGCCCTTTAAAAATTGTACAAACGCGTAACCAACCGACTGCCCCTTGAACCAGCCAGGCCGAGCCCTGACCCGGTCCCCCCAGCCCAGGTTTTGCCGTCTGTCCCAGCTGGGCCTGCTCTGCAGCCCGGAGGAGCCCGGCCCTGAACAGACACAGGAGCGTGAAGCGGGCTGGGGAAGGATCGTGGATCTCTGTTCGACATGCCTAACCCTCCTGGAGGAGAGCCTTGTGATGAGCCAGTCTGTCTGCCTGTCCAGCTGCATTCACCGTAGAGTGACTTACTGTAGGCCTCCTGGTGGGGGACTCTGACCTAAGGGGGCAGCAGTGGGTGGGATCCCTTGTTCTGATGAATGTATTCCTCTCACTGGACAGCGGCCATTTACAATCTCATCTCAAAAACGAAAGACGTACACTGATTTTTCTTTGATGTCCGACCCTTCTCACACATTTTGACATTTCCACATAGTTCCAAAAATGGCAGCAAATATACTCCAAGTTATGTTCAAACTCTTATGGATGGAGCTCAAACACTTAGCCGGTTTTGCCTTTTTGCTGTTCTTTATTTTATTATAATTTTAGTTGGTTTTTTTGTTTTGTTTTGATTTTTTTTTTTTTTTCTTGTTGTGAGAATTAAGATGTAGAATGAAGACATGGTTGAAAAGTTGATCTTGAAAAACACTGCAGAAGAATGGTTCGAGTGGAATGGTGATTTGTATGATTAGACTAATTTAGTCAAGAGGTTTATATAGTGTATTAAATTAAGTTTTATTTTTCTGTATAGATTCATTTTAATTATTGTAGATGATTCTTTATCCTGGTAGCAGCAAGAAAAAATATTTCTGAAAGTGTGAAAGAGGCACTTTTTTTTTATATATAATTTTAACAGTAATTGTTGTACTCTTTCTGAGAAGATTCTTCTATTAACCTGAATAATGGATTATGCTTTGGTCCTTTAGTTTCAGAAGATGTCAAAATCATATATGGTTTAAAAATGAATTACAGAGATTGTACATAACGATAAGTAAAGCGTTTTCTTTCCTATTTATTTTATTCCTTAGGGTTTGTTTCCCCGTCTGGTCACAGCTGCCTCTTGAAGCAGAGCAGTGTTTTGTTTTGTTTTTTCTCCTGTTTTTGTTTTTGTTTTGTTTTGTTTTGTTTTTTGGGTTCTTTTCGGGAAGCGGACTGGGAGCCTTCGTGTTCTGATGTTCTGGTACGATGCAGACACGGGTGGGGGAGGGTGGGAGGTGGGGAAGGGTTGTAAGGGGGGTGTGGTGTGTATACAGTGTACAGATTATCGCTTGCTTTTCTGCCTTTAGCATAGAACACCACAAAAAGTAAAAAAAAAATAAAATAAAAATAATAACATACACACAACTTCAACACAGCCATACAATAACTCAAAAAAAAAATAAGAGAAGTGTGCTTTCTATGTTGTCTGGAGTGAAAAATGCTTCATACAAGCTGCTAGGTGCAAACTGTTCTGGTGTGATGTAAACAAGCAATAACGATTACTTGAGAAACTCTTGGGTTTTTTTTTTTTCTCTTGGTTTTGTTTTTGTTTGTTTTGTTTTTGTAATTTTTGTACAGTTTCCTGAATAAAAAGGACAGATTTTTTGCTCCACGTTTGGATGCAGTATTAAACACAGTTTTTTATTGCAGTTTGTACCAAGAAAGTCTACAGCCACACACAGCGTTCCTGTTAGATTATGCAGCATTGGCTGAGGCCTGGAGAGGGAAGTAGTTTGTGGTCCCCTTGTTGACACACGCCCTCTCCGCCTCCCAGCCACCCTTCTATAGCAGAGGTCAGAGTTAAGAGTGCACGGTACATCAGATCTGCTCTGACAGACACTTAGCCATATTTTATGACCTCAGGCAATCAGTTAGACTATAAAGTGTTCAGTAATGACATGCTAATCTTATGCACCAGGTTTGACCTTCACAAGATCTAAAGCAAGTCATCTTCTCTAACCTCAAAAGTACATTTTCCTCAAAGAAAAAAAAAAAAAAGAAAAGGAAAAAAAAAACAAAACTTTTTATACCAACTATTTTCACCCAGGACAGACTTTGAGCAAGCCAAATAACCATCACCTTTCAATTGGATTTCTGAATTATACCAGCTTTTTATTTTCACAGCGAGAGACGACCTGTTGGTAAGCATGCTTTGAGGCCCACAGAAAAACAAGAAATTTACGATGATGTCACTTAACAGGGTCTAATGTAGAGTTTGCAGCATAAAACAGGAAGCGAATCACTCTGAATGTATTGTCATTTAAGGCCCAAGGATGAGACTGATGGTGTGTTTTGTCAACGCGGTGACAACGTGCTCCTCTAAGCGTTTAGGTACAACAAGTTGCCCATTGTTGCTTCACATTTTTAAAAGGTTCGTGTGAAATTTGAAGCTGTAGCAAGTCAACTTTTTTTGGGACTAAAGGAAGTCTGCGTTAATGCTGTGGTTGTCATCATCGCAGATGTCCTGCCTGGGGGGGGGCTACAGGGGGGGGCCTACAGGAGATCACGCTTTTTTGATAAATGCTGTTTTGATTGTACCATACAGTCGTGCGGAACAAGCCTTTTTGAGCCATTTTAAAAAAATGATTCACAGCCCTTTTCAAATTTCCAAAGATTGTCAAGATTTTGAAATTATTTAAAGCCATGTGGTAGCAATGCATTTTTTTAAAAGCATTTATAATGAGGACAGGTGCAAATAAATGATTTTGCCCCTTACAAATATCCAGGCTTTGGACCCACTAAACGAAAAGATTTTTTTTTTTCTCTCTCTCTCTTGAAATTATGGTTTTGAAGAACTTTAAACGCCCTTTTGTATTGTCTGCAAGTTTCTTAGAGCTAAGATGCAACCTTAAAATGCTACAAACCCGAGCGTAATGCCTTAGATTTCGTCCGTTCTCGTTCTTGTACATTACACCGCTGTCTGTATAAATTTGTATAATGACTTGTGTACAATATTGAATGGGTGCATCATTGTTCAGCTCTGACCACGGTTGAACTGTCCCATCGTTGCTCTCTGTTCTGTGTTGGGTTGGGTTGGAGAGTCTGTTATGTCACCTAAGCCCCCCACCCCACCCGCACCTCCACCTCCCACCCCTCACTGTTTGTGTGGAAAAGATGACACATAGGGATATTGAAGCAATATGTAACATACTATATGGACTTTCTGAAGAAAGCTTACTGTTGTGTTTTCCCGAGATATTGTTTCTTTCTGCATTCTTCACAGGAATCACACTGTAAACCCGCATCCATCTTTGTATCCCTAGTGTGTGTGTGTGTGTGTGTGTGTGTGTGTGTGTGTGCGTGCGTGCGTGCGTGCGTGAGCGTTTTATGCAAAATTAGATATACAAGAGACGTTAAAATCACAGTTATGCAAGTTGTGAACTAATATGGCTTCGCTGATGCTATTTGCCTTGTAAATAAAGAATTCTGTTATTGCAGTATTTCATCGATTGGCTCTTGTTTCATTTCATTTCAAAGAGAAGAGAAGCTCACTGGAAAGAAACTTTAAGAAACGACGTTATTAAATATGACAAAAACAAAACTGCGGAATGAAACATTTTTTTAAATTACAAACTACAATAAAATATTATATTTTAAAATAATGATGCAATAAAATAGGATAAATAAAGATTTGAGCACCGTTACTTGGAAATATTTCAGAAGTATTTTAGCGAGTTTCGGGTAGGCCTGTGGGCCTCATTCACTGTCATAAAATGAGGCCTTTGGATACACAATATGGTATGTAGAGCTATTCGTTAATTTAATGATTCTGGAAGCCGTTATAAAGACAGATACTTCCTGTATTCCAGGTTGACAAGCTAATGCATTCAAAATTGTACAAAACACGAACAATGATGTAGTAAATGTGTTCATAACGTGCCGTTTTGAACCAAAGTACCGCTGAAAGTTCGCTTCAGATTTGCTCATTTTCTCAGTGAAGTTTGGTGCAGCGAGGCAGCGCTTTTCTCTCCTCCTCATTCACCACATGCAAGTCACGACAACACACGTCTATACTCCACAGGGGGTCCCTCAGATAAAACCCTATCAGGTGTGTGTGTGTGTGTGTGTGTGTGTGTGTGTTGGGGTGGGGATCCCCACATGGAAATGTTTGGAAACTTCTCTCAATCAGCCTCATTGTGTAGCAGAGAAAGCAGGTTAAAGCGGTGGGTTGTCCCTGAGAAAATGTATTCCTCTGGGGCTTTGAGATGCATGAGGTTGAGCTGATGGCTGACCAATGGGAAGAAGGTGGTGGGAAGCATCTCCAGCAGACCTGACTGTGTACTGTAGAGGTGCCCTCAGATGACCACAGACCAACATAAAGACAGACAGGACGGTCCGTGCAGGACCCTGAAGTTTAGACCTGCTGAGCTTAAAACCCTCACAGTTTGGACAATTTCCGCCTGGGTTTGATTTCATACACTGGAGGCTGTTGAAACATGACAGAGATAACTTCACTGTGAAGCACCTCTAATCGATTTTAAGGTAAGTCTCTTTTCCAGTTAATTAGAAATGACTGCAATAGCACAAGCTGCTGTGGGATTAAGATCATTTCTTTTCACGGGTTTGAAATCACGCCGGAAGCAAGACACACTCCTGTTTTTAATCCGTCTCTTTTCTCTTCCGTTAAATTCCAAATTCTTCTTTCATTTTTCTAGATGATGATTTTCTGCTGCCCTCATTTTGCTGCATCAGTTCTCCTGCTATTGCCTATTTTTTATTATTTTTTTAGCAATGACTGGACGGTAATTAAAGTCTATAAAAAGCTTCATTAATGTTGACCCCTGCTCTGGCCCACTGTCCTTTAATTAGTGTCATGACCCTGGTTTGTCTCTCTATTTACTGGCTGACTGGTGAACGGTGTCCAAAACCAACACACCATATTCTCATTTAAAGCCGCTGACGAACATCTGATGTGCGTCCTCTCAGCCGGAAATACTGCAACATCGACTGTTCACTTTCACCGCCGGTTGCTTTTACTTATAACGCAGTTTCTTCAGTTCAGTCTTTTCATCTGCTGTGGTGCACATGTAGGCGAGGTTTTCGTCTTTGGATTCATTCGTCTGAGATTCATTAAAGCACATAAACTCTCGCTGAGGAAATAAAATTAAATTTTCACGCCTTAATTTCATTTCAGGGTGTGCAGTTTTCAGGATATTTCATGAGGGTCATCCAGTTTTCCACTCTAGATGTATTGTATAGTTTTAGCTCTGTTTTGTTAAGGGAAATAACACTATAGTTGAACTAATAAAGGTTTTCTCACATTGAAATAACTAATTCAGGTGTGGTCACGTTTCCTTTTTTTAGATTTCTCGCATTAAACTTTTATAACTCACCCCCACTTCCTCCCTCCGTCTCTCCCTCTCATCCACTGAAGGAGATCTTCACCACCTCCATCTGAATCTTGGCTTCACCCCCCGTGCTGTCATGTCGGTGTCCTTGTCCAGCATCCCCATCGTGCTGAAGGACAAGAGCTACCAAGGTGGCATGCTGAAGGGCAGTCCGGCTCGGGGCTTCTATCCCGCCCCTCTCCCAGGCCCCCACCACTACATGGACTTCTTCCCGCGGACTCACAGCCTCCTCCACCCGCTCAAGTCCCTCGGTCGTCTGGTTTCGGACACCCAGGCGTCCCTGCCGCTCAGCCTGCACGGCGGAGCCCCTCCGTTCCTTGGCCAGGGCGACCACCAAGCCTCGGTCGTGCGCGAACACATGTTGAGCGCCTCGGGGTTCCCCTACCTGAGCCAGATGTTGCCCGGACACCCGCACTACTCCAAACCGGAAGAGCTGGCCGCTGTGGTGACCGAGGACGCCGCCGGTCCGCTGTCTTCGGACTTCAGCAGCCCGTCCAGTGAAAGGTCCTCTTCTGCCTCCTCTTCCGTCGTCTGTTCGCCTAAGGAGGGCTTGTTTCGCGCCCGGAGCGCAGACCTGACGCCAGAAAAAACGCGCACGTCTTATAATTTCAGCGAGGACGACCTGTTCATGGTTCTGTACGGTTACTCCAGCAGCCAGGAGCGGAACGTGGGTCACGCGTTGTCAGGACTGGCCCTGCCCGAAAAGTCAGGTGAGACAGGTGTTGAAGTTACTGCATAATTTCGTTTTAGAGGAAGAGATAACACCACACTGATCTTAGGTTTACTGGTATCTTGCGCGCGAATTTCTCCAGAAAAATTGCTCATCACTTGTGTTTTGTCTTCTTTTTCAGTTTCTGACTCCCACATTCTCCCACTCGACAAAGACACGCTTGAACTCCCCGAGGGTAAGACCTGCCGCGTTTCTATTCTGGATTCACCTTTAATTCTGTCTGTTTTAATCGATGGGTTTTGACCTTGTTTGGACCCTGTTTTGCAGGGTTAGCCATCCTCCAGTCTACGTGGGGAAACGTGTCACATCGCGGAGTTTTCGCGGACAAAAGCAGCATCCCTAAAGGGACGCGTTTCGGACCTTTTCAGGGGAAACTGGTCAACACCAGCGAGATAAAAACATACGACGACAACACTCTGATGTGGGAGGTAATGCGATGTCCCGGTTAGACTTCTGTCCCGGTTAGGCTTCTTTTTAAACTCGTATCTAATGTGAAAACACTCCTTTTGGCCCCTCAGGTGTTTGAAAACGGCCGGTTGAGCCATTTTGTGGATGGCCGGGGAGGCTCAGGGAACTGGATGTCTCTAGTGAAGTGTGCTCGTTTCCCAGACGAGCAGAACCTAATCGCCGTACAGGTCCAGGGACAGATCTTCTACGAGGCCTGCAAAGAGATCCGGCCAGGACAGGAGCTACTAGTGTGGTATGGCGACTGCTACATGCAGTTCCTCGGCATCCCCCTCACCCTGAAAGACCCCAAAGAGGACAACAACGTGGTTCCTCCCGCCGAGGGTCAGAATCTAAGCCTTCTGTTCATTGAACTCTTGCTCTAATTAACGCCTCTTATTACATTACACATCACATATATTTATCTCTATATTTTCCCCCAGATGCTGGAGAGGGTTTCAAGTGTGACAGATGCGGGAAGGTGTTTGCATACAAGTACTACAGAGACAAGCATCTGAAGTACACGCGCTGCGTGGACCAGGGCGACAGAAAGTTCCCCTGTCACCTCTGCAACAGATCCTTCGAGAAGAGAGACAGACTAAGGATTCACATCTTACACGTCCACGAAAAACACAGGCCTCACAAGGTGATTAAACCGCGCATGTGCGTCTGTGTTTTTGTTTTTGTTTGTTTGTTTTTTTTACATAGTTGCGTCGCGCACCAAAAAACCATATAAGAACAGGCAAAAGTTTGTGTGGTGCTGAAGGAACAGCTCCCCACAGATGCTTCAGGGTTTTATTAGGGCTTGTAAAAAGGCAAACTACAGTAAAACCTCTATCTGGTGTGAACCACATAGCCTGAAGCATTACAACTAAAACCAGTCATGAGTTAACGCTCTCATTCTGCCTCTCTAAAGAACAAAATCAGCCTCCGATACGGATAAACGCTGCTCGAGCAAACCTAAAAAATGTGACACATTCAAATGAGCAAATAACTTTTCCTCACACTGCTGACTCATGTTTATCTGATCCGCAGTGTTCAGTGTGTGGGAAGAGTTTCTCCCAGTCGTCCAGCCTCAACAAACACATGCGTGTGCACTCTGGAGAGCGGCCATACAAGTGTGTGTACTGCAATAAGGTAAGGAAATCTTTAGCGTTTTAAATATGCGTGTCTTAAAATATTCAGCAAAAAACAATTGAATACGAGCTTTTTGTACGGTAAAAAAGGGGGAGTCAATTGTATCACAGCTTGCAGTGTATCATAATATAAAAAAGTTTGATTTCAGTTGTTTCCGGTTGTTTCACATAACAGAAGTATTAAAGGCTCCCGTGTTTCTTATTTTTGTGTCATGTTTTAACTTTCCGCTCTGGCTGTATGAGTGGGACCTCCAGGCATTTCTGTAGGCCTGCTCCTCCTCGCCTCCCTTCTCCTTCTTCGACACATCTTTTAAACCCGTTGGATCCATTTACTGCTCCCCTCGTTTCATGGTGCGTTTGGGCCCGGCCCCTCAGTATTGTTCCTCTGGACGGGCACGCTCCGCGGAGACACTTACAGGCTAATTATCGCCAGATGTACACCCACCCTTTTGTCTGCCGAGATTATACTTTTAATTTACAGCCCTGGCATGAGCAGGAGTGTTTTTTGTTCTTTTTTCCACATCGATGTCCTCCCCCCTTTTTTACGCACCCCGTGAAGGTTTTGTTTAACCTAATCCTCCTCCTTCTTATCTGGATGATTTAAGAAGAAGAAGTTTACAGTCATGTTTAAATATTTTCATTTTTTTTTTAAATGACCAATAGAAATAGAAATTAAAAATAAAACTGGTCAATAAAAAATAGATAAGACTGACTTTAGCCACACTTGCTTAATTAGGAGATCTACCTAATATAAAAGGGCCTAAACCTCCTAAAACGTGTTTATTCTGCCGTCATTAAGGCCCAACGTTGCTGTTGCCCAAATCTAACACAACGAAAAACAAAAATATCATCATAGGCCTCCTGTCTGAGTGGTTTTTCCCATCTCCTCCTCCTCCAGGCCTTCACTGCCTCCAGCATCCTGAGGACACACATCCGCCAGCACTCGGGAGAGCGGCCCTTCAAGTGCAAGCACTGCGGGAAGGCCTTCGCCTCCCACGCCGCCCACGACAGCCACGTCCGGCGGACCCACGCCAGGGACAAGCCCTATCCCTGCGAGCTGTGCGGAGCTTCTTTTCAACAGGAGCAGGAACTTCAATACCACATGAAAAGTCACAAAAGTAAGAAATGATTTTCTTTTTCCAACCCAAATGTTTGGCTTCACAGGCGACGGATTCACGCCTTAAATTAGCACTAAAAAGGCAGCGTCACTTCCAGTCTCTTTTTTACCTTTTTATTTTGTGGGCACAAGTCGAAGTTGGATAAGACACACTTTAAAAGAATCATAGAAATCATTTAAACTATCGAATACTAAGATGAATAGGCCGTTATTATCCTATGTTAAGGTACACCCGCGACAATTTATCATTGCCGCATATGTGAGGATCGCGTCTTTTAACGGCAGAATGTGTGTAGGAGGGGAATATGTGATTTCTTTGTGCAGGCCTTTTATTTACAAGCATATTCTTCAAATATTGTAGACTTTGCAAGGAAAATTTCGCAGTGCTTCCGCCCTGAAACCTGGTTATTTAGATGGATGTTTTCTCGCCCTGCAGAAATCTTGAACAGCACAATTTTTCCGTCCTCTCCGGGGAGCGGATTACAGAAGGACTCCGTGTTTCCGGGCAAGGACAATCCAAAAATACCGAAAAACGCCGGACAAAACCTCCCTTACACCGGGTTAACAGTTCTGAATCCAGAATATCGGCCCTGGAACTAGTCTACATGAGTCAGGCCTGCTCAGTAAACCCTAAAAGACAGAGCCAGTCTGTAATATTTTAGAGGATACAAGATGCAAATATCACAAGAAGACTTTCGGGTACACCGACAGATCAGACCCTGTGAGGTAGGATCTCGTGGTTTTTCTTCATGTAAATGCTGCTTGAAATATAATATGTTGTTCAATATAATAGGCCTCAGGCTCGTTATTATTTAAACTGTTGGCAAAAAATATGTCTAAAACTATTTATAATGTGTTAAAATATGTTGTCTGTTGCTTTGTGGCTTAAAGCTCTCACTCTGTAATGGTTTTGTGACCCAGTGTGATTCCATATTATTATTATCAGCATTATTACTGTTATTATTATTATTGTTTTTGTTTTCGTTTTCGTTTTATTGTTTTTTGCATCGACTAAGCTTGAAAAGCAAAGCTATTTTATCACTGTGGATTTGAGTTTATTTGTGTATAAAATAAATGTTATATCCACTCTTAATTTATAATGTATGATAGTATTTTTTACCGTAATGTGAGGCTGCAAAAACAATCGAAAGTGTCCTCGTTTGTTCTCTATGAGTGTTTGTTTTTTTCATGATTAACAAATAAAAATCAGAGCATGGAAACAAAACTGCTGGTTTTGCTTTATGTCCGAGGTGAACAAATAAACAAATAAATTGGTTTAAAGCTCATTTACACAACACAAACATTCCCTCTTGGTGTGTGTAATATTCACAGAATCATCGCACATGTAATTATATTTTTGAGTGAAACTGTTTTTTTTGGCAGAAATGTGATAATAAAAAAAAATGAGAGAGATTTTGTAGGCAGTTGAATTAAATCAACTTTTATTTTTTCATTTATAATGTTCATATATATTATTATGCTGTCGAGTTTTCTGCAGACCACAGCTAAAACGAGAGTGTGAAGCTGTGAAATTCGGATTACACTCCCTGGATGCTGTCCAGCTTTCAACATTTTGCTGTGTGTGTGTGTGTGTGTGTGTGTGTGCTAGGTCTAGTTATCACCTTTCCATCGGTTCAGTCAGTGCAGGCTCCCCCCTGCATGCATCCAGCCCAGTGATGAATTGGAGACTGTGTGCTCCAAGTAAAAATGGACAAACCCCACTGGACCAAATGAATGACAATAGTGAGGCTGCAGTGAGGTGGTCTATTGCACCACACACAAAGGAGCTTGTCATGACTGACATCTGCCCTCACACTGTCACCAACTGTCCCACATGTGTTGTCCTGAGATAGATAGATAGATAGATAGATAGATAGATAGATAGATAGATAGATAGATAGATAGATAGATAGTCAGTCCTCTCTGACACACTGTATGTTTGTGTGTTGGGGTTAATTTGAGGATAACCCCAGTTGGTGGTGCTGATGGTGGCGGCAGCATGAGGTCTGGCAGATGACACAGTGTCCGGCCTTTGTCTCCCGTGTTCTGTTATGTCACCTTTAACCTCTGGGTCGCCATACGTCACACTGAGGACATGTAGTCAGACACCACAGTAATGTGACAGTGCTAAGTGAGTGCTTACGGGCACAGACTCAAACGGTGGTGGAAGAGAAGTAAAGGACAAGACAAAGACAAAAAAAAAGACCAAAAAAAGATGAGACAGATTTTCCAACCTGTGATGCAGGTCTGAAATCTTCCTGTTTTGTCATCAGATCGGATCAAAGATCTGACAATTAGACTTCCTGCTCCTCTTTTCAATATATCTTTCTAGTCGTCTGTAGGGAGCAGAGCAGTGAAGTCTCTCTGCCAAGCCTCTCTGTTTATTTTCTGTAACGGATGGACAGCAGCCTTCAGGGTCGGGGGTCACCGTCTCACTGAATGTTTAACAGCCTCCCTCGTCCTTCAAATAGCCAAAATATGGCTGCTTGAACAAGTCCTTCATTGGACCTGCACCTCCCATGTATACAACCCCAGAGCCTCCACGAGGGGCCCACTATGAAAGGAAAGGATACTCCCCTTTGTGGCCTTCAGGGAGCAGAGGGGTGGAGGAGTAGGATGGGACAAGAAACAAAGACAAAAAGAAAGACAGAAGGAGAAAAAGGAGAATGAGCTGCCAGGACTGAAATACTGAGATTGTTAGCGAGTCGTGCTAAAAGACTGGTTTTACTAGCACCTCCTTGATTGGCTGATTTAGGACCCGATGCTCCAGCGTGGAAGAATTTTTATCCAGGTCGTTTATACACATTGATTACACACTTAACTTGGTGGCAAGTTAACAGGGCCTCTGGAGGGCCATTCATCAGATTAATCTCTCTATATTAATGTGATATTAATGATGAGCAGCTTCGCTGAAGTTAATTCCCTCTGAGATCGAAGCAAACAGCCATAACTCTCTCCAAAACAATTGTGATGTTTTATATCACTCAAGTCATTCCATAAATGAGGCCACAACTGGATTTGATGCTGTGATCGATTAGTAATGTCTTATTGATATAGAGAGGTAAAGAGGAGGTTGCTGCTGCAGGGATAATCTGTGTACCTTTGTGCTTGTATGATGCATTTCTTCATACGTCGTGATTGATAGATCTCTTCTCTTCTCTTCTCTTCTCTTCTCTTCTCTTCTCTTCTCTTCTCTTCTCTTCTCTTCTCTTCTCTTCTCTTCTCTTCTCTGTCCACCGAGCTGGTGGAGCTGAGTGGTCGAATGCTCTGATGTATTAGCTTTTATTGATTGCCTAATAGCTGTCAGTGTGTGTGTGTTTGCCATAGTCTGGCTGATGTTGAGGCTTGCTCCTGTTTCCAGACAGGCCTCAGACTCTCAGCTGAGTGGACTCATAAACTACAACCACACCAGCTTTCTGTCCATCTGTGTCTCAGTCTGCCTCAAACCACATGAAAACCCAGTGATGATAATGATGATGATGATGATGATGATTCAGGACTCTTCCCTGCAAAATCAGCTTATGTACTTTTTATAAACATATTCTTATTGATGTTATGGGCTATTCAGGCTCAGCTGACTCATGTGCTGTTATTGGATCCATTCCTGTATGTCTCTCTCAGGGCTTGGGACTTACCACTGGAAACCATCCAAAACAGCTTTAAGCTTTCAATTCTCATTTGGTTTTGTAAGATCATCCTAATTGAAAAACATGCAATTTATTAATTCTACGCACTTGGATTTGGGTTTGGAAAGAGTTTCCTGGACCAAGTGGCAACAATAGCTCACTTTGATTTTATTTTGTTTGATTTTAGACAATAAATGCATTTATGCTGGAAGCAGACCTTTCCTTTATTTTGAATTTCACTTTTAACTCGCACACGTCACAGCGGACTGTTTTCTGTGTGACTCCTGCCTTTAAAGAAACATTGGAGTTAAGTCATTTAAGTTTGAATGGACCCACTGAGCTGTGCCCCCCTCCTGCTCGCTCTGGCAAGAGAAAAGCAAGTGAAGCTGATCAGCTTGTGTCCTGCCATTCATGCCTTCAGGTTTGAGCTGTTGTTATCGGCTGGTGATTTCCACAGGGACAGTGGACAGTACAGCAGGAGACACACACACACACACACACACACACACACAGGCTCAGCGGCCTGCGTGCTGCTGGCTGGATGAAAGGCAGATCAAACACTGTCTGTAAAGCCTCTCCATATTGTTACCCAGCAGTCAGTGTGTGTGTGTGTGTGTGTGTGTCTTCTAGGTGGGATTGATGCGTGAGGAGGGCAGATGGCCTTATCCTTCTCTGTGGGGGCTGGTGTGAGGTTCCACTGTGGTCCCGTGGGGCAACATATTTTGGCCTACCGCCCCCCGACACACTCACACACCCTGCATAACCCTCTCAAAGTAACCCATCATAAAATGTACTGAATATCTATCTATCTATCTATCTATCTATCTATCTTTCTATCTTTCTATCTATCTATCTATCTATCTATCTATCTATCTATCTATATATATATCTATCTATCTATCTATCTATCTATCTATCTATCTATCTATCTATCTTTCTTTCTTTCTTTCTTTCTTGCTGGTGTTTGAACTATTTCATACCCAAAGGACTGCCGGGCTCCTCTTTTAGGCCGATTCATATGCAGCAGTGCTGAAAGGAGTAAATCTGCTTGTAGGTTGACATCTGGCATTGTCATTCGGGATGTTAGAAAGTGTTATAGGGTTCCTCTCCCCATGAGTCGCGCTTTACAATACTTCTCGGTGTGCTATTTGTGTGTCTTTATGCGCAAGACTATTGTGTGTGCCCAACTGTTATTCCTGCGGGTGAGGAGAGGAGCTACTGTTACAGTACTCTCTCTACACACACACACTTCGTTTCTGATTCACCCCCACATATCTTGCTTCCCCCCGTCTGTGTGTTTTTGCACGACTGTGCCCTCAGATCAGTGCAAGCAGTGGAATAACTCATCCTAAATTACAGTCTGATATTTCCTTTCCACCAAAGCACATGTGAATTCTGCATATGTTTTGCTCTGATAGACTGTGACCATGTAATCCAGGTTATATGATGGTTTTGTTTGTCCCTGCTGTGTGTTTGTCTCAGTGGAGTCGGGTGATGAAATTCCCTGGGATGACTTTAACTGATACTTGAGGATAATTGGACCTCATGCTGCTTGTACACTTTTGGGCAGATGAAAGACACAAACTGCTGCATGCCTGCATGAATCCACTGCTCTGTAAGTTCAGCACGGTAACCCCAAGGAACCTTTAAACCATTTCCAATCCACTTTGAGTTGCAATTGATATGTCATAAAACGCAGTTTGGGTTTCAGGGATCAGAGCTGGATTTAAATGTTAAAATTCCCAAGAATGTGCACTTTCCACCGGTAAAAGGACTGTGCATGTTGCTCCTAAGGGAAGGATTTACAACATATGGACACTGTACTCCTGCCACATGCTCATCCATGCTCAGACGAGATGACCTCCCTGCCTCGAAAGATGTTTGCTGTTAGTCCAGCTAATCCTACCTAAGCTGTCCATCTAGACAAACACCTAGAGGACAACACTGACGTATGGCAGACATCGACTCTGCTCCATACTCTCAAATAGATCCGATTGTTTCTCTCGGAACTGCCGGAGAGGAGGAGGAGAAGGGAGTGTGTTTTGTATAATTGAGAAAAAGAATTATCCATGTGTCTCCTGTGTTTGTAGCTGTGGTGAGAACATACAGAGAGAGAAAGTGGAGGATGTGAGTGATTCCAACCCTCTTGAAGTGGATTAGCTAATGAGCACTCTTGTCTTTTCCTCACCTCCCTTGTTCCCTTCATCCCTTCTTCCAGCAGAATGCACAGTCACCGGCCACACAGGACAGCTGATGATTGATTTCCCCACGGACCATCATGAGAGTACAGTAGTGAGCCACACGCTGCACTATAACACTGCCAAAGCAAACCGTAGTGTGCACACAACACCCAGCCGAAGTGATGGACGGTCGCATGTCCATCAATAGCTGTCAGTCACTTTTAACAAAAGCTAACAGCACAGAGACGGGGGAGGACAACTGCTTTATCAGCTAGTTAGTTCCCTCCTCCTCTCATCACCTCCGCTGCTCCACCTCACCCTCTCTAATCACTGTAATACTGCTGTTCTATCAGTTTGCAGTCTGATTTGAGGAGTCAGTGGCATAGCTACGAGAGGCTGAGGTGCAAGCTGGCAAAGGACTTTTCAGATTTGGCCAAGAACCTCCTGTACTTCTGTGCGTGTGTGTGTGATGTGTCTAGTGTGGCTTCTTATGAAACCTACGGGATCTTGCAGGCAATCTTAAACACCTTGAATACCTTGGGAGGTATAGTTTATTGGAGACTTCTTTATTCTTCCTCCCGTGAGCGGGTACGATAACATACTACCGTACGTAAGTGTAAATGTGATTTCTTGGCTCCAAGTGAGACAATGACACAGCTCAGAGGTTGCACTTCCCAGCGGCCAAAATCAAAATTAATGTCTTGTGTGTACGTATCTTGCCAGGAAAATGCCGTCAATATGGACACTAGTAGCAGGACACATTTAAAGACAAAACATTAGGATCAGTATCTGTCCTCTTTCAGGGTCTACTCCTCTCTTCCACTGGCTTTCAGAAACACAGTTTACCAGCCAGGTTATACAGTCTTCACTGCTATCACAGCTACACTTCTATTGTTGAAGGGACAATTGACCGTGACCCCAGGCAGCTCCCAAAGGTCCTCAGGGTCAGAGGAGAGAAGAGGCTCAAAGGCCCCGGGCTGTGAATGCTTAGCAGCTACCTCCGGACTGGAGTGACTGTTTAAGCACTTGATGCTTTGCGATGGAGCCACACATTAGTGAGTGTAAAGCTGAAAGGTATTAAAGCTGCTCATCCGGGAGACAAGAGGCAATGATTCAACAGCCAGTGTGTTGACAGTGATGGAGATGAAGATTGTGACAGATGAGGCGGGCACTGAGTGCGCTACCACAGCTAAGAGTATATGTTGGTTTGTCTTAAGCTGAGCATGAGTGTCCCTCAGTGCATCGTCTGTCCATGTCTGTCAGTGTCTTAGCCCTGGATCCGCAGCCCACCCCTCCACCTCTGAGTCATGATGGCTTTTTGACAGTGGATCAGGAAGACAAATGCCCTCCCGTCCTGCTGAAACATTCATGAAGCCTTATGACCCTGTCCTCCACCTAATGTACCCTAACAGGCCTTTATGGCTTCTCTCTAGCCTAGCGCCACCTTAGTGCTGCTTCCCGGCATCTAACTTTTTAACACCCTGCCGCCACTGGTCTTTTACGTCCTCTCAGCAGTTTGTTGGAAGGCACTCGCCCTGATTGGTTTTCCTGATCGGACAAACAACAGCTGCAGTGCAATTAGCCAAGGCATCCATCCATCCAAGAAACACTGCCAAAATAAAAGGTGTATCATCATTTCAAAATCGGAAAAAAAATTTTGTTTCCCCCCCCTTTGGATTTCAGAAATATTGTGTCCCCTGGCCATGATGAGATCGCTGAGCTGTGCTAACTAAAGCCTTTTGACTGTTCTGAAATCCAGGCTTAGAACCAAAGGTGAAAGGTTGTCTTGAGTGTAGTTTTTATATTATTCTTTCCTGTTTTAAGTCTAATTTTTCTTCAGTTTTTGCAGCGCACAACACCTTGTGAATTCAAAAGGTGCTTTATAAATTACGTTTACTTACTACTTGCTTCCAGTGTCAAGTTGTTTGCGCTCTTCCCTGTTTCTTCCATTCTCCTCTCCTTCACGTGTGGTCATTGACAATCTTTGTAATCTGACTCCTAACGGGTGCATTGATCTGTTAAGATTGTCACTTTAAAAAAGCCCCATTAGGGTTTCAAGGTGTGACAGCTGATATCAACATCCTTTAGTGTTGTGACACACCAAAGAGTGAGGGAAACACATCTGCCGCAGTGTAGGAGGAACTCACACAGTGTGTTAAAGGTAAGAGCAGGTGCAGGATTTTCTGTTCGGTAAACCTGACACAAGACTGGACTGCAGAGCAAAGGAAAGACACAAATAAAGTGGAGGAGAGCTTTCTGTCCGGAGCAGAGTGACCTCAGCTTGTCATTGGGGTTGGACACAATGTCCTCTGTGTGTGTCCACCCTGTGTGGGTCCACAGGGAGATCTGACCTGAGCAGTGTGTTTTACTATTCTGCCGGCCTCCCCACCGTGTTTACCTCATGGTAAAAAATGCCATATGCTAAACGGGCTTGTGTTACAGCTCTGGTTACCAGGCGGACCATCGGCCACACACACACACACACACGTGCTCCCAACATCAAGCAGAACGGATATCTAAGCCATATCCAGGCCTATAAAATGGAGCTCCATTGATCTGTTTATGCTTTTTTTAACAATCTGCAACACATGAGCTTCATCTCGGCCACAGACAATCTTCTCATGGTCATTGATTCATCTGGTAACACCAGAGCAATTAATTAGTGGTGGCAATCACTGCGGCGTTTTGTAGTCAACCATTACACAAGCAATATCAGTCACCCTGTCTGAACAGTGCAGCTGCATATAAACTGTTTGATAAAATAGACCGGTTTGTTTTATTTTAACTACATATCCAATGCTTGAAAAAGACACAGGCCCTCACTTAATACAAACTACACACCCCAGACTACTTTATTGACAATGTTCTTATTGACTGGGGTAATAGAAGTCACAGAAGATGGCTCAGACTCCAGATACGGTAAGAGTCTGTCTATATTTCTGATAATGTACATTCATCAGTGAAAAACTGCAAAGCTCTGCAAGTATTTTCTTCACTTTGGGATTCATTGGTGCCTGCTGAGTGTCTAGAGTCTGGCTATAAAACACACCCCTGGCTTATTTCAATGGATTGTATGAAATAGGTTCCTCCACACTTCAACCTTATTGGCTTTAATTATTTCACTTACATGCTTTTCATACGCATGGAGACCAAGAGGTTTTAAAAACTGCTGCAACATATCAAAGCATTTACTGAAGTACATTTTTAACCTGAATTGAAAAGCCTGAGCAAATTTAAAAGCCTGTCCAATTGTGATCCTTCTGTGCAACCTCTCAAGCCCCAAATGTGCTCCACGTCGCTCCGTAAGCTCCAGCAGCAGATCAATGCCTCTGAAACAGAGCCGACCCACAGTCACATTAACGGTGCACATCATCTTAAAGAGCTCTTCCCAGAAGACCTTCACACTCTCTCTCTCTCATGCTCCAAACGCACACAGCAGCCAGAGAAGGGGAAGCAAAGGTCAATACAGGTCATTCCGCACCAAGTCTTGTTTAGCCCAGCCAGGCCTGTTAACAGTCAAAGGCTTACATTACAAAGTCCTGTTTATTAAGGACCCTGACAAAACCAGAGGTCCTTCTCAGACGTGAGGGTGTACGGTGGGGGGGGGGGTATCGCATGATCCGCATCCTCTCTGCAACAGGAAGCATCTCTTTTCTTGACATGAAAAATGAATCAGACACCTTTCAGCTCTCATGAGCATGCATGTGTGTATGGCCCTGCTGTCTGTATCACTGACCACAATACATCAATACTGGCACCTCTTACCCCAAAAGACTGAATCTGCAGCACAAAAAAAGGATCAATATGGGAATGTGAAGAGTTTTTTTTCTCTCGTGGCTCCAGGGTACAGACATCTTCCCCAGTCATAATCTCCTATGGAAAGGATTACCAGTAAAGATGTCACCTTTGAACAATATCTGTTCACTGTTGTATAGGACAGACACGCTGACTGCTTCCATTGGTGGTCAAATTAGCTTCAATGATGAGCCTCTTGTTTCTAAAGGCCCCTGGTGGAGCTGGAGGGCCTCCTCAGGGGAAAAGGGTTCAGAGGTAAGCCTTCTTCACCCGCTGCCTCATGGGCGTAAATCTGTATTCTGTGACAGTATTCTCTGCAGGTGATATATAGACTAATGCTTTAGCATTATTGAATGACTGGCTTTGTGCTCCAAATCAAGCTAGTAGTTCAGGGGTTTTTGTTGCATGTGAAGCTACTTGGTGAAAAAAGAAGTTAACACAACCAAACACATAACAGAAAACCTCACAAACACGGAGAAGACAATCTTTGCGTGTGATTAATGCCCACATTCCCATGAATTTTTCTGTTTTCAGCAAAAATTTTTACATGTTCTTCTCTGTGACATAAATTACCCAAATGCCTGCTCTCCATTGCCCAACATTTGTCCCTCTCCATTTCATAATCTGAAAAAGAAGCAGAATTATTAAGAGATAATTCAACTTATTATCCTGGTGTCAGGAAGGATGCCAAAGATAAAAAGTGCTGTATGTCCCCACACTTGAGGATCGATTTCAACCTAATGATTTCATAAGTTTGCAAAATCAATGATATTCATCATGAATGTCGCATGAAGGAAGGTCTCAGGCCTCTGTGACTCAAAGTAGCCCAGAAAATCAATTCACCTGTACTCTTCACTCCGCAGAGCAGCCGGATTGGTTACACAGGCTAATCATGTGTGATGGCTTCATCCCTGCTGCCAGCATGGAGGGCAGCAGCACAGCAGTTTCCTCTCTGTCCTTGCGGTGTTCAAGCCCAGCGCCTTATTGATCAGAATGAGTAAGTTAATAAGCTTTAGACTCATTCATCAGCAGGGTAGAGACTGGAACTGTACACGGCAGGCTTAATCAAGTCATCAGTGCCCGTCAAGCATGAACGCAGTAATTAAAGGAAGAGGGAACATGGAGATGAGGAGAGGGGAGGAGAAGGGTAGGGGTCTACAGGGTTTGCTGTGGAAAGAGATAGAGAGCTTCTGTGCTACGTTTACAGTCCAGAATAAAATGTTTGAAACGTATGTTTCATTCGCATCATATCAACATACGTATCATGAGCTGGCTTTCTCACTGGGAGAAAGGGAAACCACGGCAACACTTTTTATCAGCACTAATTTGTCTATGGCAATAAGGCTGCCAGACAAATGTCCACTTTCTGAGTCTGCTCCAGTGACATTCTGCCACCATCTTTGTGCCAACAGAAGCAGGAAATTGATAACAAAACATGAGAATATTTACCATCTGTGTTTGTGGTGATAAAGCCAGCCAAAACCATGATGTTTACCTAATCTTATCCAATTGAGTTGTACCTTACAATTATGATTGATTTGATTTGGTTGAATTCAGGGGCCTGTTGTTTGTATTTTCAGCCTGCATGTTTGTTTTATTGGCCTAACATTCATTGTATGTTTGTCTCATAATGCCATTGTTTGCTCCAACATGGCATGGGTTTTCTCTATTGGCCAGTCTTTTCTCCCAAATTCACAATATTTCCACACTTTTGGAGTAAATATCCTCATCATCTTTTTATTGGTGCATTTGGATAGAAATTGTATGGACATAAAATCGGCAATCAAAATGTGAAGTTTAAACTTACAAACTTTGTATAACTTCCTCTGCTTTGCAGAAACACGTGCCGCTGGCCTTCTTTCTGGTGAATGGATGGTGTTTATAAAACACTGATTCATAAAGACGGTGGCTGAGGAAGGACACAGTTAGATAATCAGTTTTTGCAGTGTATATAGCTCTCACATTAATCCAGCCTTCATCAGTCGACAGCTGAAATACAGTCTGCCAGGTGATCCAAACAGTGACCAGAAGACAATTCATCCTGCCTTGAGTAGGCTCTTCCACACATAAACAAGGCAAAAAACAACAACCCCCGCCTGCCCTTAATGACACACACAGCTGAGGAAATCACCAATAATTGCCATCATCATCATCCTCGATATTTCACTGCTGCAATGGAGGTGCAGCATGAGGCCAAAAGGATGAGCTCATTTGACTTTCCTGGCTGGATGGTTGAGGCTGGCCAGATTTACAGCAGCAGCTGTGAGTGATGATGCTCCTCTGCAAACAAAAGCCATCAGTCCTGTCTGCAGCAGAGGAGGAGGAGGAGGAGGAGGAGGAGGAGGAGGAGACGGGCTGGGAAAACTCTAATGGGCTACAGGCCCTGATTTAGTGGCTGAGATGTGGATCTTCGTCGTTAACACAGAGGCAACTGTGTTGGAGTTTTGCAAACTGGAGCTGCTCTAGAAGGTCAGGGTCAGACAACTGCAAGCAGGCATCCTGCTTTGGAAAGTGTTTTAGAGGACTGGTACACATTTTTCCTTTAATATGCATATGACTTTAAAAATGTGAACTTAAGAGTCAATGTGCCAGTTAGTGACAGCATAAACAGTTTTTTTTACATGTACAACAAAACAAATAAAATGTGAAAGAATAAGCACAGATAAAACCCAAACTATCCGCACATCTAGACACCTAAAGACAAGTGAGGAAAAAATGAGAACTGAGCCTTTAATTAGAAAGTATTTTACTTCCTCTCCTCTTCTAGCTCTCTTGATCTGGTACAACTCTTCTGCTCCAGCACCGTGTGTGTCTGTAATATGCAGGCAGGGGGCTTCACTCAGGTGCTTCTATCCCCCTGTGTCCTATTAGCCTTAAACCTGACCATTAGACTGTCCCTTCAGCTCCTGCAGAAAAAAATACACACCTAATGAAGGCAGCTCCCACACTAAGTGTCCATTAATTGTGACTGTTGTTGTCCTGTGACCCATCTCCTGCTGGATGATTGTGTGTGTGTGTGTGTGTGTGTGTGTGTGTGTGTGTGTGTGAGGGAGAGAGAGAGAGAGAGAGAGAGAGAGAGTATGTTAGTTAGTCTGTGTGCAGTATGTCGCCAGTTTGGCTGCTGTGGTGGTGGGAGCTGACAGGTAACATTAGCATCAGGTGATCACAGGAGCATGGAAGTGATATGCACGCACACACACACACACACTCATGCAAAAACAGTGTCTGGCACTGCTGCTACTTAACTTAATTAGTATCCCCTCTGAAGTTTACATTATCGGTCTTCATATCAGTTTGTTTTGTCAAAATTGTGACCCGAAACCACTCCAAGATGAGGCTTTGTGTTTGCTTAATTTACAAATTTCATGAAAGTACAAACAAAATGGAACAAATAGTTTTCAGGGAACACACAGATATGTACAGTATGCACATCCGCATTTGCATTTGTTGTGTGTTTAATCAATTAGGTTACTTGTTCGGCATTTTATTTCATATAAATGGCCCAACATGCCCAGTTTTGTCAAAAATATCTCGTTTGACTCTCAAAAGTTTGGTTCTTTTCCAGCGAATACATAAAAATCAAGCCTTTACTTTCTACCTTTCTGTTTTGTCTCAAAATGGTTCAATATTTTTTCTTTTTCAAATTTCATTGCAGAAATCAGGTGAAAATTAGGAAAATATAGGAAATAACAATGATCACACTTATTACTAGAATATCTGACATCTGAGCAACACAAACTGATTGTTTTTAAGATGCACATACTGCAGTCAAATACATCAGAAAAAAGGGTTTTTTCCTCCTGATTTCTTGGTCTTTGCATTAATTGGTCCAACATCTCAACCTAAACTTTACCCTCCTCCTCTCCCCAGTCTCTCTAATCACACAGCACAGTGGACAGACTGAATACTGATCCCCCTGTGGGAGTCAAACCAGCAACCACAATCACAACCTGCTTTACAACTCATAATTAGCACAGGGAGCACATCTCCCACTTGGGTGTTAAACACACACAAAAAAGCAACACTGTGTGCTGATAATCCTCCAGGAGCATACCTTAGGCATATAAAATGTGCCTGTAAACATATGCACTCAGACAGTAACAGCACACACACAAACACACACACACACTCTCAAAGAGCAACTCAATTACAGCGTGAGTCCTTCATAGATCAGTTAGCTTATCTGATAGCCAGATCATCTGATCGATGGAGAATCGCTGCAGAGGGTTTATTTAAGTCTGCCTGATCATTAATGTGGGTCCTGCAGAGCAGCAGTGGGAACCTGTTGAAGTGCTTCAGGAAGATTACAGAAACCTAAAGCTATTTTAATGTGGACGTGCAGCACAAACAAGAGCAGGATGTGTGTGATTCTGTGTTCTGAGATTGTCTAAGGGGTTTTGCAAGAGTTGAAAGAGGAAACCAAATTTCCTACTGGATGCACTGGCAGAGTGGGTGCATGCTCATCTCAGAATTGCCCTCACTGTATTGATCCCCATATAATCATTGACAGAGCTATCTCTGAATGACTAGCATGGGATTCAATTAAAGGCTCAGCCCACTGATGATTTCTTTTTTTTTTTTTCATTCACCCTCATTGCCTCAGTGGCAACGCTGTGCCTCCCCAGTTAATGGGTAACCAATAAATGAAATGAATGACTGCTTGCTTCTTGGTCACAAAGGCCTGTGGTAAGAGTAGCCAGGCTCTAAGCACTGAGGCACGAGGCAGCACACTCCACTGTTTGCATTAAAGTGTCGTATAAGAGTTTGCCCCATTGTGCGGCATGCTTCCTGGCCCACGCCTGGGCTTACTGTCACAGGGCTAATTGTGTCTCTTTTTAGACCCTTTGTGGTGCAGCACACTTCTCTTGTGTGTGGAGGCGGAGGGGGTGAAAGAGAGGCAGCCCTTTGGAGGGGTTTGGGGGTGGTTTGAGGGACAAGGAGGAGGATGAGTATTGGTGATAATGATGGAACA
The DNA here is from genome assembly GCF_020382885.2 of Scatophagus argus. Classification (NCBI taxonomy): domain Eukaryota; kingdom Metazoa; phylum Chordata; class Actinopteri; family Scatophagidae; genus Scatophagus; species Scatophagus argus. The sequence continues at coordinate 5,623,343 of NC_058510.1, forward strand.
GGCACGTATGACCAACAATGGAACCCCCGGATTATGGTCCAGACAAAGACAGTGTTGCAGTAATTACAGTGCAAACACCACTGCATTGTGTGTGAGTGTGTGTGTGCGGGGCAGAAGGTATTGCTCTATTAGCAGCTGGGCCTCAAGAACCTGACTACTGTAAGAGGAGGATGTGTGTGCTTGTGTGTGTGTGTGTGTGTGTGTGTGTGTGTGTGTGTGTGTGTGGCCATTAGGGTGATCCAGGAGACAAAAAGAGAGACCTGCAGTTTTTGTGTTTACGTTCCCCCTATTTTCATTAGCAAAAAGGTAAGGACCACATCCACATCCAACAATGTCTTAGTCTGCCTCTCAGTATTCTAAGACTTCTCTGTTCTGTGACTCGCAGTCCAAAGACTATTTGTCCCCGAAGAAGGTAAACGTTATTCAAAGAGGTTAATCTGTTTTGTTGGGGACTGTTTTCAGCTCCAGATTTGCTGCACGAGTGAATATTTGCAACATCTACAGGTTTTTATAAGTGGGTTTGACTCTGCTGTCCCTGTTCATGAAGGAACACGTCGCTCAGTGCAACAATGTGCATCACTTATGTGTTTAACAGTTTTTTGGACAACGACGGAGCTCAGTGGCACAGAAGAAGAAGCAATACCAGGTTCTTGTTAGCAGTGTCGGTTTGCTGCAGGTTTTGGTCTTTTGCTGTATTTATTGTCAGTAAGGAAAAATAAAAGAGTATCACCAGACTTCTTTAAAAGCTGTTCAGTTATCGTATCCCATAGCACATTAAAGTTTCATTGGTTTTAAAGTGAAATCCCTCATACCATACAAAAAATCCCCCAAACAAACAAAAACAAACACACACACACACTGCCAGACGTTTTATTGAAGAGGACAAAAGCAAACATGGATGGTCAACTTTGCCATCCCTCTAAGCAGAAACACACGAAAGAAAAAGAAATGGATCGGCTGGGGGGATTGATCTTTAGTCACTGGATGCATCAGGGATGACATCATCAAAACTTTACAAGTTGTCAAACGGAGGCTTTTGGCGCCAGCTAATCAATTTCAATGAAATGCCTCCATTCCTTTCATCCCCTTACCATCCATGTCTCCCTCTGTCTGCTCTCCCTCCCAGCTTAGGCTGATTATCAGGAGTGGCCCATTTACAGTATGGCTAGAAGGTAATTAGTGGGATGAGCTGGGCAGGAAGGATCCTCTTCAGGGGTTAAGAAGGCACACGCTCAAGTACCTCTGGCTTCTGAGGGGCTGATGTGTGTCAGGGTGGTATGACAACAAAAGGAAAGGGATTTCCCATTATGTCCATCCAAGCAGGGTGGGAACCTGTTCAGAGGAAAAGAGGTGCACCAAAGCCTTAAGATTTTCAGCAGGTGACTCACCAGCAGCAGGTCAAGAAAGTTGAGTCCCAGTTTGCTGCCATTCTGTGTGAAATTTTTCATTCGGGAACGAACCGCAAACTTATTTTTTTTCCGTAAAAAAAAGTTTCAGTGGACAGATGAGTCCCTTTCCTTTCCAGGTTCTGCATCCTAAAAGTCTTTGTTGTTGCTAAATCACCACTCACTGAGGAGAATTTCATTATTTTGCCACTATCTTTGGCAATCATCCTTCCTACCGAAAACAAAAACAAACAGAGGAAAAGTTTAAAGGCACTTTACTTCAGATGACAGGCAACCAGAAAAACAGATAAAGCAATCTTTGACACACATAAACATGAACACATTGCACATTGTAGTGAGACTTACTGTAGGTAAAGCAGCAGTCAAATGCGCCTTCCCTCCAACAGATGATAGAGCACAACCTCCACTTAGGTGGCTGATCACCGCGGCCTGAGGGCCTGCAAAACGCACACATACTTCAGTTGGAAGCTTAAGCCTCTAAAGAGCAATTATTCCATTCATATGGAGGTAATTGTGCCCCATGAATATGAAATGTTTGCCAGTCCCTCCTTTAACATTGTGAGGGCTGTGTGGATGCTCCTGGAGGAGGACAAAGCCCTGGAGGTATGGCCCATTTCCATATGTGTTAGGGGGAATTGAGGAGGGCTTGAAACAGCCCTCCTGTTTACGGTAAACACGACAGACACGCTGAGTATGCAGCAAAGCTTCATTTAACCCCAATTCATACCAGCATCCTAATCCCCAACATTCATCATCATCATCATCATCATCATCATGTACTGTCTATGAAACATCATGTCGTCCTGTTTTCAAACTAAAAGAAGCGACTGACACTCGTTATCTGTGTTTCTGATACATTCATAATTAAAGCTGTAAAACCGTCTGAAAAGGAGGAAGAAATTTAACTCTTGTTGAAATGGTCATTTGATTCATGACCAGGAGCTTTGGTTATCGGTTATTCTAAGGTGAGCTTCCTTTGTTGTTATTAGTGCAAAGTTGATATCAAATCCCCTTAATAATGTCATTGGTGAGATGATAGTGAAATGTAAGTTCATACTCATTTACATGAACAAAGTGTCCTGCATTTCCCCACAAGAAGCACAACAAACGTTTGAATATGCTGCACTAACACACAAAAACAAGCTCGATTGTTTTTCTTTTAGGATTAAAGTTGAGATTGCAGGTATTTATAATAATCAGTCTGATGTTTTCCAACGCTCCCCTCAGCAGGGGGGATCTTTGCTAATCGAAGCCATGCGTTATCAGTGTTAGGGATTCCCTCCAGGGAAGGGAGCTGCTGTGCTCCTCTTAGCTGAGGAACATATTTGTTAATGTCCTCATGATTTATTAGGAAAGGGACATTCAGTCAGCCTTTGTCATGGAAGGTCCTGTGTTTAAGTGACCTGGCCTACCAACTACCGGGCTTTAGGAGGTGATGGCAGGGTTTGAGGGTGATGGGTGAAGACTTTTGCATAAGCATGGGGCCCAATCTGCTGGGATTGCTCTGCACAGTGAGGGGGCCTCCACAGGCTTATACCAGGGGTCTTTATTTTGGGGCCCTTGCACTTTTTAACACAATTACTACACCACCCTTCTGTCCTGATCCCGCTTGTGTCATTCATATGTATCAGTCGCTCTCAGGGCTGCAAAGTTTCCAGTTGCAAGCTGCTCTGAATGGGCAAAACTAATTTGGGGAGTAGTCCTGACTACAGACCAGGGAGTCTGTCCGCAACACAAGAATGTTAACCCTGGAAAGCGGCACAAAGGGGACCGCTAATTTAAAAGGAAGTCTTTCCGGTAAACTGAATGTGGTAAAACAGTACCGCAGAGGGTTATAGTTCAAGCATAGAGTCCTCCTATATCTTTGAGTGCAGTTGTAAAGCCATTAGCTGATGAAGCCATGCAACAGTGGCGGACGATTGGATTGTTTGCGTCTCGTCTCTTCAGGACACAGTAACAGCACTGAGATGAAGAGCCCACTGAAAATACAGGATTAATTATGTTATCCAAACTGAGGCAGGTGATCTGCAATTCCTATCAGCACTGCTGACTTCCAGTTACAGATGCACACACCTCAGTGTCTGCCAGTATTGCATATTCCCGTATGCTACTTGGTGGATATGATAACCAAGGCTACATACAGGAAAGTGCTGCTGGGTGCAGACGTGGGGGTGTACAGTGTATTTATGAACATGCCTGTCAGTGTGAGTTTGTGTGTGAGAACGAGACAGCGTTTCATTAGCGATTCCTGTAATGTCAATAAAGTTGCTATGGTTAACAGGAAGAGTGTGGGATGGTGCAGGGGGAGAGCGGCCCAAGGCCGTGGGAAGTGACAGGCCGGGCTGCTGAGGATGATGATGGTAATGATGAGGATGATGTCATCACTCATGACCCGAGAGGAGATCTGACTGGCACAACATCTCTGAAACAAGCACGTCGATCAGACACCATGAAGGTGGGATCTGATGTTCACGGCTGGACGAAGGAGGAAAAAGAAGGAATGAAAGGTCAAAATCAACAGGAATACTGAATATATAATATATATAATATGTATAAAATATGATAATACTGAATACTATCACTGGCCGTTAGATAATCAGAGGAGGAAAGCAACTTACAGAACATTTAATCCAATACTGAACTGAAGTACAATCTGTAAGTAGTATGAGGTATTTCTACTTTTCTTTTTGTGATACTTGTAATACTCATCATGCACAGTTCAGATTTATTGTTTTCCATTTTACATCTAAGCTGAAGAGAAATCCTCAGGCGGTACAGTGAAGTACTCTTACTCAGTATAATACTTTGGATCTGAATACTCCTCCAGTCTTTAGACAGCTTGGGGTTTTTAATTTTGTCATTTTAAAAGTTGTTGGCAGGCTTTTTTGTTTTTAGCCTTTTGCAAGTTTTACCTTCGTGAAGCACTTTGTGATTTTGCCCGGCTGGAGGAGCTTTACTAAATAAGCTTCAAAGGGTTACTACAGTAATTTACCACGGCTCTTTATGCAAGTGCTAACTTGTGAGATACAAATGCTCCCTGAAACGTAGCTTCTCATGCAGTCGTTTTACCAGCCAGCCTGCATGTGGTGTTTCCCAACTGCACAAGCAGCTGAGCTCTCTGATGCAAACAATCCTGAGGGCGAAGCACCACCTGCTGCTCACACTCAGAAGCACAAGCACTGTGTGGATTCAAGGATTCAAGGATTCAAGGAGCTTTATTGTCATTTCACACATGTAGACACATGAGGTGAAACGAAATTAGTGTCCCGTTATAAGCCCGATAACCAATACTAACTATTATAAATATAGAACAGCACTATATAAATGTAAGAAATATAAGAAGTACCAGAATAAAAACCTACAAACAATGTCAGGGATGACACAATATTTACAGCGGTAATGGTTTCAGCGGTATTGTGCAAATGGTTTCAGATGGCAGAGTAGAGCAGATGAAAAGAGTAGTGCAAAGTTCTTGTGCAAAATAAAGACCTGCCCCGTGTGAGGCTCGAACTCACGACCTTCAGATTATGAGACTGACGCGCTGCCTACTGCGCCAACGAGGCCCGCAGGCTGATCTGACTGAACCGAGCAGAACAGCAGAGGGGGATGTTGCGCTTCTCTCCTTTGTGGAAGCAGCGCTCAGTTTGTAAATCAGTAATTTGCTCCGTCACTTTATGAATGCGTTGTGCATCACAGGAAGACATCGAGGACAGTCCATTCTGCTATTCATTTGAGTTTACAGTTTTATTGAATTTTTGCACAGTTAACACGGAATGATCCATTTCTGCATTACACCGGCGTGACTATTTCCCTCAAATATTGATATTTTTAATAGGTTTGATTTCTGAGAGTGACAAACTGCTTTTACTGTTGTTCTCATAAGAGGCTGTGTGCTTTATTGCTGCGTGTATGGGAAATGCAGTACAGCAATAACTGCTGGCAATGGCTGTGAGAAACATTTAGATATGAAGGACAGCTTTGTAATGACCCCCCCTCCCCTCCCCTTTTAAAAAAATGCAGGCATGCTTATTTAGTCGCTATTGTATCGGTTCACTCGTTCACACGGGAAGTTTTCTGTTTGTTTTTCTGCACCAAAAACAGACACGTTTTGTTCTTCGGCTGCTGCAAGCCAGGCTCTTCTAAAGCTGCACTGTACTCCATTAAAACCGTTTCCGAGAAGGCATGAACATATTAACCTTTGGAAAAGAAAAGCTGCTCCTGTCATCTGTGGAGTCTCAAGTCCCACTTTCGCTCTGTTTTATTGTGAAAGGTCGTGGGCTAACAAAATGTGCCCTGGGCTCGCAGTGTAACTCCTCTAACTCAAAGGCCAATCTGCCATGGACAGCAAATGTATTTGTACGTTCATATTCATCTCTGCTTAAACTTCATCAGCTTCGTCTACTTAGTTACAAAGTAGTATTGTGTTAAACAAATGTAAGAACGGGATACTTTAATAGTCATACACAAACTGTAATATAACAAAAACAATAATAACAAGCACCATAACTGACCAGGGACAAGAATCTGCCCTGCCGTAGTGTCTTTGAGCAATATGCAAATGTATGTACACATCTAAGTATGGAAAGGAAATCTGTGCCAGAGAATCCAACACAACTTCATTCTCTGAAGTGGCTTCTGTCAGCTATTCAACAGGATGCCAGTCCAACAAGTTGGTAAAGCCGCTTTGTGCAGCACAGAACTGCAACTAAACGAGAGAGACCAAGCAAAACCGACCTTTTGCTCTAAGTGATAACCTTAAACACTTAAATATCAAAGTTAGGACAGAAGAAAAATTTCTGTTACACAGTTTCTGCTCACTTTTCACTACTTTTCTCCAGTCTAAATGTTGGCGAACACTCTGGATCACTGTGAACTGCAGAGCTGCTTTACAAGAGAGATACCTGACTGATGTCAACACAGACGGTACATGGAAAGTGTGTACTGTACATGAAAGCAGCATATGTGAGCAAATCAGGCACATTTTGGATCTGCGATGGCTTCCCTCCTGTGGTTATACTTGCAGAGGTGCTGCAGACTGCTAAATACTTTGATCCCTTCATGCTGTTGTGTATTCATGGTGGTTTGTGGTATCGATCTTGTGCAGAGGCCACAGAGGCTTCTATGATCTGCCATGATGCCTCTCATTGATCCCTCTGATTGGCTGTTGATCATTGGTTATTCTCTCTCCAGCACAAGAGGAGATGTTGGACTGCACAAGCCTTCACGCTGGGCTGGAGGAACACAAAAACAAATTTTGACCACCTTGGGTTTAAAAAAGGGTGGGAAAATATTAGACATTTGCTAGCACGCTTTAGTGACGCACAGATTTGACATTCAGGTTTTGTTTAAATGCTGTGGAGGAAGCAAAGAGCATCAGGAGGAGGAGGAGGAGGAGGAGGAGGAGGATTGATCACCCAGCCTACCTTGTCCAGGAAATGAATTAATGACCTTGGGGAAAGTCATCCATCCCCCTGACAAGCACAGGGAGTCCGCTGTCTCTCCACACAAAAAAGGTACATCTTATTCACTGTCAGCACAGATGTTTCCATTCAGCGCGCAATCAGTGACATTTTACCACTCAGAAATAATAAAACATCACGTGAGAAGCTAATGATTATTCAGATATTGAACACAAGCGCCGTCTTTGTTTTTGTTTATTAAAAGATTGTTATTAAATCGTTTTGATGTATAATACACTTTATTCAAATTAGCTTCACTTTTCAAAAATGTGTGTATATTCTTCCAAGGTGGTGTGAGTCACTTCACTTCGCTGCGGCCTTCAGTGTCACGCATCAGCGCAAGTAATTTTCATCAGTTTTCTCCAAAGGAACAAAGCGCCTTCACTGTGCATTCCCGTTTACACTTTATTGCGTCAGGGAGACAGCCGGGCACAGAGCCCATTGTCTATATGAGCCTGTGACCAGTCAATCACTGCTGGGTCAGCAAGGGTCCCAGCTGTCCACATGACGTAGTGCACTAAGCAACCCACCATATGGAGCCGACGAGCATGCTGGTATATGAAGTCCCGGAGCTGCTGTATTCTCAAAGAACTGAGGGAAAACACAGATTCAGTTGTGTTTCCGGGAGTGTTTTTGTTTCCCTCGTGTCTTACGCAGACGCCGTTTCTCGTCTCTGTTTTACTGGTAGTCAGAGGGTGAGCTGGACACACGCTACACTCACCAAAGAAACTACAAGTCCCAGTGTGGCTGATGTAAAAAAAACATCAATTCACTACTCGGTGCGTTTACGTTCCTTCTCATCGTTGGGTTTGACCTCATAGCTGGGAAATCGTGGGTCAGATTTGTCGTATATTTGCGTGCTGGTGAAAAGCACCGACAAAGAAGAACAAAACATGTACGACTGATTTTGTTTTTACAGTTAAGAACTCGAGTAGCACAGGGCTACTTTGGGTTTTAGAAGTAAAACGCATGCAGATAAACCCTCATCTGCAATATGATCGATTAATGAATTTATGGAGCAAAGTCTTCTGTCTAATCATCATCTATAACAGGGTTTTAATAGTTCTTTGTAAACTCAAGAGCGGACGGAATCAATATTAGCGTTTTATCCACTTTATTGCTGGTGTGACTTTAGATTTCCGATGGCCATGAAGGCATCATTTGCCCACCAGCCCAGCAGCAACCATCCGCATCAGACAGATTTCATTCAGCGAGTGGCCGCTCCGTGGAGAACAACAGGCTACCTCTCCTGTCCTGTGTGAGTATCAGCCTTTCCTACAAGTTCTGTCAAATAATATTTGTCTCCTTTTTTAGCCGAGGACGACACTCGCTGCTGTCCAATTTCAGAAAATGTCTCGTGTTGAATCTGGGTTTTATTTCTTTTCAAAGTCATGACTGAGACGTTTGTGGACAGCGTGGTCTTTTGTTCTCTAGGTAGTATATTTTTCTTTTTGACAAAGGGGAGCTGGGGTTGTTTAGTTTGACACCCATGCGATTGTGTGTTCGTGTAGGTTATATTTGTTTTTTTTTGTTGTTGGGATAATTTTTGTGTGTGTGTGTTAAGCAATATAGCGATACGAATTGAGCAGTTTAATTCTTGCTTAGACATATTACCGTAATGCCAGAAGTGAAAAGCAGGAGGTGTAGCACATATATAGCTGTAAATCTAGAAGTAGCAACCATTTTCAATATTTGCTAATGTTGTAATGTCGTGTTTCTGTAATGTTCTTCTAGGATGCTGCACAGCTATGGGACAAAGGAAAGAGAAAAACCTTGAATCAAGGTTACTATCTAACAAAGAGCCATAAAATCAAGATCAACGTGGGATCCTAAATTAGGAGAACATTGACAGGGCAGCGTGTTTTTGTTATTGGTTACCTGTTTTTAAATCTCATTAGCTGTTTATTGTAAACAATCCTCTCCTCAGACAATATTTTGGAGTTAAGGAAGGCGATGTTCTTCTGTGTTCAGTCCACATCCCACTGTCACTAGTGGCTTGTAAGAGTAGACTGGCATCATGTGGAATAAAACATGCACATAACTAGAGGGGTTAAGTCTGCCCGAGTCCTACAGGCAGGGCAGAGTCTTCGCTCCAGTACCCAGTCCTGCAGCGGCTCCACTGTCTTCATGTGTCATTAGTTACCGACGGACAACCAGGGGTCAACAGAAGCTACATGACCAGCTGCGCCATGACTTCATCGGACAATGATGAAACGGGGAGCGACCTGTCTGAGTCTCAGGAGATCCAGGAGCTCCAAGACCAGTACATGGACCCTGAAAACTGCTTCAAGTCCAAAAGCTTACCCATCCTGAATGGGCCCTGTCGGCCGGATCAAAAGGCTGTGGATTCTCCGCTGGTGGACACCACCCACACCTGTGTGGCCGTGCAGGAGTGCAGCGAGCTTCAGCCAAAAACGCCGGACTCCAGCCAGGCAGAGTCTCCCTCCTCCAGGACAGACTTCTCCCCCTCCGTCTCCAGCATGGTGGGGCTCAGCAGCTCTTTACCAGTGGAGGGCCACAGGGCCGCTGGCTCCGGGGGTAAAAAACTCGGCTTCTCTCTCACCCGCCTTATCCGCATCCCGGCCAGGAAGTACGTGCGGGTCATCCTCAGAGACTCTCGCTGCTTCCTGTTCTGCATGTGCTACCTGACCTTCATTCAGTCCCTGATGGTTTCGGGCTACCTGAGCAGTGTCATCACCACCATCGAGAAGCGTTACAGCCTGCGCAGCTCCGAGTCCGGCCTGCTGGTCAGCTGCTTTGACATCGGCAGCTTGCTGGTGGTGGTCTTCATCTCCTACTTTGGCGGGAGAGGTCAGAGGCCTCGCTGGCTGGCCGTGGGCGGTGTGGTCATCGCCGTAGGGGCAGCGTTGTTTTCTCTGCCGCACTTCATCTCACCACCCTACCAGATACAGGAGATGAACTCATCGGCGGGCCACGAGGGCCTCTGTCAGAGCGGCAACGGCAGCGGGCGCGAGCTGCTCGACGTGGCATCGTGCCCTCGCGACCAGGAGGGCAACGAACACAACCTGTACGTGACTCTGTTCATCTGCGCCCAGATTCTTGTCGGCATGGGGTCGACGCCAATCTACACCCTGGGGCCCACCTACCTGGACGACAATGTGAAGAAAGAAAATGCCTCTCTCTACCTGGGTAAGATGGCCCAAATGTGCTGGTATTTAAACAGGAAGCTAAGATTAGATATTTTACATATATTTATTTTCGTTGCTTAATCGCTGACATTTTCAAAAAGTGAATGAACCACGTTGCAGGTGGGGGGTCTTTTTGGACTTGAGCAGCTTCACTGGTATTGCTCTGATGTGATTGCGTTTGTGGTCTCCAGCCCTATCAGTTTCAACCATCCCAGTTGATTTCCATTGTGAATGGAGTGGATGTTTGCATTTTGATTGGTTTTGAAAACAGTTTGTAACTTGTTTGGTCTGGTCTGGATGTTTACCAGGAAGGTTAAACATTGGCGAGATGCCTCTGTCCATTTAATTTAATCTCCACGGCAGGCAACCTCTGCACCACACTGAGGTAAATACAGAGACTGCAGAGTCAACCCAGGGGCCACAAGCACATGAGAGGAGTGTGGGATGAGAAGCAGATCTAGGTTGCTTATGATTAATGGTCCCATACTGTGTGTGTGGTGTGTGCACTTGTCAGGCTTGTGTGTGTGTGTGGGAGCCGAAGGCTGGCAGCAGTAAAACATATTTAGCCAGAAAGGACAAGTTTCTGTTGTTTGTGTTAGCTGGTTGTCTGTTCCCGGACTGTTCGCACATCTCAGCTGAGCTATCGTGTAATTCATCTGGAATGCTGAGCCTTAAGGGTCCCAGAATGATCTGCCTGCACATACATACCACATAGTCCGCATCGCTCTAATCCTCGTGCCGGTCTGTGTCCTGCAGTCGTGTTATTGGGACGTGGGGCTCCCCTCAGTCTGGCGCAGTGTCTCACACAGATGGACACTGTCCCACTGACCTGTGAGCAGGGCTGCAGCGAATGATTATCTGCATCATCAGATTATCGTTTGGTTGTGTTTCTGATTAATCATTCAGATGTCCAAACCATACAAATAGTGGAAAACAGCCATCACAGGTTCTTGGAGCTCAGTGATGTCTTTAATGTCTGTGTGTGTTCACACACTCTGCCGGCTGAACCTCTGAGATGGTTGCACAGCATTAGCCACAGTGCTGACACCAGCTCTTGATCACAACATTGCACAGCCTATGGAGCACATTCGCTGCTCCGCTGACCTGGAGACCCGGTATCGATCAGATCCCTGCGTCACAGGGAGCCAGTGCCGCATAGCTTTGGAAAAACAAGAGGGAAAACAACCTTAAACACAGACCTTCTGTGCCCTCGCCATGGCAAGCTACTCCAGAGCAAATGCATCAGGGTTTGTAAGGTTCACTGACTCATCACAGTCCAGATGTCCTCCTGGTGCTCGCATCCATCAAAAGCAGCGTTTGCTCCAGTGACCTTGATGAGTATTTTCAGAGGACTCGCTGAGGGATAATCTGTTTCGTTCCTGCGAAGCATTGTTTGGGAAAACAAGAGACATGCTCTGACATGTCAGAGGGAGCAGAGAAGTGGAGGAAAGATGTTTGCATTTCAGACACTCAAAAAAAAAAATAGCCACAGTAACTGGGCGTTAGTTTTATTATCCATGTACGTTTTTATCAGTAGCATTTGGTACGTGAATCAGCCACAGGTAAAGGAGTCCAGGTGGTGCTGGTTTGAAAAGAAGGCACCTTCACTCTTCTTCACCTTTTCAGAGCTCAGAAAGAACATTCTTTGGCAAGCATAAGAACATTGAAATGTTATTTTCTAACCCCTCCTTCTCTGCCTGCAAGAAGGAGAACCAAGTATTATTAAACCCGTTCATTCTCATTTTGTGGGTATATAGGCTACCCATATCTCAAGCAGGCTTCCCCCTCACACACACTCACGTCTTTACCTCGAGGTGTGTTTTTCTTCCCCAACCCCATTAAAGTAAACCCCATCTCAATTTACCCCGGCTCAGAGGGGAGGAGCTCCTCGCTTTTGTAGGACAGTGTGGTGAACACTGAGGGGTATGTCTGGTGCCCTTAGAGAGGAAGAGATTGTGTGTGTGTGTCTTCTATGATGTTATCTTTGTGCATGCATGCATACACAGTAAGGCATTCCCTCTGTCCTGTCATCCCATTTCCCGGCTCCGGCCTCATGTCGCTATGGTAATGTAACGGGCACAGCACCTCAAATTTGACTCTACTTTCTGAGGAAAGAGGAGTATAGCTAATTTTGCTGTGTAGGTCTCTTTTCATTGAGATTGTGTGGTTTTTATAGTACTTCTCCAGAGAGTACAAAGACAAGAATCGGCAGCTCAAGTGTCCAAGTTGCCACCGTGTGCACATTTCAGCCTCTTTCCTCAGTCTTTTCTCTCTTTCTTCCCCGACGGATTTACTACACACCATTCTTGGCGTCACTATGGTGAGCGTTTTGTCTGCGCGCCTCTCTGAGAAGGCGGCTCGTTGCAGTAGATGAGGTTTCCGCTCTCTGATCGAGTAACTATTCGCAATAAAGGTTGTTATTTTGTTTTCTCCTCTGTTTCTGAATGCGTCATTATGTTACCATCTCTACCCACAGATCTAAATGATCGATAGCCAAGACTCTCCTCGGTTAATCGTTGATTCGTTCCAAGCTTTGGACACTGGATGTGACCTCGGGTTATGAAAGAGGGCAGCCCCCTCCCCTCCCACTGATGGCCTCTGTGATTTACAAGCTAATGACGCTGAGAAGCTGTTATTGATGTGGGACGAATGAAGAGGTCAGCCCTGATTAGACTGCTATGAGCTTGTCCCTTCCATGGGACGAGTCCATGCGAGAACAAACATCATTTATTAAAGTGAAAATTTAGGACAAAATGAGCACATAGAACTGTTACTGTAACCCCCCTGTTTGTGCACTGTTCATCCTGCGTATGAATCTGAATGTGGCCTCCCTCAGGATCAGGTTAACTGACTCCTCCTGGCTGCTTTAACTAACGTGTAGTGCAGATGAAACTAACACTAACGCGGTGGTGTGTGCTTTTACTGTTTTATTAGAAAAAGCAACAGCATCTGACGTAGCCCCGGTCTGACACAGTGGGGCTGTAGAAGCCATGTTTATTTACCAAAGAGGAGGAGGAGGAAAAGAGGTGGTGCCCGGTTTGGGAAGAGGGGAGCTGCTTTAGCACAAGGGGTGTGTTCTCTGCCCTCCCCAGAACAAATTTAGAAAGAACAGTTGCTCTCAGTCTCTCTTCTGACGTGTGTGTGTGTGTGTGTGTGTGTGTGTGTGTGTGTGTGTGTGTGTCATATCTGTCCCCACCAGTTTAGAGAAACCAGGAAAAAAACAGGAATGCACATTTGCAGTCCCACCTCACCGTGTTTTATCAGTCACGGCCCTCTGCACGTCCGTCCCTTTCCGTGCCCGCTCGGTCAGCTTCATTAAATTGTGTGTCCTGTTTTGCTTAGCAGCCAAAACAAATGCATCTTGTGCACACACAGAGGCAGACACACAAAACATCCACTCCCCGCCGCTCTCTGCCCATCCAGACCGACGGATCACATTTCAGGATTGGTCAGGGGACACGTTTGGCGTCGTCAGAGCCTGGCACACATATAGAAAGAAGCCCTGGTCCCGTTTCATCACACTCCCCCTGGCTTATTCTCAAGGAGGTTTTAAATGTCTCCGACCCCCTTCTCTCCACTCGGTCCTGTTGGACACGCAGGCCCGCAGGTTTACTCAGCAGCAGGCGACCTTTTTAGCTGCAGACTGCCGGGCTGCCAACTCTGACTACTACTGTTACTGCGACTCCCCTGTGAACCGCTGACCCCTCTGAGGCTGATCCTGTGCCACTGATGACTCCGTCTGTGCTTCACAACCTTTTCACTGTTGTTTTTCTCTCCGCCAACGTGCACTCTTCTCCGACAATCTTTTCTTTAATCAGTCTGGTGGAAGAGTAGGAGTGATGGAATAAAGCAGAGAAGGTTCAGGCGTGTGTGGGAGTCTGTTTGTTCCCAGAATCGAGGGTCTTAAACCGTAACAACTGTATTGTGGTCACCGCTCAGCCTCATCGGCAGCTGACTTCTGGCCATTTCTCAGTAGTGTGGCCGGGTTGTTTTGACACTGTGGGAAGGTTCCTGGGGAAATGCCACAAGAGAATTTTTTTGTGATAGCAGGAACGCTGAGAAACCTTTTGTTTTCAGCCGTGCGGGAAAGAAATGGACATTTTTTTTCTTTGTTCTTGCTGGCTCTGTGGTCCACGTTGTTCCTCTAAATCCTCCTTGATCCCTGGCTCTTGCTGGCTCGGGTTAAAACTGAATAATGCCCAGAAATAGCTTTGAAGTGGTCTGATTGTCACTGTGCAGGAACACTGTGGAGGATTGTTTGTCTCATGTATTTTGGGTTATTTACATGTTGGAATATGGTTTGGATAGAAAATAGAAAATCATTCAGATTGTATGACTTAGTGGTTTATGTCTTTGACCGACTGTTGCATCATAACTGCAGCGAGATCAGGACTACAGACACGTCCACCTGCACCCATGAGGCCATGAATCCTAATTATTAAATATCTTGGGAATTACGTGATTATCTAAAGAGCGTCAGTCACTGATAACACATCTTAATGTGACGTGTGTACTGGCAGATAGAGCAGTGGTGTCTGATTGTTCTCTGAAAGTGTTTTATGGCCAGCAACAAATAACAAAAGGCCTTTTGCCTTGAAATCTCTGCTGAGTGAAAGCAATCAAAAACCTGCGTCCTCGCTTTTGTATTTTCTTTGATTAAGCTAATCGGCATTGTGAAGAAAAACTCCTTCCTTTTCCGGTTGTTGTTGTGTTGTTCAGTCAGGAAATGAGCTGTTGTCAGTAATTACCAGATGTTTATCTGTTGCCAGGGGTACTGTATGTCCTGCGATGGCTATCAGCACACGGGTGCTGTTGCTATCAAGCACCGCATTCCCAAAAACCCTTGATTGAGCTGCGTTGTGACTCAACATATCCGATCTGCGAGGAAGAGCCTGTACATCCATGTCAAGCTGAGTTACACTCCCTTCTCGCCCTTCTGTGCGTCTCCATCTTCTCAGCTCAGCCCACCCTCCAAGTTGATTCATCCTTTAGGGTGTTGCCAGGAGTGTTGTTTTGCTACAGAGTTCAGAAAAGTCTTCCTCCATTCTGGTGTTATGCCCTCAGAGCCTGCCTGGCTATTGTTCTCCTTGACCCCTGTGCTGCAAACATGGAGGAGGAGGGAGGGATGGCTGCTGGAGGGGAGAACTGTTAATGGCATTTACATAAGTTAAAGAACATGTGGAGCACACAGAAGCTGGTGTCTGGAGGCGGAGAAAGTGCTTCTGTTCACAAATATAATGTGAGCATATATTGTTATCCATATGGATCCAAACTGATTTTCTCACTAAAGCAACATTGGCTTCTTTTATGTTACATTTATTGACATCTTTTATAATGTTAGTCATATTTTTTCCTCTAAAAACTTTGTCCCACTCTGACCTCCAGCTGTTGTTGTACTGTTGTATGTTGGCTTCACACAGCAGACCCATGTGTTGAGCCTCCTGGAGGGATAGGAACCCAGTCTGTGAGAGATGGATGGCGCTAACCCTGTGGGATCACTGCTGCTCACACACACACACACACACACACACACATACACAGATGTGATAATGCACTTGGACCAAAAATGTAGCCTGACAGGCGTATGACTGGGGAGAAATTCTGTCTTGGCAGCTCTGCCAGGCTCTGTTACGACTAAATGTAGCGTTAAGCTGCTTGTGCATTATATAATGCAGGCTAATAGGCTAACATGTAACCGTGATACAGCTCATTGGACAGACAGTGCTTTGACAAGAGTCGTCCACTGGTGTTAGCAGCGTTTGCTCATTGTTGCAGGATGTTTGGGTGGGAAAACCCTCTCTTCCCCCTCGCTCTGTAACAGTTTATTAAAAGTTGGATTCTTTTACTTCCCAGATACAGGAACTTTATAATGATTATAGTATAAACTCCTGACGCTCTAATGCAAATTGTTTTTCAGGCTTTTGTTCCAGTAGCTGTGTGTTTTACATTTTCGGGGGCCTAGTTGTTGTTAGACGGTTTATGGGTGTGAATGGTGAGAGAGCAGCTGTTGAGAGCTGGCAGGGTGCTGGTTACAGGGAGTGTGTGCATACATATGTGTGTGTGTGTGTGCACCTGCAGTTGGGGGTGGGTGAGGTTTGGGGCCTTGGGGGTTGTTGGGAGCGAGCCTGCAGGAGGTGGGGTTTTGTGCTGCAGACTGTAGTCTTGGTTTTCCTGCAAGCATGCAAGGAGAGTTTGAATATGCACCCGTGTGACGAGACTGCAGAGGAGTCTGACCCAACAGCGCCAAGTCTGGCTTCGTAGCCTCTGCACCTCTGCTGCAGAACGGTGTGCCAGGTTCTAAACTTTTCTTCCCATTAACATCAAATGTGAATGAAAGCAGCCACGTGTAGTCACCCCGTCAGCTGCGTGTTCTGCCGCACTAATTATATCCTCTTTAACTCTTTCCAGATTCACGCGTAATAGAAGTGAACATTCATCATGTTTTTCGAGTGAGATCTGTAGATTTTGAATCGGCCATCTTTCTCGTTCATTGTGTTCATGAGGAGTAGCCGGTGCAGGAATTGGAAAGGAGGAGGATGCGCTGCTGAATCGGCCCAGTTCTTTGGCGCAGGCTGAAGATGGGGGTTGCTTTCAGCACCAAGGACCAGATTTGCTCATCCATGTGTGTCAATGGAAGGAGTCTGAAAAGCTGCAGGTGCAAGCTTGTGGCACACTAACACCTAAGCCCCCTGTACTCGCTTCTATAATGTGGTTACAACCCCAGACCAGATGCCCCATTCATGGTCGCACACCAGCTGAAAGATTATCAGCTACCCTCCCAAATGCTGGAACATTTTCTTTACATAGACAGAGACTGAGTGGTGACAGACTTGGTGTGTTTGACTTGGCATTCGGGAGCATTCAACTAGTGTGTGTGTGTGCCCAGAGAGAATGAAAGGACGTAATGTAAGGATTTTATGTTTATGTCTTCACAAACCTTTAGTATACCCCCGATCTCCCATATGCCTGATAATTAATCCAAACTGGCCAAAAAAAACAAATGGCCAACTCAACAGTGGACTCGCTGCTTCTGCCTGTTCTGTATGTGTACCAGGTACATATAGAACCAAACTTGTCTAAATAGGATGTTTTGTTGCCAGAAAATGGGTTTCATTCATCCATTTTTAAAGGTCAGTTGAAGGGAAAACAATAAAGTGTAAACTGTAAAAGATGGATTAGGAGGAAAACTCACAACAGAGGATGGATTAGACAGTTAAGTAGAGAGCAAAACTCAACATTGGCTGCGTGTGAAAGAAAAGAGAATGAAATAATGTGAGAGAGAGGAAGCACAATGAATTGGAACATTTCTTTTAGGCTTTGAATGACATTCCATCATTGGAGAAAACTGCTGGTTTTATTGACTTGTCACGAGGGGTGTGTGTGTGTGAGGAAGAAAGAGTGAAATCATTCCCTGCTGGCTGATAAATAACACTTTAAAAACGCTGGCAGCGATGGCGAGAACTTTTCTTCTCCTTTCCAACAAACCTCAAATCAAGGTGGAGTTGCTTTGTGCACAACATTCCAGATTAAATAGCTTTTGTGGCTGCTGGAGAAAACAGAATTCAATGTGACGGGAACATCGAAAGTGGCTCATCGCTCGCTGGAATCAACAGTCTTCAGTGGCTTGTCTTTATAAAATAACAAGTTCATACAGTGCTTTTTGCCACAGGCGTTATCAGGCTTGTCTTGCCACAAACTTTAGGTGAGCACACTCGGCCAGACTCGGTTAAGGTTAAAATTCAGACTGTGTTACACCAATAGGAATAATATACTAGACTTGCAACCAAATCTAACCGTTACTATCAACCAGAATACAAAATTATGGAGAGACGACAATTAGGACGCATAAGTCACATCAAGTCAATCTGTTTCATTCAACATAAATCACAACAGTTTTTGAAAAAAGGAGCCCACAAATTTGACTTTGAAAGCGTCTCCTGAACCCTTTTGTCCCACGCGAAGTGTTTGTCCCTCTGACAGTGATGGATTGAGAGGCTCGGTCACATGTTTGAGTGCAGCACAGAAGAGTGAGCAGTTGAGGACTGACCTGATCTGCTCCACAGGTCGGGTTCCCCTTCCACCACCAGCATCCCCGTTTAGATTTCTTTGCATTCAGCCGTACTCCCACTTCAGCCCCTTCAGTGGATTCTGGTAGACGTCGTCAGCAGCAGATATGTGGTCTTTTGCTGTCCAAGCAGGTCCAGAAGCCTTAGGCCAGCATCAGCATCAGCAGAAAGTGGTCATTTGGTGTCAGAGTTAGAATCCGTGACGCGTCTAACGCACTCAAAACTGCAAAAGATCTGCTGAAGTGATCACTGCTACAACAGCTTTTTCTTGGTGTACTGGCTGAATTATGACTGCACACCCGATGTGCTGTGTTGCTGTCGTTCTGCCTGATATCATGAATGAAGAAACACGTATTTGTGGCAAGCAGCAGCGTTGCCTCTCTGGCTGTCTGACTGCTGTGGCGTCTTAGCAGCAGCATCCTGCAGCTGGGAAGCAGCTCGAAGTAGAGGAAAGCCCTGCGTTATCTTTTCTCTCATTTTCTACATGTTTGATTTAGCAAAGTGAGGTTTGCGAGGCCCCCCTGCACGGAGGTTACAGCAGCTTGCATGAAAATTTTAACAGTGTATTATGTGTACTTTTCCTGCAGCGAGGAGCTTTGCTGTAACAGAAGAGGACGCGGTTTCCTATCACGTACAGTAGATTTCTGAATTCAGTCTTCACCTGCCGTCACTGCATGTCTCACCTCTGCACCGTCAGTCATGCAGCACATCAACACATGACCTGCATCTGGATGAGACATAAGGTCACGGGGTCGTAGTGGTGCTGCGTGGTGGGACGGGAAAGGCAGACCTGAGATGCTGGTTGAGTTCTTCACAACCCTTGTGACCACTCATGTCTTTGCTTAAGGGGCTTATGCCAGGAGGCAGAGTAGCACAAAAGCCTGCTGGGTGGCTTGAAAGTTGATTTCCAAGCAAGAAAGGCTTTGATGTTGCTGCTCTTAGAAGTCACGTCTGGCTGACAAAGTCTCGACTCTGGTTCTGTATCAGCCTGCACCGACTACACACCAGGATCAAAGTTCTTTACTCTGCTTGATCCGTTGAAGTATTCTACAAATCGTGATCTGAACGGCGTTCTTATCTCAGCCTTTTACCTTCCACTGACACCAGCACAGTGTAAAAGTTTGCAGAACAAGTACTATTCAAAGTTGCATGAATATGTGTCATATATGTATGAGTAGATGTGATTCTCATCTTTCTGGACATTTTAATAAAGAATATGAAAAGGTGACATTTTGAGTGTTGGTAGCACTAAATCAACTGGTGTACCACTGCAAAGCTAAATCTGCGTGTTCTTATCACAGGGACAACATGTCCTGGCAGAAAATGGCCTCTTGACCTGGTTGTTCTGTACTGGCTGCTCAGTTCTGTCTGGTTTTCAGTCTGTGTCTGTTGTTGTACAATATGAGCTATTGAGGTTGTTGTGAGCTTATAACGTGTGCAAGTGTGTGTGTGTGTGTGATATCTGTGAGAATTAGTGAGGGTAATTTGGTTTATGCAGGTTTAGATTTTTGTTTTATGCTCTCCAGGTGCCTGTATAGGCCTTTTTTTTTTAAAACCATTATTCACCTGATGCTTAATGCAGGAACACACACACACCCGGTCGAGGACAGCTGCCCTCTCAAGAGTCGCAATCTGAATGCTCTCATGGGAATTAGCAACCGTTAGGACAATCCAACAACCAACTGCACACAGCACTACCCCGTTTATTGTGAATTACTGAGTGCTATGGTACCTGTCGTCTGCCTCTGCTCATATACTGTATGAAAAGCTTGTCATTCAGCTCAATAAATCCCCACGGACACCTGAAGGCAGCAGGACATTTGAGAAGTGCCGTGGCAGAAGGCAGTGTCATAAGGCACGGCCATCCACTGTGTTTACCTTCATTAAATCACATGCAAATGACACCGGGCTGCTATAGAATAACCACACACACACACACACACCTGTACACACACAACATGGTGGTCCATTTTATGCCCATTTAGATTACTGGAGCTCATTTATCCAGC
The DNA here is from genome assembly GCF_020382885.2 of Scatophagus argus. Classification (NCBI taxonomy): domain Eukaryota; kingdom Metazoa; phylum Chordata; class Actinopteri; family Scatophagidae; genus Scatophagus; species Scatophagus argus. The sequence continues at coordinate 5,643,432 of NC_058510.1, forward strand.
GTGTCACAGCCCCTGTTCCAAAACATCATCTCACCAGTTCATGTTTTATTATTGAAACACAATCCAGTAGAATTATGAGTATGATGCAAGGATATTAACTGCTTCACTAAGGTTTTTTTTATTGAAAACCCCAACTCCATCTCCCTCCTGCCTTCAGAGCATGATGCAACAACATCAGGATCAACACTCTTTGCTTTCCGCAGCGAAAACGGATGAGAGAAAACATGCGTTCTGATGCTGTGCTGCATTCTGCTTGTTTATGGCCTTCAGAGGTAACTCATGCATGGTTAGTTCCACTGCCCTGGTGTGTGTGTGTGTGTGTGTGTGTGTGCGTGCGTGTGTGTGAGAGAGAGATAGGCCACCCAACCCGTGCATGCCCTCTGGGTACGACTGTAAGGTTAGGACTTGTAAGAAGACACTGCTATGTCAGCAAGTTGCCATGAGAGTGCTGCCATTCCCCTATTCCATTGTCTTTTTGCTCCTCTTGTCTCTCAGCTGAGGAAGGTCACGTGACTGAATTGATCCCCGCCATCCACCAGCCAAATGCTGAAAAATATGAAAGTAGCTGGTAGAATTTGCTTCATTCATCAGCCACATTATCCTTTTATTATTATTATTATTATTCCATCAATTCATCGACTAATCAGGTAAAACATAGTTTTGCTTTAAGACAAAATAAGACAATTGACTTATTGTAGTGGGTGAAGTCCGAAGGTGTAGCACTTTGACTACTCTAATGGACTAACCCTTACTGTTGGTGACTGTCCACAGCGTTGTCAAAGCTTTGATGCAGAAAATCTGCACTGATGACCTTTTTTGTGATTGAGTTACTCGAGGAATCGTTATCGGCCCTGTTCTGCTCGCTGTGTCCATCTCGTTTCGTTCTCTCCTAAAAGCAGCGACTGCATGGACCATCTGTCATAAAGCTGTCACCTTCAGCTCCACTTTGTGAAGAGCTTCAGGACCGCACGGTGCAGCAGATCAGCGTCATGACATTAACTAGATGTTATTAAACAAAGCAGAACAGCTCATGGAGATTTTTTTTTTCTTGCACGCAGCAGGTGTGAAATCGGTCATTATCCCAGGACACAGTGAACGGTTAATGTGCGATGCATAGTGCCACATAAATCAACATGACGCGGCCGTTGAGCAATGCAGGGAAGACAATGTGACTGCATCCTTCAGAGATTAGACAGCTCCAGTGTAACGCGCTGAATACAAATCCAAGGTTGTTGTCTCACCGCCTGCCTTCCATTCTCAGGATGCTTCGGAGGCTGACTGAGCTTTGGAGGCTAACGGCCAGGCGGAGGGCTGCATAATTCATTGAAACTAAGGTTCCAGCCAGAGAGCAGAGACTGATAGCAGAGGCAGGCTCATACCTCAGCAGAACAGTAACGAGAGAGAGACGAATGAGACTTGGTGCACATGGCCTGCATGTAAACATAAACACATTGTGCTCAGTTTTCATTGCTTCTGTTGTGTAATTTGTAGCCTCAGCTTTTTAACCCTCGCAGTGTTCTGTTCACAAGGCAGCGAAAGTCCCGTCCTCTTATTTTGTCCAGGCATTTAAAATCATTATTGTGGTAATGAGTGCAGCCACTGGGGAGCCGCTTCGTTAGGGTGCATCGTGCCTTCTGATCAGGTGTGTTTGCTCTGAGTTCTCTTGCTTCCTGGCTGTGTCTCAGAGGGTGAGGGGTGAGGAGAGCAGAAGGTCAGGAGAGGGTGGGGGGGAGGAGTTGATGCCGCAGACGTAGACGCCATTTTATTGTTGTGCATGAAATTCCATTCACAGCCGGGGCAACTACAGAAGCAGCTGGCTGTCGTATCTCCCGTCATTCCTTGCATTTCTTTCAGAAGTTGCAGTCTTTCAGGTCACAAGTCGAGCTGTGTGATGTTTAAAAAGAAATCTGGAAATCAATAGTTAAGCACCAGCTAAGCCATTTTGATGCTGCTTTTCTCAGTTTTATGTACTTGTAAATTGAACATCTTGGGCTGTGGGTTTGGACAGACGGTGTGGAGACATCATCTGAGACTGAACAAAGTGACTATTTGACTATTTAAGGAACAAAAAAGAAATCACCGTGGACGAAAAGTCATTAGCTGCAGTAAATTGCTACAGAGGATGGACAAAATAACAAACGCCTTTATGATACGACACCATAGCTCTGCATCCAAGATGAAAGCCGAAGCGAATCAAAAGCATGAGCACCCGTCTGGGCTTTTACCTTCTCACAGTCATGCTAATTCACACCTCTTTTGCTCTTTGCTGCCATTCGGTTTCACCTTCATTCATTCCTGCGAGCTCTGAATGAGTCAGCGCCTCCCATGAATGCAGAGAGTCGGGGAGGGGGGGGAGCAGAGCAGAGCAGAGCTCTCTCAGAGTGTGGAGGAGGCAGAGTGGGGACAACAGAGCAGCGCTGCTCCCTGAAGGTTAGATTTGAGAGGGATGTTGCTGAGCAAGCTTTATCAGTCTGTTACACAGCAGGATCAGTCACCACAGGCTGCAGCCCGGCTGCGCTCCTCTTCTGTTTCTCCCTCTCTCAGATGTTTTTCTCTTTCTCCTTATCTCACCTGTTTTGCTTCGTCTCTGCTTTCTCTCCCTGTGACTTCTTTAAGATTATCTGCTTTTACTTCTTCCTGTATCCTGCTATATTGCCTTTCCCTTTGTGGATTATTGTCGAGTAAATCTCTCCTTCCCCTGCCTGACACCATGGTGTCCATCCATCACCAACCCTGGAGCTGAAACATTAAATCGGGGTCAATGATGCACTGTAAAACTCAAACTGCACCCCATCTTCACGTTTGCCCTCAGTGCCCTCACCTCCCCTGTCATGTGTCCACGTGCGCGCACAAGAGTCTTTGTGTGTGCGTTTAATATGCAGCGAGGGTCCGACCTTGACGCTGACGCTGAAGTCGCTGAGTTCTAGTTGATTGTTTTAGTTCGCTTTGTTCTTTTTCTGTGCAATGAACATTTTCTCAAACTTCATTAATAGCTCTTTGCTGATATTGGATTTTGCCTGTAATATGTTAACTTGCATGCTCTGTGACTTTATCCTCAATTTGTATCTTTCCATGCATGTCTGATGCATATAACAAAGTCAGCGCAAAATTACCACAGCATATTGAAAGTCAGGATGGATGGTCACGTAGATGGTTTAGATGCTGACTTTGTATAACACATGAGTGAAAAACCAATAACTACAACGGAGAGCTCCTAATCCATTACCTCCACACGTGTAAAAGCAATATGAGGCCCATAATGCGTTGTCCTTCACGTGCCGCTAGCAAAGGTCTGTTGTGTAATTCAGGAAAGTGAGCCTGTGTCGCGCCATGCATTCTGCATTGGCACGCACCCCCTACGTATGTCACCACAGCATGCGTGTTTGTGTGTGATGGAGCGCCGCTGCTGTGCCAGCATATTCCTCAATCCGATGGCTCTGCCCTGGCCGCCCTTCAGCCCGGCCGCAGCCTTCCAATCCCTTCATCCCCGAGTATCCCCGGCTCGGTGCCAAGCGGGCAGGGTTAGGGCTACGAGTTTACGACCCCCTTCAACCTCCAATCGGGCAGAATGCCGTTAACATGATGGATGGAGCGGTAAGGCAGGCGCTTACACAATCACCCGAGGAAGATGAAATATGGTCGCCCCTGCCTGGGTGCCCGAGAACAGGGAGGACGGATATTGGAGGGCAACCCGAGGACCATACTTGGTGCTCAGCCTGACGAGTGAAAGGCTGGATGCACCCCTTGTGTCTGGCCGGTGTGTGTTTAAGGGATGGGGTCTTATATTTGGATCAGAGGAAGGGCGATTGGTTCATCGATGGACTTTTCTTCATGTGGCACAAAACATACTCATCATAACTCGATGTTTAGTCATATTCCTATTTGGTTTTAACTACAGGATCCTTCTTTTGAAGACTGGTCAGGCTGGAGATTTGAACCTGCTGTCTATGCATACCTGTGCACCAGGTGTTCACATTTACCCTCATCTTCAAACTCTGTTGTCAAGGTCTAGTTGACATTATGGCCAGTCTTTGTGTTGCAGACTGTATTCCATGCTTACAGGTGGGAATTATTTTGCCACGTGCCACAGCAGCGTGATTCACTGGTTTAGGTTTTTGTGGGATGTTTTTAATTTAAAGATGGAGTTAATAAGATAAGACCTTGTGGATTCCTTGCCAACTGTGATTAATTATTTATAGTCTCTGTGTGGTAATTTATCCAGTTACATTGTGTAACAGTTTGACTGCTGCAGTGAATTGACTCTCCAGCCAGCAGGATATGAGAAATGGGACTGTGAAAGGAGATAAAAAGATGAAATATGATATGCTCGGGGAAAGAGGCTGGAGACGTGAAAGAGGGACTGACACCCGCTTCAGGTGTTTCGAGAGGTGATTCACGTCCACTCACGATGTAGATTTATAGGAATGAAGCTGCCACAGACCTTCAGGCCTCACATGCAACACGCTCCTACATGTTATATATATGTTTTGGAACGTATGAGCCGTGCATGTCTCTTTGGAGCCCCGGGAACTGGCCATTGTGGTCTTGCATTTTGTGTTCACGTGTGTGCGTATGTGTCTGTTTTAGGCTGATAAGAGGATTTGTTGAAGGGCCTTTTGTTCTTTAAGCACTATTTTCCTCTTTTTCTGCCCCCCCTCATGCTTTTTGTTTAAAGAAGCCATGATTTAATTAAGTCTAGATAAGCATTTGGACTTTGAGACGTTGTTGGAAGCACACAGTGGGAGTTAACGGGCATATTTGTGCTCTGTTAGCCACATCTTGGTTGGAAAGGATGCCCAAAAGGACTCAATGTTGGGATGAAAATGTGAGGGCAGCAAAAGATGCAAGCCTCTTGGGGAGTAGGAATGCTATATGCAAACGTTGGCCTGGCAGACGAAACATTTGGCAGAACAGACTGAGATGAAAAAGCTTTTGAGCCTCTACTCTGACAAAATCAAAACTTTGTTGATGAAATGTGTGTGAGACAGGGTGTTCCTGTGGTCTCTGGGGAGAGATTTGACATTTGAGTGTTGTTCTGGACACACCTGCTGCTAAACTCGGACACATGTGCACACGCTCTCACAGGGCCGACGGGGCTTAGTGCCGGCATCCAACAAACCAACATTTGAAAGACTTTTTTAGACGAAGAGCAACATTTTGCTTGTGGTTGAGAATTGTGCCATTCGCAGAAACATTTTAATGCATATGGACACACACACACAATCATTATAAAGGACTAATCCCTCCCCTTCAGTCACACACACACACACACACACACACACACACACACACACACACTCTCGCACCCTGATGGCTTGCGGCACTGTTCCAGGTGTAATTATAGAAAGTTTAGCCCCCTGATTACAGCCGGTGAATAACTTTGACTCACGTCTCTGCTGGATGTCCGCAGGAAGTTTTTCCACTTGTCCAGCTAAGGTTATCTAACTTTAATGAGTTTTTCCCTTCCTGCGGCAAAGAGACGGAGTGTGATTGGCTCACCTCAGTGATGGTCTGAGAGCCCTCGAGGGTTAATGTTTCACAGCCCCCCCCACTTAGTTGCTCTGAGGTTTGCTGGTCTTATCGAGCTGCAGGCGGGTCATAGCGAGACCTCTGGAGCTTCCAGGTCAGCTGTGGCAGGCCCTTCAAAAGCTGTGAGAGGTGACCTCAGGGCTGGTGGGGAGTTCCCACTGATCTCAGTGCAGGTGTTCTGAGTACGGTGGACGATGAATCATAGCTAATGAACAGCTCCCACTGGTCTGATTTAAGCAGTCACAGATAACGGCGGTTCATTAAAAGGATTAATGAAGAAAGAGGCTCTGAAACAAAGTGCTGTCTTCCTGTTTTAATAATGAGAGTTCACGCACATCAAAACATACAAATTATTTATAGTCTTTCCCGTTAGGAAAGCAGTAATGGACGTTTGTGATTCCGTCTGTGTTTCCTCTAGCCATCATGTATGTGATGGGAGCCCTGGGACCTGCAGCTGGCTACCTGCTGGGAGGCGTCCTCATCGGTTTTTACGTCGACCCCAAAACTGTAGTCAACATCGACCAGGGTGACCCTCGCTTTGTTGGCAACTGGTAAATATGTGCATGTGTGTATGATGGCCCAAGCCCTGATGTGGCTTCCCTGTGAGATCTGAGATCTGTTTAACAGCCTGTGTGTTGTTTCTCTCTTTAAGGTGGAGTGGCTTTCTCTTGTGCGCCATAGCCATGCTCCTGGTCATCTTTCCCATGTTTGCCTTCCCCAAAAAGCTGCCTCCGCGCCACAAAAAGAGGAAGAAGAAAAAGATCGGCTCGCCCGGTGACGTGTCCAGCGACGATGACGTGATGAAGGAAAAGTCCAGTAGCAAAGGCCAGAACGTCTCCTCCTCTATGGGTTTTGGAAAGGACATCAAAGGTGAGGAACAGATAATATCAGCCTTCTTTGGTGTACTTTACGTAAAGGAGCAGTAAGCTATCGATGTACAAATGGCCTGTAATCTAATCAATGGCCAGGATTAGTCTTCTGATAGTGGAAGCTCCATTGAGATCTCCTTTAAGGATGTTATTGATTTGTGATGGAGGAGGTTGTCCACGCAGTTGACCAATGGAGCAGGTAATTCACTGTTAACACGTGCAGCTTTAGTGGACACTTCAGTGGCTCTGTTTTAGTAAATTAGTAGTAAAGAAGGTCGCAAATCATTGCTTGCGTGTTTGTTGGATCGTCGCATGTTTAGATGAGCAACCTTTAAATTCAGAAAAGTACTTTTGCAGTCAGATTAAAAATTTAAAATGACAACAGATTTGAGATGTTGTTTGTTAAACTCTTGTTAAACCTGTGCAACTGTGGTGCATTTGTTATGTGTGCTCTGAGCCAGATCTACCAGTAATCTCCTGGTTTTTCCTGGGAGACCCCCTTTATCAAGCTGATTCCTGCTCCAGTGTTTCCCTCTTCCTCCCTGTCTCTCTCTCTGTCTCTGTCTCTGTCTCTCTGTCTCTGTCTCTCCCCCTCTCTGTTAAATGAGCTCTCAGGGGACCCCAGTCACGTTTCCACACACAGGAGCAGACAGACTCTGCAGCAGACCTAAACTGTAGCAGAGCTGAACTGTAGCTCACTCACTCTTTATCACATGCACAATAGCAGTGAAGTGAAGTCTATCTAACATGTATTTAAATGGGTGCTTGCTCGGAGATTCATGCTTGTTTGCATCCCCCTGAGCAGCGCAGACAGGATTTATGAATGCATTATGGCCTCCTCGGCCCTGGTAGCTCTCCTGCTGTTTTACTTGTCCCAGCAGGATGTTTTTTGGGCTGTTGTGCAAACTATGGCCAAATATGCAGACTCTGGCACTTCAGTGTTTGTATCTGTAATGTGTTTCGGTGCTGCGTGTGTCTTGCTATTGAGGTGTGAGCGTGTTTGTCCATAGCACAAATTCAGCACTTTCTGTGAAAGATATGCTGCACTGAATAGCATTTTTTCTTGCCCTTCAGATCACCAACAAACATTGAAAAATGCTAACACCGAAGATCTCCAGTGACACATGTCAGTGGGACGCACTTTTGATTATGGAGCGTTTCAGACCCTGGTCAACTGCTGTTAGTAAGCAGTTCTTAACAGCTCTGGGAATTTTGTGCTTCTTGTAGTTTTCGCTGGTCCAGATGAATAACTGCTGCCTGAGTCAGTTTATCACAGTCACACTTCAGCATCTGACTGGTCTGACACGATTAAGAATACAGAAACAGTCATCTAAATTTATATTTCACTCTGATCTAAAGTAGTTTGAACCACTCCGGACTTGCTATCATTCAGTGTTTTGTGATGGATGGCGAAGGAAGCATTTGACACAAAACCTCAGGAAGCAGCGGTTTCCAGCCTTTTTATAAAGGCCTTAACCTCAACAGGTCCTGTCTGATCGACGCCGGCGGTCATGTTCCACTTACGCTAGTTTCAGTTCGTTTCAAACCGGATGTTTTTTGTTACCAATTTTTTCACAGTGAAAATGACAGAAGACGTTCGTTACCTTCAGTCATCTGCTGTATTGCAAATCGCTTTAAGCTAAACATTTTATCTCATTCTGCTTGCTTTGCAAATTAGTTTTCACACATTCTTAATTGCAACTACACCTGAATTAGTTGTTTTTCTCATTATGTGGATGCACTTTTCTAATAACGTCAGAATCTTAGTTTTCTTTTCTAACTGGTTGAGCTGCTCAGAAATTTTTCCAAATACTCCCTGACTGGGATTCACTGGGATATGGACAGCAAATAACAATCTATTGATTGATCAGTTTGCTTGTTAGAAAATAGTAAACAAACAAAGGTGACGTCCATAATGTCTTCTCTGATCCAACAGTTCAAAACACAAAGAAAACCAGCTAATCTTCGTATCACAGAAGCTTGAACCAGTTGAAAAAAACAAAACTGATAATTGATTATTCAGATGCTGATTAAGTTTAACAAGTGATTTTATTGTTCAGTGCTAGCAGAACGAACAGCTGCTTTCACCTGCCAAAGTTTTGGGTGAAAGTGGCTTGTTTTCACATTTAAATATTCCCAATAGATTAGTTAGTTATCATACCACAGATTTCTAAAACTCAAGGCTCAGAATGAGTTCGGGTCCTTCACGTCCCGGCTTCACATCCACTGCTGAGACTTGACAGACTTCATGGGTTGACACAATTCGTGTGCGTTTAAAAATAATATGGAATTATCACCTGCCTCCGCTCCAAGAGAAATGTTTAACCAAAAGAAGACAAAACAATTTGACCGAGTCATCAGATAAATTCTCTCCAAAGAGTGCAGTGTGGCATCTACTGCGATCCGGTGGTCTGTCTGATGGAGACAGCAGCTGCCGTGGACGTCAACAGGACCTCGCCATCTGTCCGCCTCCAGACACGATTACAGACCCGCTCCACAGGAATGAAATAATTAGCATCGCTGTTCTATTCATACCTTTTTGATCTGAGATAACACTGACAGATGCTAACATTTCCCCACTTACAACAAGATTAGTTGGATAAATGCTGAGGTGGCGGCGCCGTGCCACCCCGTTAGTCCGGCCAGCCTCGTGATAATGGGAACGTAATCAAAAAGGCAAAAATAATCCACTTTACACACTTCCTGAATTTTCTTTTGTTCCCTCTTTGCTTTGAGGCGTCTCTGTGTGTGTGTGTGACACACATGAGGCTGAGGAACCTTCCGTGATAGCCTCATGGCTGTAAAGTCGTAGTAATTTGCTCTTAGCCAGCGGCTTAAAACACGCGGGACACACACGCAGAACAGTCGTAGATGCCAGTCGTGCGCTCGGTTAAACAAGACCAAATGTTTGGAAGCCTGACTCCTGTTCCCAAACGCTGAAATGCTAAAATCTGAACACCTGAATTTAATATTTTAGTTTGAAAGTTAATGTTCCCTTTGGTTGCTGCCCCCCCCCCCCCCCCCCCCCATTTTTCATCCCACAGATGGTTAAGGTCAAAGGTAGACAGCACAGTGTTTTTCTGACTGCAATCGTCCCCCAGAGTCCAAATTAATTTGAATAGAGAAGCTTTTTGTGCACACGAGTGACCTCGGCTCTTCAAGGGGCTGATAATTATTTTCAATGGGACGACCTTTCCTGGCCTTTCGGATTTCAGCTGCATGAGAAAAGCAAAAAGAAACGTTTTCTCTGGTCTTCTGTCTCTTGCTGTCTTTCAGTTTACATTATGAAAAAAAAAAAACAATATGTGAACTGGAATTATGAATCTTTTAGCTGTGACCTCAATTTAAAATCTGTATTTCAGTCTCACAGTTTTTTGTCACTGGGGTCAGAGATGTTAGAGGGGCAAGAAAACAAACCGCACATCCGGCTTCAACAGCAGTTTGCTTGAGCTCATGGCCATGTCGTCCCTGCAGCACGTCCCGGGTCCTGCTCAGGACGCTCCAACCAGGCGCCCAAACTACATCAGCTTTCTCTTAATGTAGAGAAACAGCAGCTTGAATCTGAGCTCCCCGTGGACTGCAGGGATCCCCATTCTGTCAAACCTGCTCCTGAAAGTCTTTGCTTCTGTGCTGTTGAGATGAAGGAGCTCGTGTGCTCCAGCGACCCTGGGAACAGTGTTTTCAGTGCAGCCTTGTATTTCTGGTGAGGGCATTAAAAACAATTAAATTAACACATCAAAAAACTGGTCAAAGTAGCCTTAAAGCAACAATCCTCGCATTTATTTATTTTTTTTCTCCAAAGGAGTTTAGGTCACCGTCAGTCAGTCTCTTCAAAAAATCCAAGATTAAATTTATTGGATGAAATCTTGTGTATGATGCCACAGTGTCTGATGAGATGTCAGGAAGGCGGATGGCTGATATTCTGCTAGAAAACAAGCACATTGTGTACAGAAATACCTGTGCGGTAAGGCATTGCACATTGATGGCTTGCGTGTCTTCAGGTTCACCTGAAAATGGAGAAAGCATTTTTATCATTTCTCGCTGTCATGGCGGCTTACGGCTGTCGGCAGACATGTTGTGGGGTTTGTTTATGGACAGCGTGGAGGTTGTCCTGATGTTAGAGATCGTCTGCTGCCGCTGAAGCTGACCTTGTCAGCCAGTGCAAATAAAATGTATAGATTAGGGGAGCAAATGTTACCGGTGGGCCACGGGCCAAAATCAAAAGCTTTTTTATTATCTAGGACTATTTATCTGATATTGTATTGTTAAGATGTTTTCCTAATTGAACGACTTTCGCTGCGCGTCCCTCTGCCCGACATGCTCAGATTATGAAAAATAATAATTATGGTTCCCACATATTTATATTTATGGTTCCCCCTTCAGATTTATTTAAGAAATAAAACGGTATGAACAACAAGTTATATTGTAATTTTCTTAAATCGATTCCATTTTGCTTGAAACATCTGGCGCACTGAGTTGAAAGTCATGGCGGGCAGAGAGTGTAAAGAGCCGAGAGAAAGCTGAATCGGCTTCGTTCTGCCTAGCAACAACAATGTACAGTCTGACCGCGTGACTTGCGAGTGGCAGGATGAGAGGGAGTTCTGCATGATGTCCTGCAGTTCACATGGACACCGTCCTCACGCGAGACATAAAGGGCATGTTTGCCCTTGTTACGGACGACGCGAGGACGATGGCGTTCAGGCTGCGTTTGCAGAGCTCGGTGTGAGCACATGATCCACGTACACGCACTGTACAGCAAACCTGCTGCCGGCTGCATGAGTTCCTTAAAGCGTGACAGGGCTTCAGGCTGCGTGTGTGTGTGTTTATGTGTCAGCGCTGGCTTCTGCGGCGTTGTGTGAAACCAGGAAGCTTCTCCAGCCGTGCTGAGTCGAGGTCACATGTGAAAGTGTTTATTTATGTGTGTGTTTCGCAGACATTTAAAGATGGTGTCACTCTGTTATTACGTAAAGTTTATTTGAGTAGACGCAGCCTTTTTTGCCTTTTCATAATTACAGCCAATCATGTTGAGAGTCTTCTTCTCACGACTCAGTTCAGTGTGTGCGAGTGCGAAAGGCAGTTTAAGAGATGTGGTCGTGTGTTAATTACAGCGCCACCTGTAACGAAGAGCTGCTTTGTGTCCTGCATCCCCTCACCAGACCTCCCCAAGGCGGCGCTCAGGATCCTCAGCAACATGACCTTCCTGTTCGTCAGCCTGTCCTACACGGCAGAGTGTGCCATCGTCACCGCCTTCATCACCTTCATTCCCAAGTTCATCGAGTCACAGTTTGGCATCCCCGCCTCAAACGCCAGCATATACACGGGTAAGCCTTTGTTCGTTACGTCTCTTTGTCTTTGTTTGTGAAAAATCAGAAGGTTTAGGTTAGTTTCTCTGAGCCAAAGGTGCAACTTCAGAGTGTGTTTATTGTTTGCCTAACTGTCCAAAACCCGAAGATATTTCATTCCCAATCATTTGAACTGTAGAGAAGTTCTCACATCTCAAAAGCGTCTTCTTTCTTTGCTTGATGAAGGACTTTGTCTTTATTAAAACTGTTGGCGATTTGTTGTCTGTCAAGAGGCTAACTGATTAATCTAGTAGTTCTTTCACCACTTAAGATAACCATAAATATGATAAGAAAATCCCGTCAGTCCATGAGAGAAATGAATGAATGGAGGACAACAGAAAATGAGATCTTCCTCTGCTGTGACTTTCCAGCTGTGAGGAAGACAAAACGTTGGGCATCTTTTACTGAAGAAATTCTTTTGTTTAATTTATAGCTTAACTGAATCCGAAAAGATCTGAATTAACCCAAACTATGAGATCAATGAGGCAAGGAGCTGATTAAAATTCACTATCTGCAGCATTTTAGAAGGAATCAAATGCATTATTACACTGCAAATTAAAAAATTTCAAGTAAGATATTTACATAACTACGCTTTTTTTTAGGCAGCGAAAAATGTTGTAAGTCACATTATGATTGTGTATGTTCTGTGTTTCCTGATGTGGAACGGGACAGAAATTCTAGATCGTCCTCACATGCTTGTGCACCATCAGTCTATCAGTTCAGGCTCACGTTTGTTCTCACTTCTCCACATGCTCACTGAATGTGGTGATTCAGTCGGAGAGCAGCGCGATGAGTCACGGAGTCTCGCTGACTTTCATTCAGTGACGAGCTTCCATTACATCCCCTGACTGCAACGCACAAGTCTCTGTTGACTGCTGGAGATGCATTCATCATAACACACACACACACACACTCAGCTCTGCCTGCAATTTGTGCACCACACATGTAGAAAATACAAAGAACCGCACTAAACCTCCAGTGGTGCTAATACACGTGATCTGCTCTCAGGATTTTTATAGCGAGGAGTGATTGAAAACTCAATTACGCCTGTGGAAGCAAAAGGTGTGTGTGTGTGTGTGTTCAAGTGTTCTGTTGGCTAACATATGGTCATCTCTAGACACACACACATTCATACACAGTACCATTGCCTCATCTCATCTGCCTGTTGCCAGGATACAAGGGGTAAGGGCAAAGGGGTGGTGCGGTTGCCGTGGCTACCAAAATGATGCCATGCTGCTGGGATGTGATGATGGTTGAAGACGAGGAGGAGGAGGAGGAGGAGGAGGGGGCACTCGTGTTGATGGGAGCACGGCTTCCTCCGGCAGCCAGATGGACTGACCAACTGTGACATTTATTTCCCTGACGACTGTGAGGGATTGTTTTTAAGAATGATTAATTATTTGTGAATGCTTTGAAATCATGTAGTCATAACAGAGTCTTTGGTTTGGATTTAGTTTGAGACCATTTTATTAAAGCTAATCCTTTTAGGATTTGCTTTCATCTATTTTAAGCAACAGAGGTTGATATTTAAGAACAAAAAAGTCTGATACTGACTGGCAGAAATGAAGTATAATATTCATAATTATGGTACTCACCATCTTAGTTTAGCATGTTAGCATGCTAACACCAAGGACAGCTACAGTACCAGTGTTTGTGCAGGCAGCAGAGACTGGTTAAAGGTGGAGCATGAAGCTGCTAGATGGAGTATTTTTATATTATCAGCTCGTGAATGTGCATAATGATAAAAGGTAACTCGTACTGACAGCCACACACAGAATTATCACCCAAACCTGCAGTAAAGAAAGAGCAGAAAGAAGAGAAAGAAACTTTTAGCTCATTGTTTTGGTTTTAAAGCCCACAACTTTGTTTGGGTTCAGACCCTCCATTATGGTCAACCTAATTTTTGGATGCAGCAGGCAGCTGATTTAAAATAAATAAATAAATAAAAGCTGTTATCAAGTAGTTAGAAAGATGACTTCAAATTAATTAAAAAGCAAGATTATGCTTAAAATTATATCAGTTTTAATCGTAACAGTAGCCTACGTCAGTGTGGTGTTTACAGCTCGACTCCGATGTCTCAAGTAAACAAATAATTACGTGATGGTTGACAAGTCGGCGTATTTTATACCAGATCCAAAATGGAAGAAGCTGCCCCCACTGGACTGATAATCGTGTTGGTTCAGTGTAAAAAGTAAAAACAGTGTAAAAGCTTTAATGATGAGAGTCATTTGAGTGTCTCTTTTTTTGTTTTTAGGGAAAAGTTCAGCTGCACAGGAAGTGAAGCAGTTTATGTTTCTTTCTAATTAGGCATCTGGAATTAGACTCAGTTGCCACAATGGCTGACACGTCCAGAGGAGGGTGTCCTCACAGAAGAAGACATCATAGTTTTGTCTTCCTGTGGGACGTGAGCCATAAATACAACCCAGCAACGCAGAAACCAAACGAGTCAAAATGAGATAAATGGAAGTCTTGCAAATTACCACCTCGCCGAGTGTGTATGATGGCCGGTTTGAGCGCCGGCTCTGCTACGTGCTCATTAGATGTTTGTGCAGAAATAGCACTGTAACATGTCACACACGCCTCCCTCAGCTGCGGTCTCCCCCGCGGTGCTGCTGCTGCTGCTGCTGCTCTCCGCCAGCTTCTCTCTCTTTTGTTTTGTTTTTGTTTTTTCACTTGGCGGCTCTCTTAAGCTCAGTCGCTGTCCCCTTCAGATGTTTTCTTCTCCATCTCTGCTGCACAAGCCACAGTTGACGTGTGTGAGCAGAGCAAGAGAGTGTTCTGTGTCGTAGCATCTGACACGCCTGCACTTTTCAAGTAACCACGGGGGGGGGGACGCTTCACGAACGCTTCACATTCGCGTCACGTGTGTACGATATAGATAATACAGCGAGTGCGTGATTTTATGTGACAGTGATATGATGTCTGGTTTGTCTGTGTACATGTTTAATCCCACAGGAAGCACGAGGTTTACAGGATAATGTTATGCTTTCACTGAGCGTGCTCAGTGGCTCTTCTCCTCTCCGTGTCTCCTCCCTCTCTTTCTCCTCTGGCCTCTGTGTGACAGAGAGGGAGAAGCCAGATGACATTTCTGTGCACTTGGATCACTTCTCTGTTGATCCTCTGTCTTTGATGACCCTCTGCCCCCCCCCCCCGGACTGGACCTCGTCCTGGGCTCGAGGGCTGTCATGTGTGTCCTTCCTGGGACAACCCGGTCCCATCTTGCCAGCAGCCAGCTTTGCCTTTCTTCAGGCTGTCGGTTAGGCCAGTTCTGGCGGCCTGAGTGCACGTGTCAGAGCCTGAGATGACTCGGTGGTAGCCTGTAGTGTGGCCTGGTCACATTGACACAGCAAAGCCTTTTTTCTTTTGAAGTTATTTTTGGTTCAATGGATTGAGATCGACCATATAATCTTTGAGTCAAGCACCTCGTACAACATGTCGACATGTTGTTCATGTTAATGTGCCTCATTAAAATGCTGTAGATCAGTGCTCATTGCACTTAGTCATACTTTCCTCTAATTAAGTCAGTGTTAATGCTTTTTTTTTTCCCACAACGCAAATTAGCTGCACTATTTCTGTGCCGTTCACAACACTTCGGAAGCTCTTCTTCCGTCTCACCAGCTCTTTCTTTTCTCCGATGTCTCTCACAGGTGTGATCATCGTACCCAGTGCCGGGGTGGGCATCGTCCTGGGGGGCTACATCATCAAGAAGCTGAAGCTCGGCGCCAGAGAGTCGGCCAAGCTGGCCATGATCTGCAGCGGGGTGTCCCTGCTCTGCTTCTCCACGCTCTTCATAGTGGGCTGCGAGAGCATCAATTTAGGAGGCATCAACATACCGTACACCACTGGGTAAGGACAACCTGTTTAAGCTTTGTAAGCGCCATGAATCATGGGAGCCTGGTTTAGCTTTGCGTCTGACATGCTCATTTAAAAAAAATCAGTGCTTTTGAAGTGATATCTGAAACACACACGTATTGAAGGAGGTTTGCAGGCCTGGGAGGCTGTCATCCTCACGTGTTGTGTGGTTGTTGCTGAAGTGCAAATGACTAATTAGCAACGCTGGCATCTGCTCTGGTGGCTCCAGTGAATCACTCTGGCACCTCTATTTCTGATTGTGCTGCTCAACACCACATCAGCAGCCAGGCTGCAGAGTTAACAAACAGTCATCCCATGTGTCAGGGCCTGCGGACAGAAATAGGGAGTGTGTGTGTGTAGTAAACCTAGTACGGACACACATATAGGGGCACCATGCATGGAGTCACCTTGGATGACGCACTGCAGACCTATTACACATCTACTGCGTTAATATCACATCTCGTCATAGTGTGTGCAAGCATATTAGCATTAGATAAATATTTATATATAAAAATATTTTGTTCGTAAACCCGCTGTACGAGCACAGGCCAGCCAGCTGCACCATCACTGAGGTGAAAGTGAAACTGCCGGACTTCTGTGAAATTTACTTTTCACATAACTGCGTTAATCAAAGCGATTATTTGCCAAATAGTCAGAGTGCCCCTCAAGGCCCCGTGGCCGACCCATTAATAACTGCAGTCTTTGTTTAAGCTGGTTTCTCCAGAGAGGTCAATAAGATGTGTGAACCGCTGGGGCTTCTCATTATGAACAGCCCTGCTCACTAGTGACTGGTAGCACCTTCATGAGGAATGTGGAGCCCGAGTCCACCCTTTGTGTCCCTCGTCTGGACTCACACACTCGTCTAGACATAGAAAAAGCCATGACAAACACCTAAAGTCCTTTGGTGTTTCAGGGCCAAGAGGCACATCAGGTTATGTAATATTCTTGAATATCTGCAAAAGCGTTGCAAGATGATCGTGAGGAGTGCCGGCATGTTTGATTTAAAACTGCTGCATGGTCAAAATGAAGCTGCAAAGTGTTTTTACTTCTACCGTTACGATCTGAATTTATTTCCCATCGTTCCCCTTGTTCAGTGTCTGCATTGCTAAACCACATTAAGCCACTAAACCTCTTGGGCTGCCTGGGTTTTCGTGCACAGTGACACAACATCTGCAGTGAGCTGATGCCTCTCGCTGTACACGCACACACACACACACACTCCCTCTTTCACACACAGCATCTGGAATGTGACGCTGTTATGTCAGGACAGGCCCGAAGGTGCTGCCCCAGCCACAGCCACTATGAAAATGAGGACCATTTTCTGCTTCTTGTGAAAAATGAGATGAAAATAATTAAAGCCGTTTCATTCGTTGTTGTAAAATGTCTCTTTGGCTCTTGGTAATTCTGCGTGATAAAAATGAAGATCTCATACGTGTGATCAAAATGTGAACTTTCAGAAAGGGATGTCCTGTCAGTGTTGGTTTAGCGTGTGTGTGTGTGTGTGTGTGAATGAGCGTCACTCCCAGGCTGATGTGGTGTTAGGGCTCGTCCCCGGCTGTTCCGCAGGGCTCAGAGTGAAGCCTCCCCGATAAAACCCAGGACTCGCTTCACTGCTCCTGGTTTAGACGAAGCCCAAGTCCTGTTTGGCTTAGAGCGGCGGTTCCCACACAGCCTGTCGAGTCGCTGGAGGCGTCACTTCCTCCGTCCATCAGTCATCACACAAACTGCTGGAGAGCTGCTTTAAAGCACGCAGCACATTAATACTGAGACACACAGATCGGCAGCCTCTTTCAGCTTCATATGACAGAATCATTTTGACTTCACAAGCGTCAGGCGACATCGTTTGGCGTCTGACGTGAGTGATGCCATGCAGGGAAGGATAGCGTTATCCTCTTTGCAGCAGGAAGCTTTGGGGTTTCATGGGAAATGTGGTCTAAAATCATGACACACAGCAACTTTATGTGATTTCAATTTTCGGCGCTAAATGCTGGGCGGTTATCCCAGCGGGACCTCACTTGTAAATGAGGTTGCACTGAGACTAACCTGAGAAATGAATGTGTTGAAAATTATTGAATGCTTGCCCGTCGACAACAACCTTGTTTATGCATTTATGTATAATGTGTTTCCGAAGGAAAAACAAGAGTTGTAAAGAAGCAGGACTGAAATGAGTGGCCTCTACAGTGTGCAGTATTATTTAAACATAAAGCTTCAGGGCTTGGACAGTAAGAGAATACGATTGGTCCCTCGTGTTAACAAATGTTTTCCCGTATCTGCAGTCCGACCCTGACGCTGACGCACAGGAACCTGACGGGCAGCTGCAACGTGAACTGCGGCTGCAGGATCCACGAGTACGCGCCGGTCTGCGGCTCCGACGGGATTACCTATTTCAACCCCTGCCTGGCTGGATGCAGCACCGTGGGCAATGACAGCACCGGGGTGAGCGCACGCACGCACGCACGCACTCACAACACACACTCGTGGCTTCATTGTTTTCAGAAATAATAAGTATGTAGCCATTTAAACGTCAAGTAGAGTAAAATGATTTCATAAAACTTTGCTCAAGGACACAATAACCATAATGAATACACAAAGAGCTGTTCTCCTCCCGGAGGTCTCAAAGTACAGGAAGTGTCACATTCCACGACAATGTCGGATAGGAAGTTCTTCCAACACGAGGAAAAGAAATGTCCAGATTCTCTGCCCAGATTACTGGTCACATCGCTGGTGCCACCCCGTCTGTCTGTGTGTGTCTGAGTTTGCATTGTTTGTAGTCGGTTTGCACAGAGTGGGTAGTATGATTTACCCCAGCTGTTTCTGACTCCAGATCAGGAACTACACCGACTGTGGCTGCGTGCAGAGCAGACAGGTCATCACTCCGTCCTCCGGCGGCCAGGTCAACCAGCTCCAGCTGGTCATTGTTAAAACCTACCTGAACGAGAACGGCTACGCTGTGTCGGGGAAGTGCGACCGCACCTGCAACACCCTCATCCCTTTCCTCATCTTCCTCTTTATCGTCACCCTCATCACCGCCTGTGCCCAGCCCTCTGCCATCATCGTAACGCTCAGGTACAGTCAAATCAGGGTTTAACTTACCCCCCCCCAGCTTTTTATTTTTTTCTGCAGAGCTCCTGCATCCTTTTACTCAGATGCGGTGCAGTGATTCTGTATCATTTGCATGTTGTCTTTCTGCTCTCAGGTCTGTGGATGAACAGGAGAGGCCTTTCGCTCTTGGGATGCAGTTCGTCTTACTGCGAACTCTCGGTAAGTTCTTGAATGTTTGCCCTGTGATGAATGGTAAACGTAACGGAGCCGTCCTCTGTATGTTTTGTGGACTTGTGTATTGGGCTGAAAAGATTTTCAGGATTTGGCACAAAACGTGCAGCCAGTCACCTCTCATCTAATTTTTATTGCTGAGGCTTTTCCAGCTGGCCTGTAATCCATTTGTCGAACGCTCTGTTTTCTCCAGCTCCGATTCTCTCTCTCTCTTTTGCTCTCTCATCCTGGCTAAAACCCTGCAATTTAAAAGAGAGCAGGGACACGGCGCTGTAGTGGACAGCTGTGAACTCATGTAGATACACGTAGAAAAGCCCTCAAGGTTAGCAAGCGCTGCTGTAACATGCCTTTGATCTGCTTGGTATGTCTGTGTGAACATAAAGCTGTCACAGCACCTCGTCAAGGTTTGTGTGTGTGTGTGTGTGTGAGGGGGTCAGCAGGGAGTCTGTACTTGTGTTATACACTTGGATCTGAAAATCTTAAAACTTATCAGACTCGGTCTGATTTACTGGAGTCATTATTTTGAAAGTTGTTCCTCATATTTTGTCCAGTTCCGTTGACACACACAAGGCTGTGGAAGCTGCCTGCATGCTGATATGCGTGAAATGGTGCCACCGAGTGGTAGAATGATGGCACTACAATATGGTTAACATGAAGGCTAGCGCCGAATCCCAATCCCACGACATACTAATATACAGTATACATAAAATCAATGTACTTAAGGGTGTTGAATTAACAGGAACTGAAACATGTGAGGCCTGAACTTCACCAAAGTCTTATAAGTTTTAATGCTGACTTTGTGTTTTTCAAGGTTTTTCCATTTGTTTTGTGCATTGAGTTGTGACGCCACAGTGAACACCAACAGCACCCTCAAAAACTCTTTAGCATTTTTTAGTATGCATATGAACTATTCGGAGTTCACTTAAAACTCCTGAAACTGTATTTCTTGCAGTGATTGACAGTTCAACGTCTTAAGTTCAGAAAATAATTAAATGTATGACTGAGAATTAAGTATGCAGTCTGGAACTGTGACACAGCGGAGGTTGTTCACGTTATTGATCACAACGTCTCTCTGCTCCTTCAGCCTACATCCCCACGCCCATCTACTTCGGTGCTGTGATCGACACCACCTGCATGCTGTGGCAGCAGGACTGCGGCGTGCACGGCTCCTGCTGGGAGTATGACGTCACCGCGTTCCGCTTCGTCTACTTCGGCCTGGCCGCCAGCCTCAAGTTTGTCGGCTTCGTCTTCATCTTCCTCACCTGGTACTCAATCAAGCACAAGGAGGAGCGAGCCGAGCGCTGGCGCCAGCACCTGCCTCCGCTGGGCACCGTCAGCGAGCTCATCTGCCACGCCGGAGGCCAGAAAAGCCACGCACGCACCCGCTCGTGCCCCGTTTTCATCCCGCCTCGACCCGACCCGCCCGCCGCCTTGCTGCTCAACCGCGGCCACAGCAGCCTCAGCTGCCCCGGCAACGCCCTCAAAGCAATAACCCCTCCCATCTTGTTGCCACATCACCATAGAGGCTCCGCCCATGTCTGAGAGCACACCAGGCCTCCCTCCCCTGGGGGTTCATCATGACATGTGCCTTCCTGTTTGTGTTCCTGCACCACACGGTGTCTGCTTTACACCAGTCAGACACCAGGCGGGGCTCCACAGCTGCTGCAGGACTGGCGGGCAGAGACGCAGGTGCGCCCACAGTTCCTAAAAGGGCTGCTCGTTGTTGTTTATAGTAACAGGAGGCTGACGGATAGTTCCTTTATTCTGAACATATCATCAGCTGCAGCCACACACAGCATCCACGCAGAAGGTCAGACCTCCACGACAAGGTTCGGACGATGTAAAGACATCAAATGGTGCTACTGTTAAAGGGCAGGGCATTAAAATCTCCGTACAGACAGAAGAGTCATCGTGAACACAGCATCTAAAGCACAACTGACAAACCTGTACTATGCAAGATCCTATGTACAGCCCCCTCTGTAATCTACATCTGTACCTCTTTCTTCTTCTTCTTCCCTGCTCACTTCACATGCGTCACCACAGTGATGCTGTCGGCTCATTCGTAATCCCCCTTATGTCTCACAGTCTCAGCTGTGAACATATCAGCAGGTCTGTGTTGTAGTTGAGCCGATCCATCCTGTCCTCGCGTCTGGTAAATCATCAACATCATCAGAATTTACAAAACTGGGATTTTTTTTTAAGCCTTTTTTTTGGTAACAGTGCCTCTCAGGCTGTCTCGGCCAGTCCAGTATACAAAGCTAGCTACCAGGGTAAATGCTAGCTACTGAAAAAAAAAAAAAAGAAAGAAAAGCCAGTCACTGTCCTCTCAGTTGAGCGACAATATTCTGCTTGGTTGCCCTCAGCTTTTGTGATTGGTGAGCTCGAGTCATTGCGGCTCGCCTGGGAAGTTAACCATGTAGTGTAAAGCCGACAAGCTCCACCAACGGTACAGTGTTTCAGTGACCTCTATGAGATGATCGGTCTTGTCTGTGAGCGAGGGATCCGTTTCCTGCTAAATCACCATATATTGTTGTCATTACAGTGTGGAATAATTGGTCAAACAGGAGAAAGGAGTAAGAAGGTTATCTCATCTCTGATCATGTGCTGAAGCTACTGTGTGTCCAAAACACGTGATTGTACTTGAAACTTGGAAATGCGCCGGAGAGTTGGCAAAATGCGGCTGTTTTTTAAACAAACTTGAGCCATTTCTAAGCAAAATGCACTCAAAGTAAAAATGATTTGTACCTAAACTATTGCAGGTCTCGACGACAAATGAAAAGGACGCATCATTTTGGCTTTGCATCGTAATGGCTTCTCCATTCTAATGGTCATCAGATGTACATAATAGTTACGTAGTAGTCTTAGGCTAGTGTGGCAAGCATGTAAAACCGTGAACCTCCTTTTGTCAGAGAACTCTGACGTCCAGTATTCAGTTTCTGGGTATGTGGCGCCCTCTAGTGGACAGATTGTGTTGAAGGCCAATGAATGTTTGTCAGACCTGCTGAACTACGACGTTCTTGATTAGAAGTTTAATTATTAAACTCAGTCACTGCACTGAATTTAGCTCTCCAGTTTTCCAAAGATGTACCCGAGCAAAAGGTGACCCGCCATCTTTTGACATTTATGCTCGCAGGTCATGTGACAAGTCAGATCAGTCCGGCCCGCACCGTATTCAGTATTTAAACACTTAGCATGAGCCTTAACTGTTTTAATACAGCTGTGTACTTTTCTTTTACCATGGGCTCATGCTGCTTTCGTATGGATTTACCTTCCTTTGAATAGGACAGGCAGTGTTTGCAGACAAATGGAAGAGGTGTTAACGAGGCCTTTTTCATGTTTAAAAAAAAAAAACAAAAAAAAAAAACAAGCTTTGTTCAATATTAGATATTAGGTGCATACAAAAAGTCAAATCTGTGGCACATGTTTTATTTTTGAGTATTTTGTTCTTTTCTTATTTAAGTCTAATAAAGTTATTGTGTTTTATATTCTGATCAGTTTGACTTAATTTTAGATATTAAAAGATTAAGGGGAAAAAAAAAAAAACAAATGGAAACTCGGATGCAGTGAGTACGTTTTAAAAGATAACATTTTTGACCAAGATTCACGGTATTCTTACCAGGCTGGCCAATTATTCAGTGGTTAATGGCAGTGACTATTTATTTTAACTTTTTTTTTTTTTTTGCATTAATGTAACTTAGTACCTCAAATTACATATTCACATGTCATCATCCTGTAAATACTGACAGAGTAAATGAAGCATATTATAGAGCTCATGCATAGTTAGGAGCATATTTATGAACTAACCCATGACCTTGTAGTGAAAGAAAAAGATTAAAGCTACAAAGAACAAAAAAAAACACCCCTGATTTGTCTCGCGGTGCCTGAACAGTATTATTCACATGGGTAGGGTTGAGTTTGCTTTAAGTCACGTGGGGAGGGAGTTGGGTTATTGCAATGAGTTTGTTTCTGTCAAGAGGACTAAACAATTGTGCTAATAATAATAATAAAAAAAGCTGAAGTTATGCAACCTAGAATGTCCTCTCCGTCTGTAAAGACTCTCTAGCCTTCCCCTAGCGCCCTGCATTCAGTCTCATACAGGGACCAACAGTGGAGGATTACTGATGAGCTCCCGTTTATTACTTGTAAAGTTGTGATCTGATGAAATACCAAACGAAGGTTAGAGAATTATCCAGTGATGCTACACTGATCACTTAAGACTAAACGCGAGGATGTGTTCGCCCCCTGCAGCGTCCTGCTGTCTAAACGCCTGGACGCCAACTGACATGACTTTGCTGTAACACATTTTTCTTTCATCAGTGTTTGAACGGAAAGTGAACAGAAGCTGTATTCTGAAAGATGTTGCTTTTGTTCATCAGGAGCAGAAGTCTAATTGATGTTTGTGAACACTTGGGTTTACAAATGCCTTGAATACTTGATATTTGTCATTAAAAAAAAAAAGGAAAAAAATCAGCTCTGCTTGATTGAATTATTGCAATGAACCTGTGAATATTCTCATTCATCCAGGTCATGGTTATCTCAAGGAAATTCAATCGAACACAACGGGACTTAGTTATTTGTCTTTGAAGACGTTTCACCTCTCATCCAAGAGGCTTCATCAGTTCATGCTCAATTGACTAGGCTGGGACTAGTCCAACGAGCTGGTGTGGAGACCCAGGTATTTAACCTCTGTGGAGGTGTTCACATGGCCTCTTGGATGAGAGGTGAAACGTCTTCAAAGACAAATAACTAAGTCCAGCTGCGTTCGATTGAATTTCCTTGATTGAATTATTGCAACATATCGTTTCACAGAGACATGCGGAGGGACAACGCTTGAGGCCGAAACATCGTCAGGTAGGTTGAAAGGGTTTATTTCTTAACAGCTTCGTGGCTTTCCTGAAACCATACTCGTTCTAAAACTTCTAAACACACCGTCAAGAAAGAAAAAGGACAGCATCAGGTTTTGGCAGAACCAGTTATCTCAGAAGCACCAACACTACAGCCAACAGCAGAGGCGAACTACTGGCAGAAAGGCTACACACTGTGCCTTCGGAGGCCTTCAGAGTGTGCCGACATGTAACCAGGTTTAAGGGCGTGTACATTTACATTCAAAATGAATTGGCCGTGTGCAACACAATAGTCTGGATTATCAAAGCACTACACCATACACCACATGATTAATTAGTGACATTTCCAAAAGTTACACAATGAACATTTCCACCCCTGGTGATGGTTGTGATTGGTGAGGATACATGCGCTAAAAACACATGGCTGTGAAGAGTGAGAAGAGCTGGTGCAGTGAAAATACTGAGCGTCGTTTGATAACTTAATAATGTCTGTATATTACCTGCTGAACTGCCCCGTGATTGTCTAAACTGTCCAATAATATTAATGACACATAGCAAAGGAGGTAAAAATATGCCCATATAGCAAAGTTAAAAAGAATACGAGAAACAGAATCTGTACTCACGCTGATTCGGCAACTTTTCCAGATGTGACAATGCAGTAATTGTCTTACGTCTAAAACTTAGTCAGTAGAAACGACCATTTTTATAAAAACTGATTTCACAATGGACACAAATTTCATATGCACAAACAGTGGAGGGTGAAGATCAAAACTTGGAAAAGTTCAAAAGTGCATTTGGGGTCAAATGTTACTTTTATGTATATAATGAGAGGGTCCTGTTAATAGATGTTTTAAAGACTGGAACATAACTAAACATGACTGAGGCAAACTTCTCATTCAGGTATTGAAATGGTTTCACCACTCACACTTGTTTCTCAGGAAAAAAAAAAACCCAAAAAACCCCAAACATATTAGATCGTTGGTGTTTACCCACATGGAATTCATTTTTAATCCCAACACTTAAGTTTAGCTGCATTAAGGCTTTTTTCTTTTCTAAATATATATTTGAAAAAAAAATAACACTGTTTACTAATAAATGTAGGCACCTGTAAAAAAATAAACAATAATTTTAACACTCATTATACAACTCTGAGGTGGCATCACTTGCCATTGCTCTTGGCAAGCTCATCTCCCAATCACTGTGTCTCTGTGGCAACCAGCAGCTAATTGGCTGGCTGGCTGTCCCACGCGTGCGTCTGCTTCAGAGGGTCTGATTGGCGGGTTGAGGCAGAGAGCCGCTGCCCTCGTAGTCCAAGGTGAGTGGCAGCGCTGACTGAGGCAGCTCCTGTAGTACCACCCTGACACTCTGTGGGCTGCTGGTCTGTGTGGTCGGGGGGCTCCTGGTGGTGCTGGCCTGCACCTCGGGCCTTAGTGTCCGCGGGGAGAAAGGGAGGTAACCTTGGGCCTGGAATATGTCCTCCTCTTCTCCGAGGTCCAGGCCCTTTGCGAGACCCTGAGGGCCGGTCATCTCTCCCGGGCCCACGTCAGGCTCCAGCTTGGCCTGCAGGCTGTTGTGAGTGCGCAGCAGGCTGTCATGTCGTGTCTCCAGCTCCGTCAGTCCGTTCCCACTGAACGTCTCTCCTTCTATCTCCTCCAGCTGCGCCCACATGTCGCTCTGGAAGATAACGCCGTCTCCTCTTGGTGATGATATCGTCACCGGTGACATAACAGACCCCCCAGGTTTCTCTATGAGCCTCTCAGGAAGGTCGTTGACAACAGATTCCAGTTTTCTTTCCAGTGTGGGCTTGTGTGCGGGTGGTGCTGGCGGTGTTTTGCTGGGGGCGGGGGTGGTGAGGCGAGCCTCTGTGGCCACACCTGGCCACACGGTGCCGGCCGAGGCCATCTCTTCCCCACTGCCATCTTCAAGGCCTCCACCCCCGGCCCCGGAGCCCAGCTCTGGCAGGGTGGAGTCGTCAAGTTCAAGGGTTCGGTTGAATTTTTTTAAAATGTGTCGAAGTGCAAATATATTATCTACATCCTTCTGGAAGTTGGCCCAGTTGTCTGGGCTGGGAGTGTAGTCACGTCTACATTCATAAAGGCTTTCATTTATGCTATACAGATCCTCCAATCCCTGCCAGTTCACCTCCTCATCCGTCAAGTTGGGTAGTTTAACCCTGTCGTCCGTCCCACATTGGCTGTGTGCTGCCAAAAACAAAGAAACAGAAAGGCTGTAAGAATCCGGGTAGAAAAAAAAACTCAGGAAGCATTTTCAATTTTACTCAGACACCATGCAGTCATGCCCAGCCTCCAGCTCTTATTAAAGCAGCCAGCCTCACACACACACACACACACACACACACAGATTCACGTACACTCTCAAAAGCAGCATTAGATAAACACAGCACCCACACTAAGCTCAAGCCATGAGAAGTGCAAACACATGCCGCCTTAGAAATTCACATTAGAAAGACAAACTGAAAAGAAAAATATTTAATGATCCGTCATAACAGACTAACATACTGTGCTGCACAAGTAAAATGTAATAGCATAGTTAAGGCCTGGACTGGGTGGGTTGAAATGCAAAATCAGGCAACCTGGAACAAAAGAACTTAACAGCAGAGGAAACAAAAAAATGATCAACAGAACAAAGAGACGACAGAACAGAACAGGAAAAAAAAGAACAAAACAAGCTTGCTGCTGAATGATGTGTCCCCCAGGGGAAAAAAAATACATCAAGGAGTTCAAAACGCTATCAGAAAAAGAGGCAAATTAAAGAAAATCGCAGCGAAAAGCTTAATCACAGCTGGGATCAAGTTTGCAAGTCTGCACGTAAAAACTGAGGAAAAGAAGCACCAGTGCCACTTTAGGCTGGCTCTCCTTGTGAGATCAGCTTTCTTGTTAACTACTGCAGCTAGAGAATGGAGATGGTTTTGACGTAGGCTTAGGCACTCACAGGAAGGAGAGGCTTGGTCTCCTCTTAGACCACTTTCGATGCTGCTGTTGCCTGGTAAGCAGGTGCCAGAAACACAGGTCAAAAGGGCAAAGGTCAGTGGGAGGACAGAGAGGTCACAGCAACTCAAGTGTCCACTCTACCACAAGCTAATGGCCGTGTGATGATGACTGTTCACTGGTGGATATGGCTGACATAGCATGGAGGGTGATATAAAGGAACAGTTTGACATTTTGGGAAATTTGCTTTCTTTTCAAGAGTGAGATGAGAAAAATGATGCCGCCCTCATGTCTGTACTGTAAATGTGAAGCTACAGGATCTGTTGATGTGCTTGCAAATGAAAAGAACGTTTTACAGCCTTTTTCCGTAACTTCAGTTTCATGTCACATGATGCTTTGATATCCATCTTTCAAACTGGGTGACAAAAACATGAAAAAACAAACAAAAAAATTCATATTTATCATTTTCCAATTTTAATTTCAGAATAGTAAAGGCAAGAGACATTTAGCATAGCCTAGCCTAAAGAGTGGAAGAAGGAGAACAGCTAGCCTGCCTCTCCTGTGAAACGGTTTTTAAAACCAAAATCTTTGCACAGAAGAATTAAATTAATTATAAATTAATTAATTTATAATTAATTTATAATTAATAAATAAATTATAAAATAAATTATAAATAATTAAATAACCTTTGATGTTCTGCAGAGAGGAGTTTTTCACCTTTCAGGAGTCAAGCTAAGCTAACCAATTTAGCATACAGACATGCAAGAGGTGTTGATCTTTTCACCTGAATCTCTGCAAGAAAGCTGAGACGCTTTGTTTCCCAAAATGTCAAACTGCCCCTTTAAGCTTTCATGTAGAATGTGATGCATGAGGGGGAGATTACACAGTATCATGCATTGTCATTCACGTGCACTTGATGCTTTGGTGGATCTCAAGTAGAAGCGCACATTCAGCACCTCCCTACATGACTTCTTTATTGCTATTCAGCCATGCTATAGTAAGTATAGCTAAAAAGAATGGGAGTTTTGAGTCTGTATCTTTAGTAACTGCTTTAACTGATGTACTCAAGCCAAAAGAGTGGAAATATTATATGTTTAAATAGCTGTAGACTGACATTATACAGCAGATAAAGTGAAGACATATAAGGTATTGTGTACAGAGGTGACAACAAATGAAGCTGCTTTAATGAACAACAATAATCATAATCTGTTATGATTTGTTAGCGTGTCCCCAGCATGCAGCCACAGATAAAGCGCCAGCACTCCATGGATGGATGTATTAGTGGTAATGAGGCAATTTGGCCCATGCAGGTGTTAAAGAATAAGCCACTGAAGAGAAACAAAAATTGGTGGATACCTGTGTGGCTCATAGCTTCCTCCATCTTTACCTCCTGATCAGAAAAATAAAAGCAATCGATTGTTAATGCTTTGATTCAAGGAGAAATTGGAGGGAGATAAATAGATCATTCACACTGAAGATTTCTTCATGCACAGCTGCTAGTCCCTATGGAGAAATGCCATTACGGGATTGTCAGAACAAAGAAGGGAGGAATGAGGAGAGAGGAGACTGTGGATTTGAAAATATGGAGAAAAAGTGTGAAAGGTCACATGATCGGGCCAGATGGAGAAACGTAGATTGATCAGAGTAGAGTGGTTTCATGAGACGCCAAGTTCAACGGGGTCTCCCTTCAAAGCATAAAAAATATACAAGACCAACCAGTCACATGATAACGATGGTTTAGTCACAGTCCGTAAATAGATGCACATCACTGCTAGATCCATTTCACCACACCAGTTGGATTTTAATAATCTATTCCTCCAACAAAAACATCACTTCATGTAACCACAACGGCAATTTTCATTGGTTGACGGTGCTGGCACCACGCCTGAGCAGGGGCAGCCAGTACAAATAAGAGATTTTGGGCTGCTATGTGACATGTGTTGGCATGGTTTTGACAAGTGCAGCATGCCAGCACTGAAACACAATCAGTTTTCTCAGAGTAGCTTGGCCACCACAGGGCTCCACTCTCCAGCTGGTAATTACAGGCATTAAGTTTTTATCCTTGGGACATAAACAAGGCAGCCAGTTCGCGCCACACACGGACCTTACAGGCTTTGGTCACTGCAGCGTTACTGCTCTGTAAGGATGCTTGGACCGTGTGACGGTAGTAAAAAACACATTGTGGCTGATTATAGCGGTGATGCATGACGGATGATGACAGTATCCTCCAAATAATATCTCTAACACTCAGTGAGTCACAAAGGGGATGATGGCCAGGACATACAACTGGCCTTGTTTTTATTATAAACACTATTTTAAAAATACTGCAACTCAGCATATGTAAATGGGGAAAATGTGCCAGCAGAGTAGAAGGTCCTGGGTTGAGAAAGAGAGATCAGTGTGTGTGTGTTTGTGTGTGTGTATGTGTCACCATGAGGAAGACATAAAGCACACATGACCAAAGGGAACACAAGACTCAGTCATGACTCCTTGAACTCCACCTGAAATTTCGTCAAACGTCACTGAATGGATCATCCCCAAACACATGCAGCATGCAGACATGTGCAAACACACACATACACCACTGAGACTGAAACAGATTCAAAATGCAGCAGAAGACTAGACTGAAATATAACTGAACAGTTACTCATATTAGCATCAAGTGTTGTTTTAACTCAGATCAAATTAAATTTAATAATCTGGTCATTTCACTCTAATCCTTCAGTGTATAAAATCTGTTTCAGTCGTTGCTGGCATCACGGTTACCACTGAACCACTAAGTGAGACACTACATGTTAAAACATTATGGGAAAATAGGAACAATAAACAGGCTGAAAATGAGCATTTTTACCTGCATCAAGTCCTTTTGGGCGAGGGTTGCATTGTTTGTATCCCTGACAACTCCTCATCTCCATCAGCTGGGCATGGAGAGCGTTCAGCACCTCCCGATCTACTGTGTACACCGCGTTGGTCAGCTGTACAGGTGAAAATTGAAATCACACAAAAAATGTTGTTTCATTGTCATTCTGTTATATTTTCTTGTTTGGCCGTGTCTACCGGTGAAAATGGTTTGAGAGAAACAGGCAGGATGCTCAGCTTGAACAAATGACCAGAGACGGATGTTCACCCACCTGGTAGGGGTCACTGTTGAGGTCAAAATACTCCAGGAAACCAGTGGAGAACTCACAGAAGAGTGTGTTGTGGGTCTCGTTGATGGTTCTCAGACACCAGTAGGTGTTGTTGTTGGAGCTGGTGCATGCACAGAATCCACCCACTGCACAGTAATCGAGATTTGTTGCAGTCAATTCTAAATCTTAACAGAGCTTACAAAAGGAGACTGAAGTGAGTGTACATACACGTCCAGAGGGGAGCTGTCTGCCAGTGATCGTTGTTATGTGTGAAGCAAGTGAGGCCAGGCAGGCTGCAGTCGTCTCCCTTCCTCTGCCGCTTCTTCTCCTTCCTTTCCTTCTTCCTTCTCCGGATCTCGTTGTACAGCTGTGTCTTCCCATCTATTTCCTGCGCAGCCTCCCTGTTGGACAGAAACGTGAGAGAATTACAAAATGGCATGCTGCAGAGATGACATCAGCCCCTACTCTCTCTAATGACAGTAACCACAGTGGTGGAGGATCTGGAGGGGACTTCCAGAAGGCAGCGCTGATGCCAGGATGTGACAGTCTGTTTACTTTCATGTTTAAGCTCTCGCTATGTCCAATTTTCTCTGGGATGACATTCTAGCCACTGTCCCCCTCTTCCTGCATCGACACAGAACAGGCACTGCAACAAAAACAGCTGCTTTGTATTGGCACAATCTGTTCCCAATGTTTCCTGGTGCAAGTTGATCACTGTGTTTGAGGGATTGACTGATTTCCTACTCGGTTGAGTCATTCTATCTTTCCATACGACTCAATCACTTCCAGACACACAGAACACATAAAATAGCTTCCTGCTTTGTCATTTAAGCTCAATCGAGGAACCACACACGGAATGAAAAAGGTCTACTGAGCATGCTTCCTCTATAAACTCATTTGTGTTTTCGGGCCGTGGACATCATAGCACACATACAAAACACACACACAGTGTTGGACTGGTCATTTAGGATGTATGTTTAAACCTGGCATGCAGTGACCATGCAACAAGAATAGAAACCTACAGTCAAACATTTGTAAGATACAATATTTTCTTACACAAGTTGCAAGTTATGGTCAATACAAAGAATTAAGGAAAGGGGTGACACTAAATGTGGCAAACCCATAATTAAAGGGGAAGAGAAACTCACTTAAACGGATGGAGTTGATCTTTCCTGCTCTTCAATCTCTCTGCCTTGCTCTGCCTGTCGCCTTTGCTATAATAGCTGGTTTTATAAACAGAGAAGAGAGAAGAGACTAAGGACCAGACAGAAGACTTTTTTGTTTTGTTTTGTTTGATTTAGCCATGGAATTCACTATTGCAACATGAAAGAAAGAAAGAAAGAAAGAAAGAAAGAAAGAAAGAAAGAAAGAAAGAAAGGTATTTTGGAGGTGACATTTAAAAAAAACTAACCTCTTCTCTCCACAGTCACAATCCTCTGGTCGCGTCCTCTTCAGATGACCTCTCACTTCCCGGAGGTTTTTGATTTTGTCTTGAAGTGCTTCAATCTGGAATTAAATATTATTATTTTTCATCTGCTATGAGATCTATTATATCTTTGACAAATGGGAAAATGGGCAAACTGGCCCCTGATTTGTCACACACTCACCTCCTGGTCCACGTAGCTTTTATGGTCTTTCCAGGCTCTGGATGACTGGTAGATTTCTCTTTCACAATGGACGCTGTCATTCATCAAGATAAAACACCTGAAACACATGAAAGAAAGAACATGTCCAAATACTGCTCTTTTGACACACATACAGTACACATGCTGGATGTGAAAAAGTCATTACTGAGATTAAATTTTAAGAGAGGCTGCCTTCTTACTTGTGTGTAACTTTCACAGAGTTTGGGTATCCGACAGCATTTGTGTCATCTGCCAGCATTTCCTCCGAACCGTCATCTGAGCCCAAATCAAACTCGGGGTCTTCTGAGCTGTAGTGACGCTTTGAGATGACGCGGCGGCGAACAGCTGACTGATCGTCTGCTTGAAGGTCGACGTCATATATCTGACCTTCAAACTCCACAGACAGAGACCTGGCTGGCCGGGTGTGGACAAAACGTGGCCTATAACCTATTTGAAAAAGTATAGTTTAGTATATTTTTAAAAAATTATTTGAGTGACAAATTAAATAAATAACATTTCTGGGCCTCACTGTTCAGTTGCACTTTTTTTAAGCAACACTAGAGGGCATCAAATCACTCCAAACCACACACACGGAACACACTGGACTTTTTGCCTTTTCCTTGTATCTGCATCTCTTTAGAGCATAAATAATCCATGTGAGGAATTCAAGCCTTGAGCTGCTGCAGACATCTTTATCCCCAACTGGTACTTAGAGTCAGACATCAATACAATATTAAGAGTTAAGAAAAGGGTGGACTCAAGCAGACAAGCTTGTCTACTCCACGCTGCATCCGACTGTTGTCGTGTACTCACGCTGGCTAGATGAGAGCTGCTGATGGGAGCGGCGGCTCGTTCTGGAAGATCTGAAGGTGGCGTCCCCACAGTCACAGCCCCTGTCTCTGTTGTCGTAACTGTTGCGGGGCTTCAGGCTGCGTGCCCTCTTCCTGGAACCTTCTTTTGAACCGCCTTTACACTTCTGTATCCTCCACTTGCCTGTGATCTCCTCCACACAATGCCATTTCTGTCAACAACATCAGAAAAAAGCAAACAAGGAGACATATTCCCTTATGAGTTTTTTCCCAAGGTTTTTCTCCTAAATTAATTTGTTTGTCTAGATTTCTAGAAATGAGAACAAAACAAACTGTTATTGTTCTGTATTTCTTTTAGAAATTTTGATGTTACTTGGCTGAGCTAATAAGCGCAAGAAATATGAAAAACTTAGACAAAGCCTCAGGTTGGCTGCGGTCTTATAAACTCCTTGAGAAAAACATGCCATAAAACATGACATATAGGGCATGACATATTGGGCAAATCTTGGCCTGTGGTAAAGAATGGCATCCAAAAGCAGCAGGAAAGATAAACCAAAATGACCACATGAATATGAATAGGGCCTGTCTGGTGTCTAGAACATAAAGTGGAAACCCCTATCGCTCTCACTCTGGGTGGGTCTGTGCCAAGTGCGTCACCAGTGTAATTGTGTAAATACATATCCATGCACTGGCCTACATCCCCTGTGTCTTTCTCAACACCCATTCCCGGTAGGAGAAGAAACCGAGGCTAATTTCTGTAAGTAGCACTGCCCTTCAGGTCTCGTATAAATGGAAGAGACACATCTGCAGAGCGCAGTGCATAAGACTAGTGGTAAGTGTGGGAACGAGGGTCCAAACAAAAGGCCATAAGGCAGATCAGATTTCTGTTGGAAGGCTCATATAGTGACAAAGAGCTTACGGGCCCAACAGAGCTGTTATATCAGCATTAGACGAGAGATAGAGAGAGAAAGAGAGAGAGATAGTGAGAGATGTATTGTCAATAAGGGATGAAAACGATCTCTTTCTTTATCCTTCTCCCTCGCCCTCCCTCCTTTAAAGCACAGCAGTTCCACCGCAGCAGCAGGACAGCAGAAGAGTCACACGAACAGTTCGAGTTTTCTCTTCATCCCTCGCGAGTAAATCTGGCGTACCCACAATAAACCCATACCTTTATCACATGACCGCTTCCAAGGGACCGCAGCAGCTCTGTGAGAAAAACACAACAGAGGCTGTGCCCTTAGACAGATCTGGTCTGTCTGAACCAAGATTGTGTGGTCATATTCAAAAGGATTTTCAGGCGGTTCAAAAACAAAAATTTTCTCATTCTAACCTAAAACAGGTTCAAGGCCAAGGTTTGATCTTCTTGTTGAAGAATTATTTAACTACAAAAATACAATAAAAGCTTTAGTTTAAGCCACAGTGACTTCACCCATGCTCTTTAAGTCGTTTCTCCGTGCATGTGAACAGAAGAAGAAGAGTTAGAAGAAGAGAGAGACAAAGCACTTGCTTGCTGCCGTATGAATATAATTTCCCCTGTAATTTTGTCAGAAACTCTCCACTGGCTTTTAGGACGCTCACTGGGAGGCCATGTTAAATCATGCCAGACGGGCCATTTATGACCACATCTTAACCTTCATGCTACACAGCTATACATTTTTATGCATACTGTAAACAATTCCACTTCTACACATCTTTTGTGCAGTGTTAAAGGTGCACACATACTGTGCTGACACTCACATGCGTTCACACGACACAGCACATACTGCTGAGTTCAAGGAGAATTTGCTCCATTCCTGTCTTTTAATAGCTGATTGCTCCATATACACATTCACATGACCATAAAATGGATCTGGATTGCATTAGCTCCACAGAAACTTTTTCTGTCATTTAACGCTACCTGAAACTTGTAACAATTTGTATTGTACTGGTCTGTGTGCTCCACGGCCACATACTGTAGCACTTGGATGTTGGCCTGCCAGAGAATTAATAGGCACAGATGAAAGGGAAGTGCCAGAAAAGTGAATGCACCACAAAACAGTGCAAAAGGGTCCAGTTATGAAACAACTGATGTGCTGTAAATGACTATTTCACTTGCGGCTCTGTGGAATAGTTTAAGAGGCAGCATGGAGGTCATAGCGAGAGCAGTACTCAGTACAGGAGTGAAGAAACTTTCCTGCGTGGATGTCAGGGGAACTCAGTTCCACTCACACAGGTTTGCACATGGGTGTGTTTGTTTTACCTGTCCAGGCTGTTCGCAGGGTGTCTGGAATTCGGCCTGCTGGCAAGTCTCTTTGACCTTCTTGTACTTGGGAAGGCTGTTGGTGTGCTGAGTGTTCACAGAGTCATCCTTCTTTCTCAGGATTTTTCTGCACAACAAAAGTAAACAGAATTAAGAGGAAATCACAACAATAGAAGTCCTTCAATCAGTCACTATAATATAAACTACTAAAATATTACTAATAACATAAGTGAGCTTAATCAAAGTTTTATTCGCTTTAACAGTTTTTTCGGTTACAACCAGTCCTGTGTGCTTCTCATGGTCATAGTCAGTCAATGGATAAGTTATGTAGTGTCTGTGTTGCGCCAGAGGGTCTGGGCACGGAGTTCAGCTCAGCCTCACACCAGTGTTCAGCTCCAGGCGAAGCAGTTTGACCTTGGCTTGGCATCACGTTCAACTGCTCAGCTCCCTTCTCCTCTGCTACCGCCACAGGGCCTGGCTGAGTCATTGCTAATGCCCCCCCCACCCCACCATCTCCTCCTCTATACCAAAGTCTCTGCCAACATGGCCTGGCTGCTCACGACACACAGACAGAATGACGGCGACAACATCGCGCAGAACAACCTTTAAGAGTAAGGTCGTTGTGTTTCCCTGCCCTGCTCCAAGGCGCCCCAGCCAATGTTCACACATCGGCATGGTTGCAGTCTCTAGCCTTTAGCCAAAGGGTGATTAAAGAGCTAAGAGTTGTTGTGGATGTCGCTCCCTCATGGCTGCATAACGCAGATCACTGGATTCCCAGACAACATAGTCAGTCCCAGCTGTCAGTCAGAATTTCACAGACTCAGCATACAGTACTACAACATCACGTGAGAATATTAAATCACAGGGTGTATCACATAACCAGCCAGACAACCGTACAAAAACCCTGAGCTACTGTGTGTGTGTGTGTTTCTACATCTCCGAGTAACAGAGTGAAAGGTCTGGTGAGGCTAATCTCAGCATTTAGAAACAAGCGCAGAAACAGACAGTCCCTCTAAACAGAGTGGATTAATGAAGGAATGGATTAAAAGAGCTAAAGCCTCTACAGGTCAGAGGTCACACTCTTTTCATTTTATACACAGCAGCCCATAGACCAGCGACTTCTTTTGACACACAAACATACACCAGCAGGAGACTGATCTGCGTGCTCAGCAGCAGAGCTGACTAGTACTTTTTTTTATACTCTTGGATACGTGTTCACAGATGTTGACGCAGTCGCTGGCAAATGAGCAAATTAGTGGAAAGGAGATCGGAGGGCCAAGCCAGTGATTTGGGAAAAAATAAGGATTGTGAGGAAATGATAGTGAGGAAAAACAGCAGCTGTATGGGAGAACGTGACATACTGTAATATACAGTATGATTACACATGCTGCCAACGCAATCTGGCCTCAGCCAGTTTTACTGTTCTTTCCCCCCTTTGTTTTCCGACCACTGGCGTTGTGTCTTTCCTTCTTTTCTTTTTTTTTTATTTACTTAATTTCAGCCTTTTTTTTGGCTCGACTACCAGACAAGCTTGATGGGATTATTTCTCTCCAAGTTGTCAGGTATCTGTCAGTGCAATCCTGGCATTACCACAGCTTAACATGCTAGGGGAACAAAAGCTGGCTGTCAGATTGGAAGTATCATTTTCTGCAGCATATATCTGGCAGCAGAGGGGAGGTTAAATAAAGACCTGACAGGGTTTGTGAGGGAGCATGTACTGTATGCGATCGCGTGCACTACAAAGAAAACAGTCTTGGGGAAACAGCCAAAGAGTTGGCTAAAGTGCGGCTGCTGCATTCCACACTGGGGGAGCTGGTGACATGTCCTGTAAGTGGATTGAGTGTGAGCCCTCTAGCCATTCCTCAGGTAACATCATCTGAGCCTGGATAGCCTTTGTTTATTTTGTGCGTGTCTGGCTCTACCATGTTACTGAAATGTATCCCCCCACCTGTCTCAGTCAGCGCAGGAATGGCAGGCTAAGTCAGGTTTGGGGTTCCGATCGCGTACTCAATATATGCAAGGCCCCTTCAGAGGACAAAGACTCTGCTTGTTTTACTTGTAAGTGATCAAACAACCTGATTAAGCATGTCAGTGCCTCCTGCATGAACTGTCATAATTTGCAAGCCACTTATAGTTCTACCAAACAACTCAAAATATTTCAACCTCTTCCACCGCTATTGCCATCCAAGCCAGCTGTGGTCAGGAAATGTCTGTCAGATAACAAATAACCAGGAAAAGCAGCTGTTTTTCTGGAAGTGGAGATCGTGCACTGAGCCTTGCACATTTCGGGTTCATTGAAATGTTTTGTCAGGTTTGTGTGACACAAGATGTTCCACATTGACACTGTGTCTGTGGTGTGGAAAGGGAATAAGGAACCCCAGTTTACCCTCGCTCCACTAGGAATGTGTCCCTCCAGACTTTGGGTTTCCGGTTGGGTTTGAATCTGGGAAAACAAAATGCACAAGGTTTATAAAATTCATATGGCCTATGCATTCACCATCAGCTTCAGATTGTAGAAATCTCAAGACCTTGTGAGTTCTAGGGAATAGTGTTTAGTTTATCCTAGTTCTTCCTGTTGCTCTGGAAATGTGACTGAGTTATTTTTTTCTCTAATAGTTCAGATATATTAACAGTAGCTGTTTGTGTTTTTTAAAATCCCAAGTCAAATACAATGACTTTGTTTTCATGTTGGACACTTGATTGACCAAAGGGTTTAGCTGAAGAAACAAATGATTCTACTTGCAAACAAATTCTATGAGAAACTTTGTAAGAAGAGCTTCCGTGAATCTCAGCCAAAGTCCCACAGCCAAGGAAAATCCACCAAATTGCCCTGAACCCACTTTGTGCTCAGCTGGAGCAAAAGCAATTATTTTGGTTATGGAAATTTGCATTCGCTCAATAAAGGCAAATGAATAGGACTGTTGCACATATCATGCACACTGTACAATTACTGTACATATTATCCATTACAGCATTACTTGATCCACACAGACCTGTTGCCAGTCCTCTCCTGTTCCAGCAGCTTAAGGACTGACTTTCCATCCATGTCTGGAGGGGTGTCCAGCCCGGCAATATGGAGGATTGTGGGAGCTAAGTCAATGTTCAGCACCAGATGAGGGTTCCTGAAGAGGTACATGCACATAAAGTTTAATTAATCTTCTGGAATACATCCAGTGACAATAAATAACAAAACTAAGGAAGATAAAGCTTCACACACTGAAAGAAAGAACACCAAGTTAACTCTTACAATATGGAGACAATGTCATTTGCAAGATAAGAAACTCTGATAAAGAGTTAAGTTGATGATTGGTCTTACACTGCCCCTGGCTCTACGTTAGGTCCTCTCAGGAAGAACGGCACACGGATGTCAAAGTCATAAGGCATCGACTTGCCCTTGACCAATCCAAACTGACCAATGTGGTAGCCGTGGTCTGCTGTGTAGATGATGTAAGTGTTGTCTAGCTCTCCAGTTTCCTCTAACATGTCATAAACCTGGAAAGTAAAATGAACCAAGATGAGAAGATAAACGGTGGACTACACATATATCAAAAATCCTAAAAAAGTCCATTCATAATTAGACTCACCTTCTGCACAGAGTCATCCACAGATAAGAGTGTCTGCAGCCTCTTCCGATGGAGAAAGTTGGTGAACTCCATGTGGATGGGTCTCATGGGGCCCGTGTACTGCATGATCCAGTGTTTGTCCATATTTGGGGCATAGTTATAGCTGGGAGTGCTAGGAGGGCACAAAGGAGAGAGAGAGCAGGACATGAGAAAAAAAATGCCCAAAGGTGGGATTGAGGGAACAGACATGTATACTGTGTGTGTGTGCGTGATTAAGTTGCACAGAAAATTTACAGTCGTCCATCTGGATGCGAGTTATCAGAGTGCATAACAGCTATGAATACTCTGCTTAAGCTGCCAAAAAGCACCTGTCTGCTACTTTTCACAAACTACTGCTCAGTAACAGGTGTCACAGTTGTCCACTGCGCTCGACACGCATAAATAGCTGCTATGTTTGTAGAAGGAAACGTCCTAATAGTCAGCGGGCAGCACCTTAGCTGTTTTTCCACAGCACTCTTTGACCATCTCTCCCCTCGCACAGAGACGGGTCTTCTTGCTTTGCTGTGCTCTTGGCACAGACAAGTCATTTGAGGGCTGGCACATGCTTAAGAAAATAATAGGCCCCAAAGTAAAACTTGCAACAAATTCTAGACCAAAAACTCAATAAGTCATGGTCATTTGAAATGAGGGAATAACAAGAGTGGATAAAGTGCCACAGCGAGGGAGAGATCGTCTTGTTTGTAGAGTTACAGCTGAGAGGAGCTGTTCACCTGTCTGTGGTATTAGCTGTAAAGCACAGGAGGGAGATATACAGTACGGTAGACTAATATATGAAGCAATTTGAACTGCAATTTCTGCAGTTCAAAGCAAAACAGCATATGAATGAAATAAGTCAGCTTTGCAGTCTGTAGCGTTGGAATGTTAAGTGACATTAACCATTCTCTTATGCTGTAATTCATTCCTATAAACAAACACGTTCTACCCCTTGTAAGCACCCACTGGACAAAGTATCAAGTCTTGGGAGTTGCTTTGCTCTGACTGAGTGAGCTGCCTTCTGCCCTTGTCTCCTCAGGCCTGCTTTGTGAGAAGGCTGAACTCTTCACTCACCTAGCCAGGCGGTCTAATAAGTACCACAAAGAGACCTGTCTCTGAGCAATGGGCCACCATGGTATGAAGCCCTGGGCACTAGGGAACCAGGAATGCAGAGGTCAGTGGAACGAAGCCAATCCATAGGCGAGGTCACACCTGCCACCTGTCGCATATAGACTGAGTTTTGTTGTATTAGCCCTGGATTACAGCAGCCCAGGGCCCACTGTTCACCCCAGAATACCTCCTGACCTTACAAACTTAACATAGACACATCCCGCATGAGGATTACTGACATTCCCTTAAGCAATTTGTTGAGCAACAACCAGAATAACTTCCATTCACTCCCTGCTATAACAAGACATGCCACTGAGAAACTGCAGCACATCTACAGTGGTTAAAATAAGTCAAAAGCTTGGCTTACATCTGAGAGACAGGTTAAAAACACCTTCAGTGAGGAATGTTAATGACATTAACATCAAACCCTCCCCTGCTATTGCTCCTGTCAAAAGTACAGACGCTCATTTGATTTATGAGGCAGCTCCTCCTTTACTGCCACGCAGATGCTTTCCCAACTCTGTGCATTACGAAGAAGACAGAAAGTGGCAGACTAGACAAATTTTAAGCCATATATGTCCATTAATGGAAATCCTTACCAGTGGTGTACTGGTTTTTGTAGGGAATTACCAAAACTACTTCAGTGAACTCACACTAAAAATGGAACTCAGCTATAAATTAATTTATTTCACAACATCTGCCAGGGAAAATATCTGTTATGGAAGTGTGTAGTCAACAAACACCCACCCATACCAAACCACACACATTGCACCTTCACACAATCACAGAGGCAACAACCCCTCAAGTCATCCACGGGCCCCAGTCCCACCCCATTCACCCAGAGGCTCGAGCTAAAAATAAATTAATAATACCACAAAGGGTGTTCCGAAGCACACAATGCATTCCTTTCGTCCCAGGAACCGGGGGGGGGGGGGGGGCTACTGATTGATATGGACAGAATCAGGAAGTCCATTTGGTGAATTTCAGGGGGAAGAGGAAGCAATGGGGGAAGAGAGGCAAGGGATGGAAAAAAAAATTAGGAAAAGACACTAGCAGACACAGGGGGGAGAGATAAACAGAGAGACAGACACAAACAGGTATAATGACAGAGCAGTTGAGCGAACAGATGGAAGCACACGTCAAGTGGATAAAAAGTGAGTAGTGGGACAAAAAGAAAGAAAGTGGAATATTGAGCAGAAAGGGCAGCTTTGGAGACTACATCTACTTCTCTATAATACCATCCCTCCAGTCTTCAGCCTAGTGAAGTCGTGCATCCTGGGAGCCTGTTGGAGGGCCCGCCAAGAGATGGCAGGGCATGTTGCCATGGAACAACCCATATTATTGCAGTGCTGCCTAAACTGAGTGATGAGAGTTGTGGGAGGCAAATGTGGGCTTGGCTTGAGCATAGTGCTCCATTTAAAAAAAGAAAAAAAAAATCCCTGATCCGTCTTAATGGTATGTGCCCCAGCTATTCTTGGATAATAAATCATTTTGATTTCACGCTTGCCCAGTTGTCGGCCCTTGCAGCTTCTAAGCAACTTGTCATCACTGGGACTTGAGGGGCGTGAGCACTGTAATAATGTCAGGTACACGAAATCATAAAAACGCAAATTGGATGTTAACAAGAGAAATTCCATACGACAGCAAACGAAAGTTGGCAGAATGTCCGTGTGTGTGATCTTTAAATACAGGGCCTAAAGCAGGCACTTTTCATTATCTGCCAAGCTTAAAAGTCCTATGTAAGAAAACTGATTAGTGTATGTGTTTGAGCATGTGAGCTAATGAGCCTGAATGTAACTTACATGTGCTGTGAAGCATTGGGGAAGTGCTCTGCGTACTGTGGTGCAGAGTCCTCTGGGCCATGTGGAGCAGCATGACTGATGACCATCATGACAGGACGGTGAGGGTACATCCGCTTGGACATTCGGAAAAAGTTGATGCTGTCATTGGTGATCAGATCTGTGAAATAGTCCTGGAAAAGGGGGGTAAATTCCACTGATAAATAGAACATTATTATTAGGGATCACAGGGCTAAAATCACATTTTGAGAAGGGTAAGAGTTGGAATTGGGGAAAAAAAAAAAAAAATCAAGACAACACAAGCTTTGATAAACTCAGTCCAATCAACATGACTTGTTGCTTTCCCTCATCCAGTCATTTTCAAATAAATGGAGAGAGGCCAGTGGGGATATGAACAGGGGCCATTGAGTACACTGGACTACCAATCTGTCGAGTCAACAGCTGGCAGGTTGCCTGTGTGTGTGTGAGTGTGTGTTTGAGAATGTGTGTATGTGTACAGTATATGGGCTGTTGCCTCATCAGTGAATCTCTACACTATTGAATGTGACACCACTTGATGGTGAGAGGAGCCTGGCGCTCTCAAATGGTATGTTGTTATGACGGCTCCAAACCCTCTACTACTCCTCTCCGGGCTATCCATTCCCTTTCTCCTATTTAGTTTAATTTTATTCTACCCGCTTTTCTTTAAACATATGTTTTCTTTCATTCACACAGATTCACTCTGGGAGATAATGGAACACATATATCAGGCACAATAACCTCAGAAGATACAAGCCTCAGGCACCACTGGAGAAATGAAATGGAGTGAATCAAGACTTGTATACAGGAGATGGGAAAGATTTCCATCAAACACTGAGTGCACTGCTTTTCAAATTTGAGTGTCATGGGCAAATAGAGGACAACTGAATGAATAAAAGTGTAGCTTACTGTAAAGAGCTTAGAGTCAGGAAATGTGAAACTGTCACATCAAACAGCCCACAGACATGATGTTTT
This sequence comes from Scatophagus argus, assembly GCF_020382885.2. Classification (NCBI taxonomy): domain Eukaryota; kingdom Metazoa; phylum Chordata; class Actinopteri; family Scatophagidae; genus Scatophagus; species Scatophagus argus. The sequence continues at coordinate 5,685,388 of NC_058510.1, forward strand.
ATCAACACCTTTATTCCAGGCGTGCCGGACCCCTTTTTTTGTTTTTTTGTTTTTTTGAAATGCACAGTAGGTCACACCCTGAACTAGAATCACGATAGCAATTGTCAAGTTTCCAAAAGTAGATGAGCCATTCTACCTGCAGCTTTGCCATGCTGCTGTCTGGCGCACAACACGCGGAAGGGAGTGCCAAGTTCAGAATGAAAGGGTAAAGGGTGATTTCCCAGAAATGTCAGAAGTGGGTTTGGCTGAGTCATCCTGTCCCTATTAATAGGCTTTATAGCCAGGCCAGCTGTAATGGCCTGGTGGGCTGCACATGCCCGTGGAGGATAGTGATTGCGTGCACATGGCAAAGCATTGCCATACTTGTTTTCTCTGTCCTACCAGCTCTCCACACTCTGAGCCATTGCTGCTAAGGGCTCTGGCAGGTCAAAAGGAAGTGACAGTGTCATGGGGAATGCCTGGCCAACAGCTATAAAATGGTCAAGGAGGTGAAGAGTATCACTTTTCCCAGGACCATTTAGAGATGATGAGCGCTGAGAGGAAGTCATGTAATACGAACTCATCCACACACTGTTTAATTCCCCAATTACATTCATCTAATTGAATTGAGATTCTGACAATTGCAGCTTTCAATTTATATATTTTTTTCATGAGGAACTGAACACAAATTTTCAAGCAGCTTGATGTCCAGTCTGTGGAAACTTCTCTGAACACTGAAGACACCGAAATGTCACATCTGGCTTGCAACGCAGGCTGCTTTGTGCGTTCATGACAGTTGACTTCTTTCATTGAATTTAAGGGGGGAAAAAAAGTATGAGAAAAAGTATGAATCACATTCTCAAACTTGCGCTCACACAAAAAGGTCATTGACAAAGGCCTTAACCTCAATGAACTCATCATCCTGCAGATGGAAAATCACACACGACCAAACTGAATGAAATCACTGGGCAAGTGCCTTGTCTAATCACAACGACTTATTCTGCCAGCTGCATTCTGTGCAGAACACTGCGACCTTCTCACCCTGTATGAATCTAAAAGGAGGAGTTGTGTTTGTCCTAGTGGCACCAGGTTAATGGTTTTTGGCAGTAAACAGCAAATAGTGTGTCCATTTGGTCAAACCACAATCTGCTGACCAAGCCCATGTCATGTAAACACCTTGGTCTCAGCTTGTGGGTAACTTTACACCTAAGTCCAAGTTGGCAGAGGAATAGCAGTCTAAACATTTGTTTGCCCATCTTTTGAGCAGACCATCTTGAAACTTGTCATGCATCCAAGCTATAAACCCTCCTCATGGATTCCTCATGTACCCAGGACTACAGTACCTGGGAAGATATTGGCACGGGGCTGCGAAAACAAACTGACAGCTCTTGTAAAAACATTTGGGAAAGATTAATGACCGATGCCATCCAGAGCCACAAAAAGACAATGTTGCCACAGTGTTCATATCCAGTCTAAAAGTGGTAAAGGGAAATTTCCCCTCATTTTTTATTTCGCTATTATGGCACACAATCATTCTGCAAAAAGGCAGACAGAAAGAGAGACAAAAACAAATGCAGGGTGGTATTTACCACTGGGCAACATTGGCTTCTCAAAAAATATGCTTCAATTTTACAGTGTCTAAATGTTGAGGTAAGGTGCGTCATAATAAAAGGATGCTGCAGAAAGAGGAGACGCCACCTCAAGTCGGCTCATTCCCTTTAATTCTTGAATGAGAATTCCTGTCAGCCTGGATCACAACACCATGATAAGTGAAGTGCTTCTCTGTATTTATAAATAGAGTGGAACCTGCAATTTGTCAGGCTAAGTCTTTAAATTAGGTCATAAAGGGAAAACAAATGAGTGATTGAGTTAATGGTCCCTTTTTAGAAATTATGGGAGCACATACCTTAGCATAATCAGCACCATGTTTCTCCTTGTAACCATTCCGACAGACGGTGTAATTATAGAAACGGGAATTTTTTATCAATCCAACCCATTCGCGCCACCCAGGTGGGATGTAGCTGCCATTGTACTCATTGAGGTACTTGCCAAAGAAGGCTGCAGGAGAGAAGGAGAGAGAAAGGAGGGTTTCTTTGAATATGCAGTCTTAGGCCATAAATACATTTTCTTTGTGTGCCCATGCCTGTGAAAATCACATTTCTGAGCATCTGTGTCACTATTTGTGTGTGAGAGTATGTGACGCATAACTTTTTTTTTTTTTTTTTTTTTGCTGGTTTCTTTTTCCCTGGCCTCGCTGCACAACATTCTCAGATAGGCTGGGCAGTGAGCCAGCCTGTCCCAGAGAAGGCTAATTGCAGACTAACGTATCAGCTCGAAAACCACAGGCTGTGCTGCAGCCCACAGACCCCACTGAGCTGCCCAGTCCAACGCCTGCCCATCACTCTCGCAGACACTGTCTGATGAGACATGACAGCGACCTGGCACACTCACTATGTTTGCATTTCTCACAGCAGCTAACCAGGCAGGGCAGTGGAGTCTTACTATAAAAATTTGCAATGAGTGAAGATAAAGAGACAAAGAGGACATCTGAGGAATTGAGCAAAAAGTAAGATGCTACCTAATCATAACCTGAAAAATTCCACTTTCTGTATTAAACAATAAGAAATCATTACCAGCACAGCATTTAGAGGTGTCTGGGGGCATACAGCAGGCCTGTAATGCTGATTATTGTAAACAGAAAAATACCTATATTTGTGAGTGCATGTTGTTGTTCACCAACCTGTCCTGTAGCCGGTGTTGTTGAGATAGACAGCGAATGAACGCGGCTCGTGCTGAGCTTGCCAGGAAGGGGAGGAGCAGTTTTCATTGTTGGTATAGGTGTTGTGGTTGTGGACGTACTTGCCCGTCAGCATGGAGGACCGTGATGGGCAGCACATGGGTGTGGTGACAAAAGCATTGGTGAAAGTTGTGCCGCCATCTTCCATGATCTTACGAGTTTTATTCATCACCTGTAGAGAACCTGAAAGAAAGATATAGAAATCACAGATGAGTGCCACAGTTTCACTGAAATCTTGAATGAAATTTTGTTACATGACAAATGTTTCAAATGTTGTTCGACTTTTTTTCAACAAAGCACATGATATATACTTGTCTTTCATGTGTTTCATGAACACAGTTCAGTCCAATTAGTTCACCTGACCTTTTCTTACTGAATTATCTGACTGGCAAATAATTATATTTCAGCACTTACTAGGCCAGATGGCCATTCGGCTCTGGCTTATGGCCTCTATTTAATATTTCATGTGTGGAGAAAGACCACATAAATCTTAATGTAAATATACACACTGACAAAGCAATTGAACAAGGCAGTGTAGAGAGAAGAAAGGGAAAAAACAAAACAAAAAAAAATCACAGAGATTAACATAAGAAACATTTTTTAGTAAGGAAAAAGCTGCACTCGGATGACAAGTAAATGGGGCCCTAGAATTCCAAGAAAACCAGGAAATGTGCCAGCCTTACCCAACTCAACATCCTGATCGTCGGTCATGATGAGGATAATGTTGGGTCGGATGTTCCTGCGGTCTCTCTGGATGCGACCCCTCAGGCCCTGAGCCCTGGTGGTGACGAAGGCCCAGCTGCCTGGAGCCCAGTCCAGAGACAGCAGGGCCAACCAAGCCAGCCACTGTATCAGCATGGTGCCTGAGACGACCAGAGATGGGATCTGTAGATGGGAGGATTAATGGAGAGATGAAAAGAGAGGGAGAAGAGGTCCAGCCAGGCCACTCACTCACACTCGCGCTGCTCCCTCGGCTGTGGTCGACTGTAAAGAGACAGAAGGAGAAAACACATGGAGACATTACAAGCAAGCAACAAGCAACATGGGGTTAAAGAGGAATAAAGTGGGCAATTTTCAAATATGTGGAATAGATAATTGCATCATATTTTCAGAAAGATAGTGAGTGAAAAGCTGAGATTCCCTCTAGAACATTCAAGCATATTTATTAGTGTGCATTTGTGTGCATCTGTCTGCTCACAAATCATACTCTGAGACAATAGTTTAGCCATAAACAGAGAAGCCAATAAAGTGTCTTCTGCGGTTTGGCCTTTGATGGTCCACCAAGGAAAAGTTACCCAACAGTTCAAACACATATGTTGTTTGCATATGCATCCTGAATGAAACCCCATCAATAGTCTCCTGTGAAACAAAAATCCCCACATCAACTCTCCTGGCCTTAAGCAAAGAAGAACAAAAAAAATTAAAGCCAAGATCCAGAAACACAAATCTCACCTCAGAGAATTCCACAAGCCTCATATTGTTTGGTGTATTCTCATTTGATCCTTGTACTTTTTCTTGTGTTTGTCACTCTCTCCTTCTGTGTCAGACAACACACACGGAAACTCTCTATCACTACTGCAGAGCTGTTTTTAAAGCCAACTGTGCAGAGACAGCGCCATTGGCTGCCTGCACTCAAAACACCCACAGTCACTCTTCCGTGTCAGCCAATCGCATGCAACCTTCCTCCTGTCACTCAAAAGTCACCCCCTGGTGAGTCAAGCGTGACCAAGGGCCAGTGGGGAGGATGGGACCACACTAGGGGGGAGGGGGTTAGGGGGCATGGGAGGCGGAGAGAGGGTTCCGCTACATTAACCTCAGTGCCACTGTCGCCAATCACAGATTACCACCGAGTCATCATAGCACTTTGCAGACTCTTGCTCACTTACAATGTCACGGCTGGTCATAACAAGCCTGTATATCCTTTGCATTAATGCCAGGGGAACAGTGCAAAATTTAAACTTGCACTTTTGAAGAAGTTCATCTATAAATCCATCCATCCACCATATGAAAGATTGAATGATCATATAGATAAACAAAATGTAAAGATGATCTAAATTAACAGGTAACAATTTCAGTAACAATATGTGTGAAAGAATGGATGTAGTTGTAAGATGAACTGTGATGCTGTAAAAATTAGTACTCCATCATGAAACAGTGCCTTATGGACAGCAATCTCACTGAGTGGCACCATACTGCTTGCTATTCTGAGTTAATGGCCTGAAAAGAAATGGCAGGTTTAGGACACCTGAGCCTGGTCAAACCCCACTGGGCGGCTCCGCCCCTTACCCTCATTTCCAAAAAGGGCCTGTCCCCATTGGCAAAGACAAACTATAACCTAAAATAAGTCATTGTTTATGACATCGGCCTCATAATGAAAGGCGTACCAAAATTTTTAAATGGCGAAATGTGTAGAATTTTAAAGTCAATAATGGACTGCGCCAATCTTTAGCTTTAGTCCTTTCACTAATATTGAATATGCAGAGTTTGGTTCGGATCAGTGGAGATGGTAGGATGATGGTAAACAATGAGGAAAGAATGACAAGATGGATGATGCCTAGCAAACCATATACCAAGCCGTTACATACTAATGTTTATTTATCCAACGATAACAAATGCATGCACACATGAATAGGTGAGTCGTGTCCTTTTCCTTGCACTGCATTGGTTATCTGCTCAGCAGAGCTTCAGATGAAACTTAAAGAGCACTTTGGTCAGTCCTGTATTTCAGATGAGTACTGTCCAGGCCAGCCAGCCCAGTCATCATGACAAGCCCTGTGCAAACATTGGCGCCGTTTGGACAAACACCCCTCCAGCGCAGGGTGGCAGAGTGCACAGAACCACACAGTGAATTACATACACACACACACACACACACACACACACATATACACACACAACACAAACTACTGTACAAACATATGGTGACACACAGAAACTCATAATACGCTCACACACAAGGCTCTCTCCCACAAAAAACAATTCGCCTGCTGTGAGGGTGCAAGTTCTCCTACACAAATGGGAAAGCTTCCCAGAAACAATAGACATAGCCCAAATCTAGGCAAAACTCAAGACTCTATTTATGTCAAGCTGTGGAAGACTTGAAATGCACTGCGAACCAGTCAGCCAACTAGTGTAACGTTAGCACCCAATGCGAATTCAATTTTACATGCCAGTGGCTCCCAGCGAAAGCCCTAGAGAAATGAGAAAACAGACAAGTATTTTCATTGTGGAATCTGATACAAACCTTGTGGTGCTGATGTGATTAGCTATCGTGGTATCAATAGCTACACTGTCTGAGATGACTGGGATGGCAGGACTAATAAAGCACCATGCGTAACGACCAATGAGATGTGTGCTGAAGTTACGCAGGCAAAACGACACAGCTGCTGTCCTCTGAGTTACCTCTCATCCTAACTCAATTTCACCTGATCCACTTCCCACACTAGGTCATCTGAAGTTCACTTTTGACGAAAAGGATTTCTAGCAGTTCTGCGGCTGACAAACGTAACAGCTGTCCATCTCAAAGTCACCTCTCATCAAAGGGAATACTACAATTATTTATTTACGTAGCATTCTCAGTAACCTGACTTCTTCCTGTTAATATGACATATAAAGCTTTAAGCTGCAACAAGAAACGACCAGCTAAGTGGCAAGACCAGTGTATGGAAAGATTAGATTTGTAGAGCAGAGGTAGACTGATAGAAGCTGGCTGTAGGGCTGTGAGGATATACTGATACACTGAGCATCATCATATCACATTTTTTGATTTAAGTATGCATCAGGATTTACTTAACCCTCTTGTCAACAGTGACACACAAAATGCTATTAAATATAAATTCTCTATGCATGTTAAAAACTCCATCTTCTCCAGATGTGAAAAGTAGGAGAGTACTTAAATTGTCCAGATTGGACAGTTTAAAAGCCACTTCGCTGGTTATCAGGATTAACTGCACAAGATTAAGTGAATTAGATCAGTGTGTTTAAACACAGTCATTTCTCAGTGTTTTGTTTTGTACACAAACTTAAAAAAGTGTTGTCCAGAGTGCTTGCCCCCAGGCACACTTGCACAGACACAGTGGCGAGGGCACCCAGCACATTCAGCAGCACGTTTTCAAAGCTGAAGAGGCTGCTCATACACTGTAAATACAAGAAACAACATGTAAGTGCTAAAATGTGCTAAAATCTGAAAGCTATTATATGGTTGGCTTCTGGACCTCTCTTCTGCTATTGCCACTGTTTCTTACTTGCTTCCAAAATGCAAGTTGCCAATTTCATGAAGTGCTTGAAAACACTCTGTGAGAACATTGTTTCATGTCTTTTTTATAAGCCCTTCATTTTGAATGAGTCATTTATTTATGCCATCTCGCGTAATATAAGTAGAACAGGCTTCTTTGGTACATCTGTGGAACAGACAAGAGGTCTTTATTCCTGGACAGAGTCAGGAAACCAGGGAGCACATTGTTTCTCCTTCCTCATTGTTTTGGAGGATTAGCACTAATGACCCTTTAAATGAGCCTTTACTGTACTCATCATGGTTAAGCTGGGGGAGGAATATTGGGAAGGGATGGGAGGAACGCAAAATGCCCAGGGGTTCAAAGGACTGGAACAAAAAGTCCACTATGGAGTTTTCAGACGCACAGCTGCCAGATACATAAAACATGCGCAATTTTCAGATTAATGGCCATCAACACTAGGGACTTTTAGCACACCTCAACACCCTACTAATCTTTACTTTCATGAAAGTAAAGTTTTTTTTCTTACTTGCAGAAAACAGCTCTTTCACCTACTCTACTCTGGCACATGCAGCACTGTGCAGTGATTTGGTGTGGCTGCATGGACAGCTGTGCTTTGTGCACTGAGTAAAGCTGAACATAATAGAGTTGCTGCTTGTGTAACCATCCGGGGTAGTACTCTTTTTCTGGTTGGCAGTTGTGCCCTCCAGTTAGGGCCTCAAACCACACACCCTGCTGCACCCTGACCCTCCTCTGACCCGAGTGGTAATATGGCTTTGATGGTGGCTTGTTTAACCTAACCTCAGCAACCTGAGGCTACCCACACACAGGGGTTAAGAGGGGAAACTCTGAGGGAAGAAAATTTGAATGAAGGGGGTTCAGTATAGAGGTATGTAGGTAACAAAAGTCTTGTAAAAGCTTGGCTGGGATTGGCCCACATATTCATTTCAGCAATGGCAAACAGGCTGCATCTGGCTTAGGTTCTGTTCAGCCAGCAGTGGCAGTTTATACATTTATCAACTGTCACTGAAAAACAGCAGATGCCCTGAGAGGACGTAAGGGAATTTGCCTATGAAAAACACACTGACTGACAGCCATGAATCCATGCAGCCCTTAAAGCAGTCATTTTGTCCTCTGATGTGCCCACTGACTTTGAATCTTGTTCAAGTTAACATGGAGAGTTTGGAGGCGAGGGGGTTCACCTTTCCAAAACAAGATGAAAGTCAGATTTAAACCAGATGCCCATGTTCAATGCAAATAAATCAGTCATTCATAAAAGGGCCTTGCTATTAAGGACAATGACCATTTCAAAGCATCTAAAATCCCCTCTCATTCCTTTCCATTCTTTCTCTCTTGCTCCCCCTCTATTTGGTCAGTTCGTCTCTAAGGCAGCCAAATCACAGATGAGCAATGGCAAAGCAGGGGAATCAAGTCTGATGGCATAGTTTGAATTCTATAGGCTGTTCTGTGACTATGGGCTCCACAGGCTGGTAGTGACAACAAAGGCCTTTCTGCATACAGTCATAACTTTGTATAGGATCTCCACTCTAATGTCTAGTTAAGAGAAAATAAAAACGACAGAGTAGAGACTAATCAGAAGAGATGGAGAACAACAATGTTAGATTTGCTTCAGACCAGTGACATTTTTCAGCCAAGATTGACTGCTCCTTCTGCATTTCGGGGAGGAAAAAATTATTATTGCGAAGCCTTAGATTAGGGTTTGTCCAAATATTTCTGTAATCTGAGGGAATTCGGCTGGTCTGCTGCCATGAGAACTGACGAGGGCCTTTTACACTGAGGAGGGACTGTGTCAGGCGTCTGCTGTACCCAGCAGGCCAAGAGCAGTACATTGTGCCCACCAAAACCTGCCCGTCAGCCAAACTGACCCTCTGTGAAGGAGAGCTCTGTCCCTGTGCACTCACTTGGCTGTGGGTTTACACTTGGAAAACCTCGGACCTTGGTGTTTTCAGACTCTTAACTTCACTGATTTGCTTGACCAAAATGCCCAAATTGGTGTAGGATCTATGACAAAATTCAGGTGAGAAAACCAAGCGTAAGACAGGTTGGGGAGATCAGTGAATCTTTGTTTGAACATGTTTAAAGCTACACAACTCATAACCTTGACAAGCAAATTTGGAAATTTTTGTTTTGTTGATGTCACAACTACACAACTTTAAAACACTGAAGCTAGAGATGCACTGATGCCACTTTTTTTCTGTCCAAGTATGAGTGAGAGTACTTACATTTGGCTTCGTGTCTGTATGGGAGCAGTTTTATGAGTGCCCAAGCACGGTACCAGAACAATTGCCAATACAGGTATCTGTGCAGTCCCAGTTATAGTTAGAAATAACTCCCATCCACTAGTATGCTGTGTGCTTAGAGCACAACGCAGGCTGCTTTACTGAAGAAGAATGACCTCCGTTCAGTGAAATATGAACCTGCAGTGAGTGCACTCACGGCTATTAGTTAAACCCCTCATGTTTCTCTCAGACCTGGCAAGAGACCCTTTGTTGTGCCAAGGCTGCCAGGCCACCCCATCAATAATATAGATGCATCTTATTGTATAATTAAATGAATCCAGGTCCAATATACTTCAAAGTGGGAATGGCTTTTGGGCCACCAGGTGGTCTGTTGGAAATCATGGAGAGGTTTTGAGAACTCTAAAAGGGAAGTGCTTAAAAAACATACAAGATCATTTCTGAGATGAGGAAAGCTGCCAGTATTTATTTGTGTATGTGTGTGCATGTGTTTCTGTCCTGAAGGTGTGTTTTAGTGCTCATATCCTTAACTGGTCACCCTCTGATGAGGTCCATATATCTAAGCCAAAGCGTCATACTGGTAACACTGACAAATGGGGCTTAGTGTCACTCATTGTGACTGCAATCACTCACATACCCTCATCATCATTATGTTCAGAGGCCTGAAATTGAGGGAATTATGTGTGGCCAATCCTGTCCCCATCATTCAAAATCAGCAAGAAAAACAGTGTTGCATAAATGTGCTGTGATATAATAAAAATGTACACTGAATGTTTTTCTGTACTTTTTCCAAATATGAGTGCTGTTCTTCCAGAAAGGCTTGCTTTTCAAGTGAGGTTCAATTTTAGTGGAAGTGGAAATGCATATTTACCATTCAAGAGGGTGAGGAAGACGGTGAGAGAAAAAGAGGGGAGGCGGGTGGTAAAGAGAGAGAGTGTGAGTGAGAGAGAAGGGGGAGTGAGTGAATGAAAGGGAAACCACTCTACTGATTTATAGTGTGATATGAAAACATGGAATCACAATCAGTGGATCAGCAGCCACACTTAAATGGTATGAGCCTAAAGCAAGCACTTTCTTGTTAAATCTATTCTAAGCCTTGAATGGAAACCATTAGCGATAGGCGACCTCAGATGAATAAAATACAGCGCATTAATATTCCTCCAGCCACTTACTTGTCAAAACCCACACACTCCATCAGGCTGCGAGAGCTCCAGAGAAAGTCGGAGAGAGGATAGAACGTAGTGCTCACTCACGGGTGGCTTTCTTGTCTCTTTGACTTGTCAAATATACCCCAGATAAATTATTCCCTTTACCACAAAAGAGAGCTATGGCAAATTGCTTCAATAGGTTTCCACTGAGGTAATTGTCAAGAATAAAGAGATTGACTTCTTTTCCATGAAATCAGCAGCATGGTGGCACAGAGGAAGAAGAAGAGACGGAGAGCAAATGAAGTTTGAAAGATTTGTTTCTCTTAAAGCTTGGCAGTTTAGCAAGTTCAGTGAGTCCTTTAATGTTCACCAATTTTTGATTTGAGAAGTGTGACTTGAAGCCTTTCTTGTCTATTATGAAAATGACAAGCTACAAACTATTGTTCAATGCTGAGTGAATGATGCACAAATCTCCTGGATAACATGCTGAATTGATTTGAGCTGGATAATGCAGAAGAATGTTTTACATAACAAACTGAGATTTACTGTGTTTGTGTGGCTCAATTCTTAGAATGACTCTTCATATATAATAAAGACTGAAGAGAATTATGTTTTTGTCAATACCGACAGAGACATGTTTAATAGCAAAATGGAGAACAAATAGGTAATCAGAATATCCTGGATTCAAACTAAACAAGTATTGTGCCTTCTGGGAAAAGAAATCATTGAGACATCACAGTTATGACATAAATCTAAACAGACAATCAGATGACTGTATACAGCTGAAACAAACACAAATTCAGCACAAAAACAAGTGCAGCAGCTGTTTTGTCTGTGAAGATGATCAATATGCATCAAACTCTAATAAACAAGAATAAATTCACCAATAATTCTTTCGGATAAAGTTCCAAATTACAATCCAATATGCTTAATATTAGATAGAGTGCTATTTGTTGACCTCAAGAGCTAACTAATGTTGATTTAAATGACTGAAATGTTAGCACTGAGCAAAAGTTCCCTTAATTGTGCAAGTACAAACCAAATCAATGGAAAAAGATAATAAAAAAAGGTAGATTCAGTCATCTCAGTCAGCAAACCCCAGTAAAGTGTAGTGCTGCTGCTGGCACATGAAACTAAACACCCCTAAAATGTGGAACATGTGTAGACATATTCTGTGGGAACTGTAGACAAACATAGACCATGAGAACCAGCCTGCGTGACCCTGGACGCCATAAACAAACTCCATGGGTGTGACACATCAACACGATACCGCTCATAAAAACGCATTCGTCCGATTGCACCTGTGCCTGTTCAGCACTGCCTTCTGTCCAGGCCTGTGGGCACATATGTCTGTGTGGATCTGGGTATCATATACTCTGTGTGCGTAAGTCACTAGGCAGCAGTCATTCACTGAAAAAGCCAGAGTGAGAATTAGTCAGACTTGAACACAGACAGACACGTAACCTGTAATTTGTACACAAGGGAGCTCTCCTTTCCATTGCCTCTGGCACGGTGTGTGGCTTTCCAAAGCATGCAGTAACGTCATTTGTAATTTAATTAACTTTATCCTGCATGGCAAAAAAAAAGAAAGAAAAAAGCCAGATCATTGTGAAATATTTAAAATACAAAATCTGAAAATGTAATTAGCTTACAAAGTGAAAACAGGAAGCTTACCCTTGCAAATGCTGCCATTCCTTTACATTGGAGCCAAAGTTAAAGGAATGCAGGCAACACATCATCCCAACATGTTCAAGAGACACCAGCCAAACTCAGCTAAACTTGCTGCAGGCAACTCAAGGAAAGCGAAGCGAAGATAATGTGTGTCATGCAATGCTGGACCTCATTAGTATAAACAAAGCTGCTCAACCTTTAATACGACAAATGTTAAGATCCAACCATTCTGCATCGACATGGCAAAGTCAGGCTGTTCAAGTAAGAGCAAACAGGACCAGAGGCTACCAGCAGCACATGGCCAAGTCCACACATATAGATTATATGTGCATGCACGCACACACACACACAAACACACGGGCAGATGAGGGGAGTGCTGGCAGTGGCTGAATGCGTTTGCCCGCTCCAGGGGAGAATGGAAGAAAGGGAGCAGAAGAGCTGAAACAAACGCATGCTGGCTTCTATTAGTCGAGCTGTAAAGCGGGATGGAGGGGTGAGGAAACTTATTCATGCCTTCTGCCCCCCCCACCCCCCACATCTATTCCCATCCCTCCAACCCTCCTACCCCATTATCTCCATTCTGGAAAGGCGGTGGATGAAAGGGACAACCCCCCAGTGGCAGCACTTCTTCCTCCAAACTTACGCCGACGCATTCTGACGGCTGCTTAATTGTACGTGATACAGGCAGGGTTCTTTCTCTTTCAAATCTAAAACAGATTGCTTCTCCCTGGGGAGGGGATTATTGGACAAGTAGAGATGACAAAGCAGGGACAGTGCAGCCCTCTGGGGGCTGGAGGACAGAGGGGGGGCAAGCTTGTGGATAGTGTGTGTGTGTACACGTTTTTCTGTGTTTCTCTTTTGTACATGCCTGTGTCACAAGAAGATTATGTTTGCGTCCATGTGTTTCAAATGTGCGCACGTGTGGATGACAACCAAGAACGCGTGCACAAGATCAAGCCTCTGATCACGTCAACATCATTGGATCTTTCTGCCCACTTCAGACTACTACTTTCTTCCCCTCTTTATCACACCTCCCTTTGTCTTATCTTGGCCTCCTCTACTTTAGCCGTCTTTCACTTCCCCCTCTGTGTCACTTGACCCAGCTTTCTCTTTCTCACTCTTAAGCCCATGCTGCATCTATGTGCAGTGACATTTGAACAAAAGCTTGTCCAGACATCACAGAAAAAGCATTAAAATCCTCTTTCTCTGACTCAGTTTCTAGAAGTGCACATTAATGAATAAAGCCACACAGCAATCCCCTATCACCTCTCTTTCTATTCACTCGCAGAACAAAATTACAAGGAGATGGTCAGAGGTCATCCCTAGCTGTTACACAGCTGAACCATCTATTGGGTACAAGGCAAAACCTTATCTTTACAAAATATATCTTCTCTTTCCAATGAGTCATCTGGGCAGAGACTCAAGACAAAAGAACTAGGGGAAAGATGCCAGATACATAAAAAGTAAAGCACTGAATATGCATCTGGTTTGCTGCTAGTACTATAGCGAAAGATCGGGCATTCCTACCACCGATGAACTGAATGCATTGTTTGCATGCCCTGACCTTTACTGCTCTAATGAGAGGCTGAACAAACACACGGGGGTGCTATTGCAATCAACCCAATACCTCAAAATAGATCTATGCAGTCTCCTTTGCTCCCAGATATGTATGGCACATTTCCCTGGGGATATGTCCTCAAAAGTCAAGGACATGTTTAAGGGTGGTATGTACATTGAAACCCCATGGAATTGTTTGATCTGTAAGGACAACAAACTGAGAAAGTGGCTGACTCATCTAAAGATAGCCTATTCCAGATCCCACATAAATAAAAGCATGCCAAATGCTCACTGTTCAAATACTGGTCATTTGCAGTGATAGGACTGTGCAATCTACTCCAGTGCTACTATGCAATCAGGCCAGTATGAGGAACACTATCATTAAGCTGAAGAGATAAACAAGTGCCGGAGTAGAGGGTGGTTTAGGAAATCTTTTCTTAACATGCTCGCACACAAGAGAACACACACAAACTCTAGTCACATTTTTCTGTATTTTTCAGAGATGAAAAATCAGAGGAACTGACTCGTCTTCCAAAGCAGAGACGCTGAATAATTCGGCAAGAATATTTATTCAGTAGTCAGCCAGTTTAAGTGATTCAGTGAAATTCGATCAAACAAATATTCACTGCATTTTGGATAATGCATGATTCTCCTTTCCAGATCCAATTTTCCTGCATTTCAACACCATCTCAGCTCCTCTCTTCTTATTGTCCATGAGTATCTCCCTCTTATAGGAGAACGGAAAGTCATATGCAAGGCCTTAAATTTAACTGTAACCAAGAGAACCTCAGAATGACAGAATTCATAAATGTGACTTTTGTTATTGCGGGGTCAAGCTAAGAAAGTAGAAAACAGCATGATAGCAGATGAGTAAAATAAAATAACGGTGCTGATTCGATGCGAAGGAAGGGAAGAGAGGGCAGGGTTTATATTTTCCAAAGAATGGAAAAGAAAAACTTTTTTTGAAACTCTGCTCCTCACATATACTAGAATCGGTGAAGAAATGTAGCACTGTGACAGGCATAACAAAAATAACTACGTAAATTTAATGCCCTTTTCATTTCTTATAATAAAAATCTGCTGGAAGTGCCTTTGACCTTGTTCATCAGTCGGCATGTATAAAGTCATGCAAGACGTCTGGGAAGTCTCTGATTCACTGTGGCTGGCATTTAAACAACACATGTGCGCGCGCGCCCCCACACACACACACACACACTCTCTCTCTCTTTTGGTCCAGTTTGTACAAATAATGAAAAGCACTGATAATACCTCTTCCCTTGCACTTAATCACTCACCATACTTATCAGAAGAACAAATCACTTCACTTATTTCTTACACACGCGTACACACACACTATTACATTCGAGTGATGGCAGAGCTGCTACTGGAACAACGTTTGTCTTGGCAAGCGTCTACCCCCCAGAACCTAATTATTTGCAGCAGCTGCTCATGCTCTTGTTTGGAGCACAGTGAAGCTAAACAGTTTAAAGGATCACCCTTCTCTTCTGAGCTGGCAGTCAGCTCTGCTTTTTTATTTTTTTGTTTAAAATGCCTCAAAGCTGCTCTGCTATGCTCTGAGTTGGGTAATCAGAAACTGAATCTAGACACTGCTAGGTGAAACTAAAATGAAGGGAAAATTTATGAGTCAGGCTTGTCAATACTGAAATAGTGATACTGAGAAAAGCTTCTGAAGCTTTCTCATTCAGTAAAGTGGCATTGCCAAGACCAATCTTTTGTTTTCTAACAGTACCTTATAGAGACAATCAGCTTTGAAGAAGACTACAGCATCATTTTGCCATTTAGAGAAACTAGGTCTGAGTTTTTTGTGGACTACTACAGCAGGTGAAAATATCAAGCCATTATGCAGTCAAGTTCCAAGTTACTCACATGGTCCATTAATTATTAATGACGATATTTAGTATGTTATAGAAAAGACAAAAATGTTTGATATGTAATTTTGATTCCATATGTGTATCACTCCTTAATTCATAGACAAATTTGCTTTTCTTTCACAACACAAGATCACAAACAGATGGTTTAACATTAAACTGAATGTTAAGAAAAATGCCCAGAAAAACTGCAGATTCCATGTTGTGATCAATGCAACAAATTTAAATTGATTTGCTCAGCACAGCCAGTACTTTTAGGCAATTTAAAGGCAACTAATAAAATCTGGCAAATGAAATCTTGCATGAATTGAAAAATGCATTCAACAACAGATTTTAGATCTTTTTAGCAGATTCAGATGATATGTTACAGTTATGGTGAAGCACTTTATGCATGTTATGTTGCTCTGTGGTTAATGGGGGAAAAAAAAACCCCAAAAAAACAAAAACAAACAGCCATACAAGTTCAAACCATACCAGTGTTCAAATTAAGACTATCAACTCTCCCTCCCACAAAAACCTTTCAACTGTTACCCTAATTGATCCGTTCACATGACCAAATTCTGCATAAACGTCTCCATCGGCCTTAAAGCAGTATTAATCACAACCTATTGGTGGTTGTGTTAAATATTTCAAGTAACAAACAGGAAGTGTAGCTACGACCGGTTTACCAAGATAAACACAAATTCACACAACAGCAGCTTTCACCCATACCACCGCCTCTCTTCTCAGCCGGGCTGCTGTCCACACAGCCCTTCACAGCTGCACAATCTCCATTTGCAAACACCTCACACACACACACACACACACACACACACACACACACACACAGCCTAGTGTTTGGTATAAATACTATACATCATATTCCCACTCCGCTGGCAAGTTTCCCTTCTCACTTGACTTGAGTTAAATAGCTGAAGTGAGGTGTACATTCTCTCAGTCTCTGCTTCTCTACTCAGCTCTGACAGCTTGTCCGGAAAGCGCTCTTCAGCAGCTCATCCATTTAGCGTATACTGACACGATCTGCCAGAGGTGCACTCTGAATAAGATTTATGAAAAAACTTATCTGGGCTGAAGTGAGGGAATGTAAAATGCCACATTAAGTTTTGGGAATGTAAAAAAATGTGCCTTAATTTCCAACTATAAGAACTGCCAAAATTAAAAAGAAAACAATTAACATTTACTTCTGTTTAAGGAATAAAAACTGAAAATGATACAATAAAATACAAACTGAATTTTATAAACTTGGTCCCCATTATAACCCATGAGATGCTCCAACTCACACAGTTCATTATGCAGTATACTTTAAACTTTCAAACATTCTGCATTCAAAAAACTAGAAATTAACAGATGGGTTCTTATGGATTGGAGGAAAAAATGACATTAATGGAATGTGCTGCCTTCTAATCCCTTGAGACAGAGGAATTTGCGACAGAGGGAATTCCTGTCATTCAGGGGGAAAACTATGAAGTCAAGCACACACAGATCTGCTGTACAAGCAACACAGATTTACTGCACTTGTGGACTCCCACTTCTGACTGTATGCTGTATCAGAAATTATTGTCAACTGCATAAACTAACATGCACAGACACTGCTAAAGCAGTGGAGAATTTGTGGTAAGCAGCAGAAAACAGACCAAAAACAGACACGAAGTACCTGAAAGGCAGCACAGCAGAGCTGGCTGAGTGTGAGACAGGGCTAGGATTCCTCTCTCTGTTTTCCTCTCGCGTTTCTTCACCGGGTCTCCCTTCGCTCATAGAGGGGTTTGTGTCTTGGTGCTGGGACTTTGGGCTGAAGACTAGGGGGGACCACACAGCTCCTGGAAGACAACCTCTCTTCTCTAATCCTCTCTCCGATGTGATGACACTCTCTAACCTCGACCATCTGTTGAAACACGTCCTGGAGCAGTCAGCACCGCGCTGTGTCAAGAGCCCCACTCTCCTGCCCAATCACAGACCGGCTGCTGGGTGGCTCCTTGCTGCCAGGAGGCAGGGACAAGGACACAGTTCAGCGCTGAGGGAGACACACACATTCAGTCTATCTCTCTCTCTCTCTCTCTCTCTCTCTCTCACACACACACACACACGCACTCTCTACGAGATGGAAGCAAGAAAACCCCCAGTCATCGTAACCTGAGAGGCAGAGTAGGAGGAAGGGAAGGGGAGAGAGAGAGAGAGAGAGAGGAGTGGAAAGAGAAGGAATGGGAGGGGAGAGAGGGTGAGAGAGAGAACGAGAGAGAGAGAGAGAGAGAGAGAGATATGTGGGGGTATTCTTATGCTTTATATTACCTTGCTGGTAATGTTATCTCACAGAAATTTTAGGCTGAAAATCTATACACACAGACACACAAACTATTTTACCCTCTATCCCTGACCCCTTTCCCCCCATCCCTCTTCCTGCATGAGTATGTGGTCTAAGGAATCAGCCTAAAAAAGCAATAAAATCCTGCATGGTCTCTGTGGTGGGAATGCTGTTGGCACTAAACCGCTACATCTCCAGGCACAGAAGTACAGGCAGCAGCCCTCACACCTTAGTGTGATAAATCCTTACAGTCCTTCGGCTACATTCCTGCCCTTCACCACCTATTGCCTTAAGTTAAAAAGGAGAGCAGAAGGGAAGGCACTAAAATTACAAAGCTAAGGAAAGAGTAACATAGAAAGAGAAAGAAAGAAAAAAAAGGAAAGATAAGAAGGGTAGAGGTGTGCGGCTAGATGGCAGCAGACTGATAAAGCATATTTACCATTTACTATGAATCCCTCAACATTAATGCCATTATCGGTGCATTTCCTGAATGAAGCAACCAATTTTCGACTCATTCGTGCAAAACGTGAAGGAACATTAGGTGAGAAGGGCTGTCACATTAATCATTTTGTCAAACCACTGTCCTATTCACTGATCCATTAAAAAAGGATTACAAGACCCTGATAATATTCAGGAGCAACTTCAAAGGCAAACCCTAATGAGTTAATACGCGTCTGATATCCGACAGCATCACAGTGAGTTAATCAGAGGTGTGAAACCACAAAGAAAGGCTTCTAAGTGGTTCATTTACATCCTATAAGCAGCCTCTGTTTCAAGCTGTCCTTCAATAGATACTGCAAAGTTCTAACAGGTTTACAGAAAGCTCTTAATGAAGTCTTTGATCATCCCTCTCCAACTGACCTTTAATCAATAGTAGATTTTTTGAAAAATAGAATCACTTCATTAGAGCCATCTACAACACTGAGCATGGCCCGAATAATGCATTTTGATGCATGTTAAGCTGTAATATTGTTCAGATAGCCCATGTGCATCAGCGTTCAGTTTTAATTTGATTGCAATACACACAGCAGGAGAGCGATATTGCACCATTTTTTCAGTGGGTGCTCCCAGTTATACTCCCCTAAGGTTTACATATCAGGATATTGGATTAAACTAAACAAAGCCTATTTTCACCCAGGACACGAGAAACTTTCCTCAGCTTGGACTGATGGTTTAAAACGGGGGCAGCGGTGAGGGAGAAAAAGGGCCTTAGGGGGAGCTCAAATTAGATTAACTAAATTCACAAAGACTGTCCCCAGCCCCTCCTGCATGGCTACACACATCCCAACCCACACCTCCAACCCCAGCCCCCTTTCTCACGGCCGAGAGGCTTCCAAAGGGCCTTCAGGCAGGCCAGGGGCGACCAAATCCCTGTGCTCTTTACTGGATTAAAGATGGCTGCCTCACTGGGGGAGAGGGCTGTTTTTTCATAAGCTGAGCACATCTGTAAACATCATAAATCCATCCAGACAGAGAAGGTTATCTGGCTGAGTTTCTGTTAGGAAAACATCTATAGCAAGGGCCCACCTAACTAAACTTTTAAGAGGTAGCACAACACAACAGCAATACACAACATCCATTTTGCATGAACACTCTTAATCTCCATTTTCATTTCCACTCATGAACACAACAGCAACAAAGAAAGCAAGGGTAAAAGGAGGTCTATAAAACGGCCTCATCTTATGAATGACTGAATGACCTGCAGGGGGGCCAGCGGTTCTTTGGTAAACCCCATTCACTCTCCTCTCCATCCTCACTTCCCAAAGAAATCCCCAAGCCAATCACAGTGGATATCTAACACAAAAATTAACTTTACAGTGACCAGTTTTCTTGCATTTCAGAGCTCTCTGGGCACCCTATATTGTCAGCCTCTTTCCTCTTACTTCCTCATATCTCACAACTCACTTTCCCTTTTTCCTTCCAGCTTCCCAACCATCAGTTGGGCCCGCAGGTGCAGGCAGAGGCCTGTGTTGGGGGGCTACTCGGTTCACTAGCCCCATTCTCTATGGCTGAATGAGATACATAGGGGTGTCATAGCTGTGCCAGTATACAGCGCTGGAACTGAAGCTGGGGGATACAGCCAGGATGTGGAGGAAGGCAAACCCAGGGGTGACATTGTCTTGTGCTAGACAGCTTTTTAAATGCCAAGCATACAGCTAGGAGTGATCATGTTTGCAAAACAAGATGTTCCATGCTGTTGTTGTTCGTAAGTACTGTTCTGGTTTGGTCCTGTTGGTCCCCAGAATCCCCTGCACTTCAAAGGGTTAGGGTGTCATCAGCATCATGCTGAGTTCATGAGAAAGAGAAAGATAGTTGAGAGCCGGGTATGGCTGGGACAGAGCAAGGAAGCAGGGGAGGGCATGCACAGTTGGCCATGAATGTAAAGATCTAGGTGGAGAAATGAAAGGCAAGGACAAAGGGAAAACAGGACTACAGCAGAGTCAGAATGACAGCAAGGGTATAGGAAAAACAGAGTGTGAAAGCTGGGAATGCAGTAGGGGCTTCTGTGGTTCAGTGACAGTTGAACATACAGCACATGCATGTGACGGGAGCTCTCCTCACGCCACACTACATGTATGTGATTCAACACACATGAAAACCATGCACCTCTACAGACGTGAATGGCAGCATCTACAATAATATCCTGATTCCCTCAATTGACAAATCCCTATAGTGTCCCATTATACTTTAACATATTTACTGAGTTACCATTAAGGTACTCTATTGTTACTGTTACTTTTTCATAAATCTCTTTTCTAAAATTACTTTTGTCAAGCTGTTTATTTTTTTTGTTTATTTTCAAGCTAAGGTTACTGGAGTTTGGAGTTTTTAATTTAAAAGGATGTCAGTCATTGCTACAATAAACATCAAGACTGACACTCAGTCTTTGAAAAAAACAAAAAAAAAACACTGCAGCTGACAGGTAGTGCTGCAGACAAAGGAAACAGACTAACACATAATGAACTCATTAACAGTAACCTGAGATCAGGTGTTAGGTAATGATGATAGGATTTAGAAGGCTGTTAATAATGACATCCACCAGCAGACTTGAGCCAAATCCCAGATGTGTTTTCACCTCTCCAGCAGATGTTTACATGACAGTCAACCATGGTCACCAACCACTATAAAAGCCAGTTCCGTTTACAATAGGAGATAACATTACATTTTGATAATCTAATAACCCCTAATCTTGAGGTATTTAACCAAGAAAGTATTACCCTAAATATCATTAGTTCAGAGCAGTTCGCATATTTATCTTTTCCCCATAATGTAAATCACAAATGGTTATGGGTTTATTCAAAGCATGTGTTTCCGGAAGTCATACTGCTTTTATGTTGCAATTACAGGTTGTTTTTCCAGCTTCCCCAAAACACAGTTGAAGTAAGAAAACTGTAAGTATGATTAGGGCTGTCAAAAAGTTCTAACAATTATAACTTAATTTACTTTACTTTAATTAATTATAAATAATTGATCAATGTTTTTTTGTATTATGATAATTATTTTTAAAGTCCGTTGCTCATTAGCTATCTAGTCGTTGCTCACTTGCTCACTAAAAAAAACTGCGTTAATGCGCGATAAAATAAAAGATAATAATTGTCGGCGTTAATTATCGTGTTAACGCAGCATGTGATAATAACGCGTTGACTTGCACAGCCCTAATGCATTAATGTTTTGACAGCCCTAAGTATGATTTCGATACAAGACATGAAACCACAGGTTGTACCATGCTAACAATAAACCTGTGTACATACTTACTAGCTTCCACATATCTAGTTCAAGAGGAACACAGCCTATATTGGATAATTCCTGGCATGAAAAAAGGTAAATGCATTCCAATTTCCAAATAACAATAACTGGCAGAACAAACGATGATTAACCGACAAACACAGCGACTCTTACTGCTAATGTCTTTCAACAACGTGTGGCAAGAGGGAAGCCCATGTCTTCCAAATCCATGGACAGATCAGGCAATCAAATCTTGAAGTCCATCTTACAAGTATTTCAATAGTGTGTTGCCTTGATTACACTAACAACACACCTCTTATTCATTTACCAAACTTAACGTTTGTTTTATGTTCGGAGTAATGATAATGTACAATGACAGTACATAGAACAACCCCTGAAGAAATCTGATAGACCACCCAGGGAGCCAGCTTAAAGCAAGATCAGGACTTTCCAAGAACTTCTACCAAAGTTGGAAAACACAGCAAGAGAAACCAATTCTATCGTTCTCCTTATCTGGTGAATTACAGGGTTACAGGAATGATTTGTGATAGCCTTAAGGTTCAGTAAATGGATAAAGGGCTGGGAACCAGTGCTGTAAGCCATGAAGATATGAGCAAGATACAGCAGGAAGATAGTGATCACTCTCCCGTGGTCCAAGCAAAAAGATGAAAGACATTCTGACAGTGAAGACAATAGTGGTCATGTAGTGATGAGGTTCCACAAGCAAAGCCCCAGGGACCTTTAAGACTGCAATACAACCGAATTCCACGTACTGAATTTTCAGAACATGTTGGTGCCTCTTGTCAGTCTTGCCAGACAACAGCAGTGAGCGCAAAACTAGTTTAGGACATCAGCAGGTGGGCTTGGAAGATTAGGAAATCAAGTTATAATAAAAGGTTTATAAAATGAATAAAATGTTTTGTAAAAGTAGGTCTCTCTTGTGGACAATATCCTCAACAATACTCATAGTGAACAGTAGTAGTTCCACAAAAATGGGTTATTCTTGAATGTACAAGTATTAAGACATCTTGATGGACAGCTCTTTAAGAAAGAAAAAAAAAATCAATTTTTCCACTTGGACAAAAATATGACTCCCAGTGAGAGGCAGGTCACCTCTCATGGAGAAATCTTGGTGCAAAACCAAGTAATTGAAGATCTGTTATGAAAGCCTTTGAATTCTGAGTAATTTCCTACAAATTTCTACTCTGTATATCTGGTCTTACAGCAGTCATGACGTGATCATGTCCTACTTTTGCTTCTTCTTCTAGGATGTCATCATTTGGTATGTGATCAGTGCTAGAAACCAACATAAAACCAACATAAATTCACAACATCCTTCTCACTTCTGCTTGATCAGTTTATGAGATTGGTCTTCTTAAATGGAATGCAATATTGCTTATGAGATAACTAATGTGCACTTTGACAGCTGAGCTAATTATATCATTAGCATGTTTTTTATTTTTAAAACATGTTTTGTTCATTTTGTGTGTAGTAATAACCAAGTTATCAAAAGAAAACTATTTTCTACTGTTCTCAACGTTTTCAGAGAAGAAGAGGAATCTTTTTTGGAGGTCACATTGCTCGAATTCTGATATGTCTTATTGGCACATTCAGTTATTATCAGACTGAAAGAAGGGGTGTGATTATGTGCACAAATGTCTGTTTAAGCAATTAATCTTGCTCAGTATAAAATATGAGCCCCACCTGAATATGAACCCTTTGCCTGGAACTGCCAATAAGCAAAGGATATATTTTAATCTCAACAAAGAACATGTTTGCCAAAAAGATTTATCAGAGATAAAGGGGAAAAAGGAACCGGTAAAGCCTATCAATGACCCCGTGAGCAGAGTTCCACTGTAGCCACAAATCAACACAATCCTCACTGCCAAACAATAATGCATTCAACAAATAATCATTTCCCTTCATACCCTGTGACTCCACAGACTCCACTCAGTCTCATGCGCAACAGAAAAATTTGCTCCAAAAGTGTTTGTTTGATATTCTCTGTGAAAAACAGGCACACTCTTTGTTAACTTTGAGAGAAGGCAGTAATTGTTGTCATAAAGCCAGTGTCCAGCTCCTTCCTGTCTTAGAGGAGTCTTTGGAAGTCTCATTCTCGCCAAGTGGTGCTCCTTTTCCGGAAGCCTGACTAATCCTCTCAGGCGAGAAGGTGAAAGACAGGGACAAGGAGAAAAGGGGGAAATCTGTACATGGGAAGGAAGGCCTCTGTTCGCTACAACGCTCAAAATGCCTGGTTGAAAATAATCCCATAAAGCATGCCGCGAGTGGCCTGTTGAGAGGGAGAATTAGGATTTGCCTAGGGCAGATAGGCCATTCAATTATCCCCTCAGAGGGCCTTAACTGTGCCCGGGACATAAGGACCAAACTTTCATTTGTCAGCAAAATGTGGCAAGACAAGGAACACCAGATTAGCGCAAACAATGTGTGTTGACATATAGTCGCTTAATGATGCATCACTACCTAAAAGTTTCAGCGAATCATCAGTTCTGGTCTTAACTGCCACCGCCAAACAAAGTGCAATCAGTGAGCAAAATCTAACAATGAGGCACAAGAAATAAATTGGCAAGCCAACAGACATCCACTGCAGCACTGGTGTTCACATGGAAGCCTTGGTACACAAACACACACACAATTTAATTAGAATACAAACTGTGTTTTCTGTGCCCAATAAAATGAAAATACAGGGATGTGGCTGCGATTTTTAACATGGTGTTTGATGAGTTCCTGGGCGAGGGGAAGCAATGTGGATCTATGTGATTTGTGATTTGCACGCAGGTGGCAAGAGAGGCCCTTAATCTGTACCCTGGACTCTGCTTCCTCTCTCTAAGGGAAAATCAGTAACATGAACGACTTACCACTGGTTCACAACTGTACAAGTACTGGGATGTTTATGACCGACAGAAGGGCCACACAAGGCCAGAGATGATTTGTATGAGAAAAGGCATAAGAGTTGGACCCTCCCCTTCTCTAAGTTCCCTCATTCAGCCTCTTTTATGTCCTTCGGCCCTCTTATCAACCAATATACCAATATACCTGTACCATTTACTCATTTACCCATTTCTCTGCTTACTTTCCTTCTTTTTAAAGATTAATTTTACTATTTTCACAGCATCATTCACAGTTGGCCAGCCACTAGATTATTAATGGATCTATTTCTATCTATTTCACAGAGAGAACCAGGGAGGACAACTTTCAGGAGAAAGGACCACAGGTATCCAACAGGTGCAAATTCCAGTGATGCCTGCATGGACTATTGTGGGTCTGTAAACCTGGGCCAAGTAGCACGCCGAAGGTGATGGCCCACAGTGATGTCTGACAACCAAACCTGCTTTCATGCCCCAATATCAGCTTGACTTTTCACACTGATGTACTCTGTGCATGTGTGTGTGTGTGTGTGTGTGTGTGTGTGCGCGTGCATGCAAACAGATGAAAAGAGAACACATACAAAAATGTTTTCAATGATCACAAATGGATGTGGCACTTGTCACAGCTAGAGGGTTCCAAGTTCGAATCCCTGTCTGTGCTGAGTTCGCATGTTCTTCCTGTGGGTTTTCTCCAGGTACTTCGGCTTCCGCCCACAATCCCCAAAACAGGTGGATTTGGTTAACCGGCTTCTCTACATTGCCCCTGGGTGTGCGTGTGATTGTCTGTCTTTCTGTGTCAACCTTGCAATTGACTGGCAACCAGTCCAGGGTGTACCCCGCCTCTCGACAGCTGGGAAAGGCTACAGCCCCCTCCCACAACCCTGACGGATAAGTGGTATAGAAAATGGATGGATGGACAATGGATGTGTTTCCTTAATTTGAAAGCTGTTCCGTAATTAAGTGAGTCTAAATGGAACTGCTTAACATCATAAATAATCAATAAACTGTAATACACTCTGGATGTTCCCACATCATGCACCTCCAGCAGATTGTGGAGGCTGGAAACATGCTATCACAGGCTATCCTAGAGGAGAATTCAGAGTCTGGGGCTGTGTGGGTGGGTGAGCACTCATTTGAAGAAAACTCCCAATAATCCAATTAAGCACATAATTTCCTTTAGTACACAGGACTTGAATCAACTGTCAGAAAGCAGCCAAGTCAGAGAAAGTGAAAAGCGAAAAGAGTGGACAGAGAAAGGGTAAGAAAAGGCTTTTCTGTGTACTGTTCAGCTGCCGCAGTGAACAAAATGCAAACAAAGCTTTGGAAAAAGAGGCTTTAGATCTCGGCAAACATGGCGGGGCCTCCCGTGCTCCACTTTGTAACTGTCCTGCTTGGCTGGCGATCAGTTCTCTTGTCCAGGTCCAGTCTTTAGCAGAGATCCCTTGACCAAGAGCCAAGTTCCCTTTCACACTGTGCGACAGTGTGTGAGTGCACACGTGCTTGAATATGCATGAGAAGAGATGGGGCTGAGCTGCTGGCCAGCATATTGTTCTATAACTTGCCTCATATTCACAAAGTGAAAATTAAAAAAGGGAGAGAAATAAGAGGGACAATATGCATGTGAGGGTACATCAACTTCATTATGTGATCAAGTAATATGGTGCATGTAGAAAAAAAAAGCAAAGCTTCCACCTGAATCCCATCATTATCCTAACCTGATCAAGAAGATTTCCTTCTCTCTGAGTTGACACGGATATTAAGCTGTTTCAGGGAATATACTTCTGCAAAGAGAGGGATATTGGAGGGCAGATAAACAGTACAGGAATTCAGAATATCCCTCTAGTAAGTGCTTATCTTCACTCTTGGGGCACAGAATCTTAGCCACAAAGATGAGGCCAAAAAGGAGAAAACGGGCATCATCTTGTGAATATTTCATTCCAAAATAAAGAAAAAAGCTCATGTGCATGTCCAGTAGATCTTTGATATTTGAGCCACTTTGCATTATAGCATTGTATTGTTTCTTTATTGTTATTATTATTACTGTTATCATTATTAATAATAATAATTTATTTTGCTAACATTAAATATTCCAATGACAGAAATATCTTACAGTACTTAAAGGCAAGCAGGCAAAGAAGGAATGAACAAAGATATAAGGGAAACAAACAAAGAAGGTGTAAAAAGAAAAGAAAAAGTGCCTCAATTTGTGTAGCCCAGGCTTAAACTGTGAAAAGCCCCCCCCCCCCCCAGCTTTCATATCCTAAAAGGACTCCTCTTAATTCCTCAGGTTCTTCATTTCCTGTTCCTGTGCAGGTCCAGATGGTCAAAGCATCCAGAGAACATCCGTAACGGAACGACTGAAGACTTTCATGGCCAAGCTGGTGCCGAGCAGGATAAAGACAGGAGGAGGTAAAAAGATTTGTATCATAATAGTACATGACTGGCTACTTTCACCCATAAATCATCTACTGTATTTTTGCAAGGAGAGAAATGATGTACGGCATTACTAACTACAATAAAACATTCACTGGCTTACTAACCCACAGACATGTTGTAACAGTCCTAATAGACACAGCACATGCAGAAATGTTCAAAAAACTCACATTTTAAACTACAGCTGATGAACTCAAAAATCCTGCAGCTGAACTCTATGTGAGGGTTCAATTTGGATTCCTAAAAAAACCCTGGAAAAACAGTGTCTCATTATATATGGTGATGAATGTGTTTAGCTTGGTGTCAGACACACTGAAACCATACACGTAGGAAAGAAAGGGATAAAACATGTTGAAGGCTTTATGGACCCCTTGCCACTCACTGTACACCACTTGAGCTGATGGTGAAATCAAAACTGTACGCTGACTGAATTAAAAACAGCCATAAATATTACAGCCTATAGCTTAAATAAACATGCCTTGGGAATGCAAAACAACACAGCTGTGGAAGAGTTTTCTGCACTTGTCTGATCCCATCCAGGTATGTTAAGAGAAGACAGATATAAACTGGCAGGTTTACAGTCTGCAATAAAGACAAGTATTCTTCTAATCTGATACTTAATGCAAAAAATAAGTAGGAAAGTAATAGCAGTAACACAATACAAAAAAACCCTTCTCATAATTTTCTTATATTACAGTCATAACTGTATGAGTATATACTTTTATTTATATCATTCTGGATCTGTAAATGGCATTAAGTGAAATGTTACATGTTACGGTTTTTAAAATTTCTGTTTTCTCAGAGTGTCAGAGGAATCAGTTCTGGTGCGTAGAAAGCCTGAGACAGACAGCATGAGGACTATGTAGCTGACTAATTTCTATTTCATGGTATCTGTCAAGGAAAGTGTGGATTAGTAAGACAGTGTTTAGCTACAGGTAAAGTGGGATCATAAGCTGCCATGAGATCAAACCTGTTTAAGCCTTTGCGGACGGATGTATAAACTCAGCCACTGCCATATCAGGTTAAATCATTCCGTTTTGGGAAGCTGTCTGAATCCCGTTTTGGAGAAACAGTAATTGAGCTCAGCCACAAATATGTAGAGTCAAAAAGTTTGACAAAAACTGCCTATAAAATGTGCTCTGTGCACTTTCCACATCACATCAAGTTTGCCATATGAACCCCATGCTCTTGGCATCTTCTGTAATGACATTACACAATGGTGTTCCATGTCAAACAACAAGTTGGTCCTCTCGCATCACCAGCCAAATAGAAATCACAACCTCGAGTTTTATATCCAAGTCAAAGAAAACTAGGCTGCTGGCACCACAAATGTAGAAATCTGGATCAGCAGAAAGTCAAAGGGCTTTTACTTCAATGTCTTTGCTACCACAATTAAGACTTCATAAATATATGCCAGAATATAAAACACTTAAAACTGAGCCCTTTTGCACTGCATTTGACTGACAAGGTCATTACATTCCAAATTATTCACAGGCACACAGCAGGCATAGTGTTTGGCTGAGATATGTGTGTGGTGCCAATGTGCTGTTCAGAAGGCAAAATTCTGGAGGCGATTGTCAAGAGCATGAAAATATTAGCCATGAAAGCAATCTGAAAAGGAACAGAAATGCCACTATTTACAGCTATAAATAGAACAAATAAGGTCCAAAACCAGAGTTGTAGTCTCTAAACAATAAAGCAGCTTTGCAGCATTAATTCATCATTCACAACAAGACTTGGAGAAAACGTCCTGATCCACTCAAGCGTCATGTTGTTCCTCTCAGATAAACTGACCCTAAACACATTATAATGTGGTCAGAGCGGTGAAGAGGGCACATGACCTTTGACCTTGGTCGGTGGAGTCAGAGAGGTCTGGGATTAGTAGTTTCTGACACTTTAGTCATGGAGTCTCTCTAAATCCCCACTTGTCTGAAAATGTCCTCTTAAGTACTTGGAGTTAAGGCAAACATTTGAGTCAGGTACACCACAGTCTGCTGAAGTGAAGGCTGGTGAGGAAGCAACAGGCTAAATTCAAATCATTTCTCTTAATGTGGCCACAGGACTGAAAACTTAAATCTAACCAGCGGTTTTCAATAATATGTATCAGTAACAAGTATAATGCACTGGATAAGAAGCAAATGATTCAGAAATGCATTTTAGCTTACTAGTCTAGCTGTAATCCAAGAAAGTTGCTTGAAAATGGGAAGAGCCAAAACCAAGCACTGGCCCAACTCGACAGTCAGCCAGAGCGTTTCGTGGTCCGGTGCATCCAGATGTATCCTCACTGGATGCGGCCGGTTTTCTGCTTTAGGTCACAATACAAGAAAAAGTGAGGGCCAAAAGCCTAACCTGGTAGCCTTATTGTCTCCCACCTTTATTCTCTATACACAAATACATGGTAGCAGGCCCCTTTTTAAACTTACTTCTGATTCTCATTACCAAATAGCTTTCCCCCTGTGGCATTGTGTTTGCTCCTTCTTGCTTAACATGGGGGCAATATTTTAAAATGTATGAGGCTTTAGCCTGCCCTGTTCAAACACAGCCAAGTTGGATTTGCCCAAACCACAATACAAAACGAAAGAACATGTGCGTGTGCACGTGCATGCACATACACACAAAGGAGAGTCAACCTCAGCCATTGTTTATTAGTAGGAGGGCCAAATAGCTAGAGCATCTGAGATGAAATAGTGAACAAGAAAACAAAAGTGACTATTATATTATTAGAAGTCGGGCAAAACCAAACTTCCAATCCAGAGACAAATATGCCAAAACCAAAGATTATGTACTGATGGCAACAGTAAAAATTTTCTTTGCTACAGTTTTTCGCGCTCTTACCTTTTTCTTCAAGAGTCAATTTATTTTATTACAAAACCATCTCCCCTTTCACCTCATGTCAGCTCAAGCTGATGTGTTGTCTTGTTCTTGTACTACATCCAGAACCATATTTATTTAACTTTATCTTTTTTGCTTTACTTTATTCTATTTTATCTTATTTTATTTTATTCTATTATTGTATGCTACTCGTTCTTATGTTTTATGTATGCACCAATCACCAAGACAAATTCCTAGTAATGTGAAACCTCTTCACTTATACAGTAATAAAGACAATTCTGATTCTGATTCTGATTCTGTCCTCCACCTCAATCACAGGTCAAACAGGTACATAAAAACTTGAGACTGAAAAAAAGTTTTTTTATCTGCTAACATGTTAAACTCCCTGAGGGAGGCAAACATGCTCAGGCTTAATGCAAAACATATTGAACCATTAAAGCCCCACATCATTTTAACGTGAGCAAGAGAACAACACAAAAGCTATCCTCACAACATTCTCCTAATCCCCTCTAAAATGGGTCTCATCAATGGAAACATAAGATCAAGCAGCTACTTTTTAATAAGGAGATGGTATGAGAGAGTTCCAGCCTAATCTAATCCTAGAACAGTGTGTTTTTTTTCCTTGTCTGACATCAGCATCAGCTCTGGGCTCAATCTTAAACACATACCAATCATTATTGGCAAGTTTGTTCTGGCCATCCATTGGATGGAAGGTTATCTGATATCAGTCTTCAGTATTCTGTGAACCGAGCCCTAAGGCGAGCAATCTCTTAAAAAATAAAGGTAGGTCTTGATAAAGGACTTATTTATTCCATATTAGATATAAGCTGTTGCAGAGCTTAGTCCTGTACTGCAAGGGCCAACAAGAAACAACAAAGGGAAAATAGAAATGATTTAAGATTTGAATAAATCAAAAAAAGGAATAATGGAACCTGTGTTTCAATTACTGGCTAGCATGTATTTAAATACTGCCAAAAATGAGTATAAAGACAGAAGAAATCATCATGAATGGGTCTTCACACCTGACTGTGGGAGCACTTGTGTACATTCATTTTCATTCAGAGAGTTTTAGATTTGATGTATCAGATACAACAGTTAATGAGAAACCCTATCCCACAACCTCCTGGGCTAACTGATGTGTGGTTTGCCTGTGCCTCTGAGTGGAAAGGTCTGGTGGTAAAGGGAAGATCATGTTAAGCTCAGACTGCAGATAAATCAACCTGTACTCGCATCCTCTCCTAACTCCTTTCCTGTCCTCCAAGACCTCCCAGTTTCCCTGGGCCCTGTAGGACCACTAGCAGTTGTATCAAAACAACACTAAATCATCCCCACCACTGGTCTAGATAAACAACCTTGCATGAGAAAAACACAACATAATGCCAATCTGTATAGCACACCAAAGAAATGTTTAAGATAAGATAACATAAGAACTTTATTGATCCCGCAGGAAACTGTTATGCCAGGGTTGCAATACAAAGAGGCATGCAAAAGTAACAAGTAATCAAACAAAATATAAAAATAACAGAGTAATATAAAAAAAATAACATAGTAAAAAAAAAAATATGCAGAATAGCAGCGGATAAGGTGCGGATACAGTCTTAAAGTGTTTATTGTAGTGCAGGATAAACTGTTATTGTGGAGAAAGGCGATGAGTTGAAAGGTTTGATAGGGAGGAAGGACTTATTGTGGCATTCTGTGGAGCACCTCGGTGGTCTCAGTCTACGACTGAAGATGCTGCGGTAGGATTCCAGTGTGGCATGCAGGGGGTGTGACTTGTCGTCGAGGATGTTGAGCAATTTCCTCAGCATCCTATGCTCAGACACCTCTGCCAGAGACTGCAGTTCCACTCCCAGGACAGAGCCAGCTCTCCTAATGAGCTTATCGAGCCTATTGGCATCAGCTGTCTAATAAATAATACTGCTATAGCCCTTCCCCTATATACACCTGTAATAGGATCGCTGCTGGGTAGCTTCTTATTATTTTGCACTACTACACTTCACATCCAGGTCAATTTGCACACCTGTGAATAGGCCAAAGCATGAGAAACTTCCTTCTGTGATTGCCTTATAATATCAGTACAACCACTAAAACAACGAGCACAAGTTGGACAAGAGTATCACTCCCCTAATGGCACATTGCAGCAAATGCAATCATTTGATAGGAATATATTGGATGCGTTCGTTTCCATGTGTATAACTACCTGAAATGAGTCATGAATATAATACATAAGACAGATCATTTTAAAAAGGTCAAAAGATTATTTTCTGAAGTAATATGCAATCCTTCATTTCCATTTTGCATTTTGTGATATACTGAATATTTCTAAAAATGTGTTCTTGATATGTGGTTTTCTTCATATGTCTGCAACAGTGAAAGCTGTTGCAGACCCTACTCCTGAAATACATTAAAAGAAAGCAGTTTGTGGTCAACTGGTTACCAGAACCTCCTGAAACAGTAACAACATGTGGGCCACACAAGGGGGTAGATTATATAATACATAAAATGATCAGGATCATTAATAATATTTTACTTCATTTGAAAATAGACAGTACAACATTTATTTCAGTTTTGGGAAATCTCATTCTTATTCTATTGATGTCCCTATTGTTTATGTGTATATATATGGCATCTATGAGCACCAATGTGGCACTGATTGTTTCCAAAACTTCCAAGTTTTCTCCCTCACCCAAAATCCCTTCCAATAAGAAGCAGGCCCAACTAGGAATCGGTTGTGGTGTTATGGCTTTCAGTGATTTTGTTCTTAACCCCACAGCTTGTTTTGAAACCCTCCAGGGGCTATTGAAAAATGAAATGCAAGCACTGTGGAAACCCCCCCCTCGCTGCCCTGGTTAAGGGATAATTGCAGCAGGAGACAGAGAAATAGATCTTGTTTGGTGGAGAAGCACATCTCACTTAGTTAAATGGACCATGTCTCATCCCTCAATACCTACTGTTCCCATGGGGAAAATGAAATCCACCAGGTGCTACGTATGAACTTAATCTCAAGAATATCTGAACTTTATTCCACATCCTGCATTCCTGCTATAGGAGTGGAACTTGGCCAAATATGCCTGGATAGCCTTAGTTGCCATCTTGCTAGCAACAAATGCTGTTTCAGACTCTGGCCTTGTCTTTAAAACTCTGCAGCAATATTTTCTGATGAGGCATATGATACAACTTTGGCACAAGTATGTTCCAAAATTCAGCACACAATGTTATTCTATTATACATCACATTTCAAAAAATTGGATAGACAGCAAATTGTCCAGATGGCCCCGTCTTGGTTGTAGTCATATTAGCTTTCAAAAACGTCCCAGATCTGTCCTAAGTTACCATTTACCTGGGGCGGCAGGGCACTTCCCTTTTGATTTCTGCACAGTTGCTCTGATCTGTCAAGCAGAAAAATAACCAGAGGCTACTTCAAAGGCCAGGTCTCCTCTCAGCAGCTGAGTCCAAAATGGTACAGCCTTCATGCAAGGGGCCAAAGCTAAAAGGCGTCTTTATATGAAAATTGGTTTCATTAAGATCGCTGGAATCCTTTGATGGTCAGTGGGAAAAAGAAAACACATGTTGACAAGCACAAATGTCTGCACCTTCTTATAAACATCAACTTCAATACTTGTCACAATGAGTTTATGACGGGACTTTTTTCCATTTTAAAGTCAGTAAACAAAGAACAGAATGCAGGTACTCAAAACATGACTGTATAAGTCTTAAAAATATTGAGGTGTTGAAGCAGCTTTCTGAACAACAAGACCTTGTTCTTACATCTGTGGCTGACATATGTGGTTTCTGTGTTGGTGAAAGCATACCCTATGCACTAAAATTTTATCTCAGGAGGTGTTTTACAGTTTTACAGTGTCTGGGTGGGGGGGGGGGGGCTGAGAGGAAAAAGATCTGTTTATTTTTGCCTAATGTGAAGGTACACACATTGCCGCAAGGTCGCAAAAGCACTAATTATCCCACAACCAGTATCAGCAATAATGCTCTATTTATCTTACAGAGAAACTTGCACCGAGAAACAGAAAAATGTGCCACTCCCTACCAAAACTCGCGAAGGTCAAACCGATTAAAAAAAACAATAAAACCTAACAAAGACAATAATCAGCAACACAAGGTCAAGAAAGTTCAGCACTGATGACACAGGCTGGAGACAGATTCACAAGCCTTTTATTTCAGTGGTTAATTTCAAAACACTTCACTGGAATGTGAAATTATGGGTCAGCTACTCATTCACACCCTTCAGGTTGGCCTGGAAAAGCTTTCCAGCTGTGACTTGGCTGCAATAATATGGCCAAACTCTGTCAAGTCAACTGATATCAGAGCATGGAAATTATTAAACATTATACATGAAGAGGAGATTGAGAACTCCATCAGGTAGGCATCACATTTTAGGCTCAAGACCTGCTGTGGTTGTTCCAAGGCTTCCAAGGCTTAGGGCAGGGTATTGGTGTAACTCAATCTCATCAAGCACGTCCTTATCTGGCCAAGGATCAAACCCCCTGAAGTGTGTTTCACCATGGTTTTGACAGGAAACAATTCTGGTGCAGTTTGGTCCGCCATACTGTGTGTAATGCCCGTACACCATACAGGAGAAAGCTATACGCTTGGCATGAGTGAGTGTGGAATGAGGGGGTGTTTTTAACGCCACATGAGGTGACGTCTTAAATCATCTGAGAACTATCATGTTCAAGCTCTTTTCCACTTGGCCCAGGTTAGATGCTTCGTCATCAAAAGCACACAGAGTGAGGAATTTAAGTTCACAGCAGCAGGTCTTGTAGATAATAGGTTTCAGTTAGGCTACCCCTCGATCACAGCTCACTTCATGTGACTCGGTTTTCAGAAGAAGTGAGGACATTAAAGTCATCTGTCTGGGTCTCCACGGACACATTTTGGAGAACAGTGGGGTTATGAGTTTGTCTCGTGTTACCTGGCCCTGCTGGAGCTGACCTGAGTGGGACCTACAGATTAAAGAACCATCTGGGAACTGCAACCTGAGCTCAGGAGAGGAGGAACAGTACGGCCAACACATCACATTTTATTTATTTACAATAATGTGTAAGTACATATACACAAGTCCCCACAGTTAGTCAGAAGTACTTTAAATTGAACTGTCTTTAAAAGGGGGAATGCCGTTCAAAACAATAATTAAATTCTGCCACTTCTTTGGCATACAAACCACAGAGGTGTAACAGTAATGTCATTAGGGATGTGAAAATTAAGTTATACAGACTGAGAGGTAACACACTGATTGAGCACTTCTGGGATAACATATTTAATGCTTCATGTGAGTGTGTTGTGTTCTTTTATGCTTTCTGATGAAGAAATCAATAATTATTAAGCATTATTAGTATTATTGGGCCACATGTTGGACAGAGAGAAAAGAAGGCGTCTTTCACAATAATAAACCAGTCCACCTGCCAGTGGACTGAGTCCCACCTATCTGGGTTCACCTGTTTGGTCCACAGCAGGATTCAAGTGACAGCTTTTTGTTATAACTGAACCAAACAGTTAGATGTTGATCCAAATTTTTACGATTTGGATCAAGCAGCTTGTGGCAAATAAGATGTGTCCTATTAAATATGCTACAGCTGTTACTTCACTGTATCAGATACATCAGTGTTGTAAGTAAATATAAGTATCAAACAGGACTCCGTATTAGCATATACCAAAAGAGCCCAAAACTGGAGCCAATAACAACTTGATTATGACATCACCTAATGTCACCAATGTGTCCAGTTCTTGTGACAGAGACCAATAAATTATTTGGCTCCGAAGGAGGTCTATATTATTTGATCTAAATCATAAAATCACTTGATTATTCTCATATTCTACCCTTCAGTCTTTTCAGTTTCTTCTAACTAGATCTCTGTATTGGACACAGTAGAGTTAGTCTTTTATTCTCATCCCCAGTTCAGTACAGCAGTCAACGTTCACTGAACAAGATCCCTTCGGGAAAAGAAGGCAAAGACGGTAACTGATGAAGAAAAATAAGTACTTTTAAAATAATGGTAGGATTTACTCTGAAAGATGATGTGACTCTTACTAATCCATTTCCTATTTGGAGAGGCATAATTAATTTATTGCACTGCAAGGATACTGACCCACACACACCACTGTGCATTTTTCAGTGAAACACTCTGATGATTGAGATTTCCCAATAGTACAATGAATACTGTGCCTCATCCATCTATGTTAGAATCCAGAGGTCAACAGAAGTGTAGGGCAAAAATCCTTAGATTTGTAAAACAATTCCAGTTTGTGAAAAATAATCACATTAGCCACAGCTCACAAAAGTATGTCCCTCATGAAAACTGAAGGCTGAACCATCCAAATTATGACAAGTGGCCACACATGATTGGCACCCCAAGGTCCAGATATCAAATACATCAGGCATGATCTTGCTATGCTTGTTTTCTGGCCCTTTGATCTATAAAAATGCAATGCATCTGCTGGACATTTTACCAAGATATTATGCCCTCTACATCCATGGGGAATGAGAACCAAATGCTGTTCATATGTATTCATGTAATATATCAGATTTTGACATGTTTAATGAACAATGTCAGGATTTATCCACTGCCTGCAGTTCACTCACCTCCAATTTGACAACCATTATAATCTCAGTTTGACTTTGCCTTGATGGTATTTTAAGAAGCTTTGCAGTCCACTGTAGCAGCTCCCTTCTAAAAGTTCTATGATTCTCTGAAGGCTCTTTTAGGTCCCTGTAGTGGCAGTCAAAATCAGTTTGTTGCACAGGGCAGCCAACCAGATGGCCAAAGCAAGGCAAAGAAAGATAGAGAATAATCCTAATGCCATCCTCAGCACCTCTGTCTTGTCAGGCAATGCCTTTTATGAGTTTATGTAAAAATATGAACAATTACACATAATGGACACAATGTGTCATATGCAGCCTGAAAGCAAAAGTAAAAATAAAAGTATGCAGTCTTCTTTTTAAAAATCATCGTCGTCCCTTCATGACTGTCTTTCAAGTCCCATGATCCTCATGAGTATCTGCCGCTCCCATAAGGCCGACAATCCACCAGGAACAGCTATGGACTTGTCTCCAGGCAGTCAAAAGGGACTGGACTCCATCTACCCTATAAATTGCTTGTACTAATGACAGCCTCCTGCTCCACACGTTGTTATAAGCACAGGGCCCACAGCTGCCACACTCAAACAAGACCACCAAAAACATGAGATCAGCATACCATCTGCTAGTTGTGTCTCCTCCAGATCATTAATCACGCTCCCTATCACTGCATTGATGCTGTAGAAGATATTGTTCTCACCACATCATTAGAAGAGCAGGGGCCCAAATAGTTTCATATGTGACATCATCATGTAAAAGCAGTTGAACTTAACTGTGTCTGATGCGGTGAGAAATACTTTGGGTTGTCATCAATCGATTCATAAATCATTTCGAGCAAGGCTTTAAAGCAATGACATTTATAGCAATTTTGCTTCACATATGAGGATTCAAATGCAATGGAATTGGTATAAACAACGGGCACGACCGGGAAAACATGTCCAACATTGACTGTTGCACAAAACAACAACTATTTTATCAACACAAAGACGGAGCAACAAACCTTTCAACAAACCAGGAAAATATAAAACCACCCCTGCTATTTGGGGCAAAACATGATGTGGCTGGCACACAAACCAGCTTCCCAGTGTCATGACAGAACACCAACACACCAGCACCCGAAGCAATAGCTGTCACTCCTGCATCCATGCTATGCCACCCCAGAACAACACCACTAACCTCAGAATTCCAAAGCGAGGATGTGGAAAGAATTTAAAAGCACGGCAATGTTTTTTAAATGAGATGATCACATCCTTACTTTGATACAATGCAACATGAAAACTGGTTAGGCACAGCAAGTTAAGGTGTTAAAATACCAAGATGAAATACCAAGCAAAGTGCTTTCATATTATTTTATTCTAAGGGAATGCATGACTGAAGCTTTGAGAAAGGGTTAGATATGGGCCGGCCATGAGCTCAAACAACACCAAAATATAAATTCAGGACATATTTTTCCTCTCACAAAAGTCCACTGAGTTAAAAAGAAAAAAAAAAAAAAAAAAGAAGAAAGAAAGAAAAATTCAACAATAAACCTGGCATCCATCTGCTCCTTTGAACATGTCATCTACAACAAATGGTGCATGACCACCCAGCGACTGCACAACAGTAGGTCTGAAAGTGATTGCAGTAACAAATAGGGTTACAATTCTTAAGTAACATTTTTCTCTTTTGGGATCGGGGGTGTTCTAGGTTCATTACAGGCATTCATGTTCGAAGTAGGGGACTTGGCAGTGCTTGTTTACTCTGGACATCTCTAATCTGGATATCTGTCCGATTGCTGATTGCTGGTTTATAGTCTGATTATAAGTCCAGGTTGTGTATTGATTTATAGCACTAGGATTCTAGGACAAGTAACAGCCTTGTTGTTATGCCAGCAGTTGAAAAGAAGGGGCCTATGGGCCTCAGCTGAGGGGCTAAATGTCAAAAAAAGCACTACCTCTCTCCCACCCATACAAAAATCATCCCCTAGGCTTGGAAGTGCCTATGTGAAAGTGATGGAGGAAAATAAAGAAAGCCAGTATTGTTAAGAAAAACAAAACTTGGTTCTTTGCTCCTTGTCAGGGATTCCTCTGAGTGAATTACTATCTGGTTGTTGGTCATTAATTGTGCATAAAGTGAAAAAATGTCAACCATTTCCTCTGATAAATCTGAGTTGTCCAGCTGTAGAATAAATGGCCCCTCTTTACTAATGACTCACATTTTGACTGCAACTCTAAACTGAAACAGAAGCATACCAGCTGGGATCCACAACATACTTTCTCATGTCTTAGAAAAGGTGTACACGATATGAGGGTATCTCCATGGCTTTTCAATTGTAACTTAGAACACACCACAGAACTGGTGTAAACATAAAGGGCCTTCCTATATGTAAACACCTTGTCAGTGCTGCATTTATACTTAATCTACACTCACAGGTATGACCAGACTTAAGAAAACTAAATGATCAAATGAGGTATAACACAAAGATAATCTGCACCGCTTCAGGGTTTTCCAAAATTATGGCATCCACTGTTTGGTTCTGGAAGCCTTTCTGCGAATTTTTTCAGCTGTGTGTGTAGTTGATGCTTGGGTTGATGGGAGCAACACGTCTGATAAACTCAATGACCCGCTCGCCTGAATGTTGTCCAACCTCAGATATGTGCTGCTGTAAAACTCTCTACTGTTGCAGCTTAACTGCACAACAGATTGCCTCCCATTTATCATATTCACAGTGCAAATGAAAACTTAAAAAAATGAAAAAAAAAATTACATTGCTGTTATTGACATTTTCAGAAAACTATTACTTGTATATGAAGTACATTTACTTAAGTACTGTGCTTAACTACAATTTTAAGGTGCCTGTTCTTCACTTGAGTATTTCAATTTTCTGCCTACATCAAATTTACATGCACTACATTCATTATTCAGAATTAGCCCCAGATTTAACTGCTGTTAAAGTGCTATACACCAATATTTACATATGTTGGTGTGTAAATGATCTATACTCAAAAACATTCCCAAACTGTGAGTACCAAAGCAAACACTTGATGTAACTTTGACAGTCAAAGTTAGGAAGTCGCGTCATGGCTGGTTGCTCTACTGGACCAGTTCCAAAACTTCTGGTAAGTATGAATTAATTACACACCAAAATATGAAAATATAGGGCTCAGGTTTAAAAAATACTTTAGATGCCAGTGCTTTTGTAACTTTTGCTTGTAACAGTAGTATTTCTGCACTGTTGTATTGCTAGTTCTACTTAAGCAAAGGATTTGAGTGATTCTTCCACAACCAAAATTAGTCCTCATCTGTTACCAAAAGATTTTGTTTAAAATTTCCATCTGAGAGGGCAAGCCAGGCAAGCTCATTCTTTAAAAAAACTGAGTGAACCACTGTAGTAATGTCCTTGAAGGCTTTCGTGGCTGTCCTACTTCACGCTGCTTTATGAGGGAGTACATGCTGTTGTCTTTATGCAGCCTTCAAAAATTTAACACCACTTTTGTTGTAATTCACCAGCTAAGCCTTTGAAAGTTGGAGACAGCCTTGACGGTAATTCTTAGAGTGAAAGTAATTTGTGGGCACAGACATCAATGAAAGGTGAAGGAGGCTGGGGTGGGGTAAAGGAATTCTGATTCTGAGGATTTGTCTTGTTGCTCCTTTACCAGTCGCTGCCAGCTGTGACGAACGATAGCTCAATGTTTCCTTGGGCTGGTTAGTTAATCTCAAAATAAATGCTGACATACATTTTGCTTGCAACAAAACTGCTCATGTGTAAAATGGTTACTATTTACAAACAGAATTAAAAGCAAGAGAGGGACGAGATAATATTTGCCATAAACACAAGAATCAAAACCACTTTACTTTCTCGAGACTCTTCATTTATTTGCATTTCTGCTCTATTCTTTAAGATATAATTCCTCAACCTAGGAAAGAGCAGTTAAAGTAGCCCAGGAGAATTGCAGGAGACAGGCAGTAAACTAAAAGACTGTGTTAAGAACAACATAAATGAAAACACCTGTTACTCCAGGTTTGAAACAAGACCGCAACAGAAGAACAAAGTGGTGTAATGGGTGTGCTTCTGAAAAGTGTGGTGTAAACTGAAAACCACTCCACTCTGCCATCTCAAAAGATCATTTTTCCCCTCTTCCCGCTCTCAAATTTAATGCTTCTATGACAATATGCTTACTGTTTAATAAGCACTGCAGAAACATCTGGACCTACTGACAGATACACAGCCTGTCCATAAACCACTGAGGACACACTGACTTAGCTCTGCTCGCCTTTGGATGCTGGGGACGAAATCTGTGCAGTAGGCTACAGACCATTATCACCAAAATTTATGTACAACAGAAGATGGATTTCTCTTCCATGTCAGGCTTTTGAAAACCAAATGTCTGCCAAGCCTCATTTACTAGATTAATCTCTTAAAAGGGATACATTGTAGTGGTCACTGGATATACACAAACTGCAAACCAGGGCTAATGTGAAACAGCATCGTGTGAGCTTGGGGAAACTTGAGCTTGACAAATAAATGGCTGCATTAAACTAAGGATACAGTATTTATGTGGTACAATCCCTTCTGCTGTGATCTCTGCATTATTTACATTGTGGAGTGATCTCCCAATAAATTCACAGTAAAATGAGAAGCACTTGGTTTAATCAAGTAGCTGCCAGGACAGTAAACTCAAAACCATTCACAAAATGACTTAAAAAGTGACTCCTTTTAATGATACTGTTTATTTAGGCTTAATACTGGCTCACAAAACTCATGTTTTGCAGCAACTTTCCCAAGGACTGGGAACCATTTCCTGGGTAGTTTTGGCGTCATCAATTTGGATTAGAACTCACAATAGCTGTTGAGCTCTCCTCGCAAGACTATTGGCTCTCATTGTGCTCAACTAGGTGCTTGTTTTTGAGGTGAGGAAATAAGTTTATTAAACTACACTCTTATTGCACCTCTTACATCTGTTCTGTTGTAACCAAACCACTGAAGTCATCTCCACAAACACGTCCACTGTGGAGCCAGAAGCAATGTTCCTTTTGCTTTCAGCTATACTTGCTGCTGTTTGTAACACTATGACACAACTAGGTCAATAAGTTGGAATGCTGTCATTATCACAATAGGACGTTGATTTCAATCTTTTCGACAGACCATGTCATTAACAACAAGCTTCCTCCACATATTCCAGGGCTAATTCCTGTTTAAGAGAGAACAAACGCTGGCGTTTGCATGTTTATGTGGCCTTAGAATAAAAAAAATTAAAAAAGACTGCAACTGTAGGGCTGCCTGCCTTAAGAGGCACAGATTTACCCAAGTGAGATGCATGAATGGACAGACCATGGACAGGACTATGGACAGGCAGGACAGGATCGAGGAGCGGAGTCACTCTGCCACAAGAAAGTAAGAGCTTTCACTGCTCACTTTGTGGTAAAGCTGACAGCCTTTGTACTGACATCAAAGTTGGGCACCACTTTCTTTTCCAGGGTTTTCTATGTCGATCTATTACACTGCAGCAAGTTAGCAACTCCACAACTAATGAGAGTTATTTCCTTGATGCTAGAAAAACACAACTCAAGCTAGGAACTGTTTGTAATTTTACAGCTATATAATCTCTCTAAAAAGGGCATTAGTCCTTACATTACAGTAATCTAATGACAGGATTACCTTATTCCATTGCAATGTTAGCAGTGTTGATAAAGAGAGAGCCCTTAAGGCCATTTAATGCACTTTAAAAACACAAGTGAGGTGCTACATTAACAGTTCATAGCTTCCTCTCATTAGGACCCTATTTTAGCTTTAATAGGTGGAAGGCGATCGTGCCAATGTTGGTTAGTAAACCAGTGCAAGGCTATTAATGATCTGTACTATTTTACTGTTGATATTTTTTTTTCCCAATACAATGACTTTTTTCAGCCACTTAAGGGCATGGCTCTAGAGATGGCAAATGTTAGTCTGTCAGTCCAGACTGAAATATCTTTAAGTTCCTCTCCTGTCAAAGCTGTGTTTCTCCCTATTGCTCCTGCAGTTGCATGTTCCAGCTTCACCGTATCCAAAGATGTATGTACAGAAGGCTGTTTTCATATTCTTAGCTGAAAGTGAGTCTGTGCTCACTGAAAATCTGTATTTTTAAGAGGCACGACACTATAATTTGGAAGCCAGTCCTGGTCCAATAGTCAGCATGCACAAGTGTCATATGGAATCTTGAAGCCTCCAGCACATACTTATACACTGCGAATGAACTCTAAAGTGGAGTAGGAAACATCTGTTGACCAGCAGTAAAAGAAACAATATTTGAGTATTCATACATTCTGGAATTTTTAATGAGGGTGAAGGAATCAGTGCCACTTTAAGAATTTTAATGTGGTAATCTTATTTTTTTTTTCTGCAAAAATGTCAGACACACATCGGATATTTTTTGCATGCCTGAGTACAGGTGAGGGGATCTTAAATAATTTGATACAGAGACTAAAGAAGCTCAGAGGATGAATTCGAATGACTTTATGGAAATGTTGACTTTTTAGTCAACATTTAGTGCCACAAGCAGATACGTTTTTTTTACTTACTATCCATCTCAGCATTTACTGGATCGAGTGGCACAAATTTTTGTAGAGACATTAATGGTCCTCATGTATTGTATCCTAATCACTTGATGATTTTTAACAGTATGCTATAAAGAATTTCATTTTTGGCTTTCAAGTTTAAATTTTGGAGTGAGTCACATACATGCTACCACTTTCTGCTTTTATTCCACATGTTGACTGTTGTCACTGGTGTTTCACATATCACAAGATAAGAGAAGATAAAATGGATTTTATTGTCCTACATATGTTAAATTTGTCTTGGACTCTTCGCCAATGCCACAGCCACACACACACAAGCATAAAAATCAGTAGCATAAAAATCTTGACAGCAAGTCAGCAACCAACCCACAATGACCCTGATACTGTGTAGTTCTTCATTTTCCAAATAAACATACAAAGATAATAAGTAAATAATAATTTAAAAAGTAACAATAATAATAATGATAATAACAATAATAATAATATCCTTTTTTGTGCTCTTGTCAGACATCACTCCAGCTTCCATTCTTCCATGTCTTCCAGCAACTCTTCCACCCTACTGAGAAATCAAACCTTACTTAAACTGTCCCATACCCTTATATCATGACTTGCTGAGGTGCTGTGTTTTTTTTGGGAAATGACTCATAAATTAGGGGAGCTCCCAGGCTGGCTGTGAAAGAGCCAGACAAGTATACACAAGGGTGCCTGATTAGTCTGGCTGGGAGAAAGGCCAGACAGGCCAAGGCTGCAGGACCCATTTAGGACCATCACTGACATGAAAGAGGAAAGGAAAACATATTGATCACATGGCACTGGCTGGGTCATTCTTAATAGCTGGGGGACAGGGATGCCTGAGCTACAACTGGGATGGCATGTCCTTAGCACCACTTAAAATTTTCCTTTGCTGAAAAGGGGATTTAAAAAAAAAAAAAAAAAAAAAATCTTACATTTAAGTAACTATTTATTATAAAAAGGCAAATTTATATACAATGTTTCATGTACATTATTTTTTCATAAAATCTTAATGAACCTAAACTTATTTGATCAAGAGAACATTAATCGACAGCAGTTTCATTTGAATACTCAATATAAAACATTTATTATTTACAACTTCTCATGTGAGAATTTGCTTGTTTCACCCTTCCATATAATGGAGTTTGTGAATGGAGAACCTGTAGAGTTTTTAACTATTGCATGAAACAGGCAAAATTGAATTTTAAATATAATTGCCTCAGATCACTTTTGATATGTATTTGTCTTTATTTTTGACATCCTATACCCTAAAAGATTAAATCAAAGAATAAATGATAAAGAAACTGTTAATTTCAATCCTTTTTTGCTGGGTGGAGAAGAAGTGGCAATAGAAACTGTTCTTCACAGTGGCAAAGGAAACATATCTGTAAGTACATTCCTCTGAGATATTGTCATGAGCTTTACTGTGCTCTGAGACATGAAGCACTTTAAAGGACAGGAAAGGAAGAAAAGGTTATCTACCTATATAAGTGAAAGTCACCCCGCCCTTATATCTCTCCTCAGACATACTGACAATGACAACCTGAAGTACAGTCAAACTGCTTTCAACTGTCAAACACAGGAAAACATGCCTATTGGGAAGAATCTGTTTCCTGGAGATGAATGCCAGAAGCCTTTGCATAGCTGTAAAAACAAAGCATCCTGATGAGTTATATTAGCACTCAGGTTCTGGACTTTTTTCAATGTTAAAAAAAAGCTGTCCATTGAGAAAAACCAGGATGATATGCTGCATGGTCCTTATTTAAGTGTTCAGCCTCAGCATAGTTTATTGAGTGATGATAGCA
The DNA here is from genome assembly GCF_020382885.2 of Scatophagus argus. NCBI lineage: Eukaryota > Metazoa > Chordata > Actinopteri > Scatophagidae > Scatophagus > Scatophagus argus. The sequence continues at coordinate 5,730,037 of NC_058510.1, forward strand.
TTAAGTTCGAAGAAGAAGATATTTTGCATGACAGACTGGCTACATTTCACAGAATTTTCTGTGTGCATTTTTCAAAACGGAAGACTGCAATGCTTTGTTTAAATGTGTTTCATCCCTTTTATAACACTTTAACATAAACAATTCACATGCATGCACATTGAAACAACTCTTTGATAACACCATCAATACTTGCAGGAATTCCTTCCAGGGACTACTGTTATATACTATACCACTCTCACCCCCCACATAGTACAGAATAACTAATTTCCAGACATTTAAAAGACAGAATAGAGAGAAATCCTTGTCAAAACATCACTGACCCCTTTTGTTCTGTTTCTGACAGCAAAATGCTCTAACAGCATACCTGTCTCAACAGCACAACTTCTGAGAGACATGCAATAGCAAGTATATGGAAGCACAAAATGTCTAGGCTGAACGCTAACAGGCTAATAAAGGTTATTCAATTACGTCTTTAAGCAAAGACACGTTAAAGAGGAAATGACAGCCTGCAAGGAGGGACTCCAATAACTCCAGGCATCTCCTGATCTTATCAGCAGGTCTCAGCTGTTCTGCCAGCTACTATCTAAAGTCAAACAGACTTTAACACACACATTCACTTACATCTAGATGTTTGCTCTTCCCTCTTTTAAAACATGGATGTAATTTGCAAGTTGGGAGGATTTTACACGTAATGTCAGTTTTTATAATATGACTGAACATTGTGGCATTTTTCCTTAGTCTTTTTTTTATACTTGTTAACAATAGCAGAAACTGTAAACTTGTGGCTGCTTGGTGGGTTCCTAAGAACACTGAAGTATTTTCCACTCACACAGCGCTTTACTAGCTTAGACTAATTAAAAGGTTTCATGGGGATAAAGACAGCAATTGCATTGGCGGCTATAGCTGTGAATGGACAAGAGTGATTAAAATATCGCACCCAGTAGGAACCTTTACAACAATCTCAAAACAATCATTCATATGGACAATTTCAACCTCAAAGTATGCAGACAGACTAAGTAAGTCACGATGTACAAAGACTTAACACCTAACAAAAACAACCCTTGAATGCTCAATGAATGTCCTGCAATTTTCCATTCACAGTTTCACTACAAGAGACAAGGGGATTTCAGTTATAAGAGGAATTTGGGTTTATGGACTCTCCCTAAGGATCCATAGGGCCATAACAGCTTATTTTAGCACAGTCTCCATGGTGTAACTTTTAACCTATTGCTCAGACGGACATAAATCCAATTTGAGTATGTAATGAACTATCAAAAAACAAACAACACATTTAGCACAACGCACACAAGTGCCACACATCAGTGGGCCAATCAGGCCAACAGGATGCCATCCATCTTTATGGCCAAATTGCACAGAGAATAACAGCACACTCACTTAAACATTCCTGGTTCAACAAGCTATTCAAAACTTCAAGTCAAGCATGTTTCTCACATTATTAAATGAAGTCTCTTTATTTCAAGGAATGCCTTTTAGATGCAGAAAAGTCCAACCCTTAAAACAGAGGTATATTCAGTCGAACTCAAAGGGATATGTAAAAATGACCAGGGTACGTGTAGCTTTGGGACAAAATCCCTTAAAGTAGACAACAGCATAAGCTCTGTTGGTGCTATGGTCAGGATATGAGTCTGAATGGCCCAGTGCCTCATTCCCTACAGGACAAAACTTAGGGGAAGATAACAGTGAAGCCCCAAGGAGGGTCCTGTGATGACTGTTTTCTCACACAGTCAGTGAGCTGCAAAGCAGCTGTCCCTCACCTACCTAAACTGTCCCAGCCAGGTCAGGTCTGTTCTCGGCTGCCAAAAACAAAACCCTGAGACGAGAAACTGGTAAATTAGCATTTTATAGTCTTGGGTTGTAAGGAAGGTATAATAGAGAACAAGATAGGAGGTGGAGAAGAGGATGGGTGAAAGGAAGTAAGGGCTTTGACTTGAAAATAAAAGAGAGTGGGTCTTATTTATACTGCTGTAAAAGCGTAGCGAGTGTGATAAATGTAAATGGGTACTCAAGTAGTCATTATTCACAAAGAACAATGTTGCAGATCAGAGTGTGAGTGAGTCAAGTAAATATTATGTAAGGAAACTGAACAAAATGTGTTTAAAAAAAATAAATAAATAAAACTAAAACTAGAAAGTGCTTTTATACTACCAGTTCTCTAGTAGAAAGTCTGACTGAGCCCATGTCTGAATAGAGCAGGTCACTGCCAGAGAATTCACAGCAAGCAGGAAGCTTGCTGATGATGTTCCACTCTTTCATTGATACTGTGGATAAGTACAAATACTTTTAGGTTTGATGAATGTACAAACTGTTACGGATGAGTGCTCTTACTCCTGTACATCATACCCAGGCCCCTCGCTTACACCAAACAGCGTATTTTTAGTTGATGAAAACATGCCTACTGTGTGTTACGTATGAAAAGGTAACTCTTAGCTATGTCAACACCTAATTCTCTGGACATTGTCTGGAACTCATATATACAATGGTTAAGCAAACCACGACATGGTCATATATACAGTATGCTCCTGCCTTGATGGACTGACCACCAAATTATCTTTAGAGCTGTGGGAAACAAAACGGAGTTATATTGGGGAAGAATGCCTCTTCATTTCAGGATTCCCTTGATATATACAAATATGAGCAGAGCATGCACAGAAAGAGCTGCAAAGCACAGACCTACGACATAGCGATATGACATATCTAATTTTCTCTTTCATCACTACCACCCGTGTATACAGCTTAAAATTTTTTACTCAATAGCACACGCACCAAGCACACTCTTAGTTGATCTGAGGAGGTGGTGTTTGTATAAGTCCCTGTTGATCCCACCACACCCACTGGTTTCCTCTCTGAAGGGTTTGGAAGGTAAATAACAGCAGGACAGAGATCATGCTTACTGACGCGAGCCTCGACCACAAATGCAAACACACAGACACACACACACACACACACACAACACTGCAAGCTGTACGGCCTGTACCCACTCTAACTCCCATCCTCTGACATTCTCATCACCTTCCCCCGCACAATCTGACAATCTGACTTCCTCCATTTCACAAGCCTTGTAAACAAACACACCAAATGCTAACATTGCACAACTCGATCGGCAGCCCTAACAAAATGCTACCTTTTCACACAGAAAGGAAAATATGCAAGTGTTCCCTATCATCATCATAGCTTATCATTCAATATGTCATTGATTTTTTTTTCCTCCCACTCTTGCTCACATTCCCTTCTTCTCCTTCACTTTCTTGGCCAACAGGTCTTTCCATCTGTTAGCCAGCTGGTGAAAGAGGAGGACGGGGGAGGGGGGGGGGGGGTTGCTCCACCCGGCGGTTTGCTGCTCTCAACAGTCTGACTTTCTCCCACTGACTGTAATGATTCTTCTGTGGGTCTCATTAGGGCCTGAACCAGCGTTGGGTTCACCTCCCTGCATGATGTCACATCAAGACCTCAGACTGAGCGCACTGAATTCAGAATGCTGTAAAAAATAGTGACAATATGTTGATCTATACTGTAACATTACTTTTGTGTTTCTATACTAAGATGACCAACCTTATATATAAGGTCAGCATCATTTGATTTCATTGCAGAAATCTTGACATAAAACACATCACCAGATAGTTTGGTATCTAAAATCTAACAAACAGAGCACACACACAACTTAGTTAATGATTATGTGAGCAGAAACAGCTCTAACACCAGAATCAAAGCTGATTAGGCTCCTCTCTGACACCAAAACAAGTCAACAGTATTGAGCTGAATGGACACCATTGAGCAAAGCCTGTATGTCAAAATGTGTCACTCGTCAGTCTTTTCTTTCCCCTCCTCCTTCTCACTCACCTTTTACTTCAGCCTCTACGACTCCTCTGACAGACAGGTTCAGTGCAGGTCTGGGGTCGCAACATGTAACCTGACCCGGCCCAGCTCTCACTCTCTCTCTCTAATGATCCTGGCGTCACTCCCATTCCCAATGTTGGTTTAACCCGATGTTAATGTGCCCATTCTGCGCTTCTGAAACAAAGTTCTGTTCCACTGGGTCTAACATGCACCTAGCCCCTGTCACCTCTGCTGTCAACTGTGGTTTTAAGTAGCATTATCCTAAACGAGAAAGAATCCATTTCTATGTCTCATGTATGTTATTGCTTGTCACAGTGGGCAAGACACACACATAGGCACACACTGCTGAAACCCAAGGGTTCTATGAGCGTTGCAACACTATTTTATGTTTGTATAAAGAAGCTACAGATCAACTCACAAATAGGAGTTGGATTGGATCTCAACTTTAAGGCTGTTACAAAGTTACAAAATTACAAAAGAAAACCAGAGCTGACAAAAATTTACAAAAGACAAAAACACCATACACTGAAAACTCAATTCAGCAACACAAATCTCCAATTGTGCAAATCAGGCTATATACTGTAGAAGTAATAACGGGAGCACCGTTGATTGCTCATCTGTGTCATCTAAAGGTATTTCAGACTTTTATTGCCACGGAGACTTTCTTGACCTTTCACGCCTGCTACACTTGCCAGAAAGTCACACCTGCACGCTGGGATCCTCTCCACCCCATTTTACCTTCACTCTTGAATAAGGTCATGAGGTATATAAACTCCTTTAAATTACAATTTAAAGTCAACTGGTCTGCTCACAAAGTGAACAAGTGCCTTAACATTTACAATTGCTGAAACACTGTGGTCCCTCAAAATAACCAGACAATGCTGAATTCTTTGCTTGTGCCTTCTATATCTTCATAGAACAACAGCTGACAGTGAGCTGGGTGTTCACCTGGGTCGAGGGCGATTCCAAGTTGGAGATGGTGCTGTGCTACACAGTAACGTAGAAAAGTTAGACAACTAAAGGCTGGAATCCTGGTGAGGCAGATCAGGAGCAGCGTTTTCTGTGTGAGAAAGTACTTTTCCTTGCCACAGATTTTTAGCATTGCAGACTTCACAGACCTTTTACATGCACAAAAAAGACGTGTAGCATATTAAAGGACATGGATAACCCAAAAATGGACACTTTCATGTAGAGGATGTGTTGGTGCCATTTCTAGCTGATCTAAGGCCAACACAAATAGCACCTTTATTCACCAATACCATATTCTTTAAAAAGCAACATGTTTTCAATCCTGAAGTCAAAAGGAGAGAGCAATTGGTGACAGCATGAACCATTCACATTATGTTGACCTCATCTCAACAAAGCCCCCATCCCCACACACAACTTTAGCCTGTCTCCCACATCCTATTCAGATCCTGTTGGGTGAAAGCCCTAAGTCTTCCCTCATTGAATAAGATGCCTGTCCATTCTAGCTGAGGTATCCATGTCTCTCCAAACACAGAGAGGCTAGGTCAGAAGAAAAGTCCACCAGAGAGAAATCCCATCTGTGTCCTCATCTATTTTGCGGGTCTGGACATGAGCAAACAGCTTGCTTTCACCACCCTGGCAACCCTTTTCACTTCACACTGGCAAACCATTTGAGTCCACAGACACACAGAGACACACACACACACACACACACACTCATGAATTGAGAGAGATAAACGTTTTAGTTGTCGCACACAGAACGAGACTTCCTGGCTCTTTGTGATGCTGGTAGCAAAACCATTTGAGAAGCCTGGAGTTACTAAGAGGAAAAAAAAACATATTCTCAACAGTGGAAAGATCTATGGACCAAGGTATGTTTCGACTATGGCGCAATGAGAATATACTTCATGTTTGCATATGGTAATGATTGTCCAGACATAAAAGAAATGACTTATTTCAAAAGGGTTAAAAACTCTTTAATGTGGTGTATTAAAATAACATATTTAAGATCTGCAGATAAACATTAATTCAAGACAGTGTGGTCTAAAAACAATATCTTCAATATTCCTCTGGTAACTTTAAATGTTTTGTTATGAAGCAAATGGAGCAGTGAAAATGCTGCCAAGTTCTTGTTTAGTCTAAACTTGACTTCACCGTCATAAAACCTTAAATATTTTCACAAGCTGAATTTTAACCAGCCGAATTTTAACGGAGCAGGTGCATATTTTGTTAATGGCTTTCATACTTCACAACTTCTTTAAATGCAAAGACTGTCTCCCTCTCAGTTCAAAGCATCATTCCTCTTTCATTTACATGTCACACAGACACACAGCAATGCGATGGGAAAGTTCAGTCCTCAATTGGGGAGTTTGCTTGGACAGATTGGACAAATATTTCTTTTGTGTGGTCATCGCTTCGCCTCTGTTCGGCCCTGACAGCCACAGAAGAGGCAGTGAGCAATCCAAACTGTGCTACATCATGGGCTGGGTGGCTGTTCTATCCTAGACACATGGCTGTCTCACAGCCTGTCTGTTTACCCTTCACCACTAGCCGTAGGTATCAATTATGTTTATGGGGAAAAGGCAGCTAATAGTATAGCACAGACAGAATTCAGATATCTAATTGTACTACATTTTTCACATAAAGAATGGCTTTCGACTCCCAAGAGAATAGCACGTCTAGATAAACTGGAGAAATTACGGCAAAGTGATGACAAAAGTACAATAATCAATTTTAACTTCATGCTGCAATGAAAAAACCATGGATGAGAATATGGCATAATGTTATTTAAAATATATATTCAAAGCATCAATTTAGTTTGAATGATTATTGTTTTTGACATATACTAGGAACACGAGGGTTTAAACAGATAGGCAGTTAAAAATTCCCATCCCTCGGACAAACCACTCTGTCCTCTTTTTATTCCAAACAAAACTCCAGACACAGTAAGATGTCTTCAGATGTCTTTTGCACCATATGGGGCCATCTACAGAGTCAAAGGCTCTGTAATAGTACACCAAATGCAAGGACAAACAGCAGCACAGACCACATGTTCCTGTAAATCAAACTCTGACCGCTCTTTCTGCGTCAGCTTCTGATTCAACACTAAAGGGCAGGTGATACCATTATGATTACTTCATAGTCCTGTTCCACAAACTGCTCAACAAACCGGAGACAGAGGTGGTCTATATGAATGTTTAGATCTTTATTTATAAATAGAATATGGGAGAATGTGTAAGCATTCTTTCAGAAATGTCTTTCATACCTTGAAGTTGCAAAGTACAATTCCAGTCTTTTGCTGACTATCTGAAGAGCCACAAGAATAGTCAGTATGATTTTATCAAGAGCAACTGACTGCTAAAATATGTTTACTGAAGTATCCTATCGACCACCAAATAAACTTGGACTAAACTATCCATTTATGAAATTTGCATTATTTACCTTAAATAGATTCTTTGTCAACGTATAAAGCAGTCAAATGCAAGCAGACCATAAAAGTGTCTAAATACTAAAAGTACTAAGCAAGATAAGCCTCCAAACACACGTGAACGTACTTCAAAATCATACAACGAAGAAAAAATTCAAGCAGCTAATGGAGTAAGAACTGTCTGAGCATCAAAGACTTAGAAATCTTTACACTGTCAGAAACAGCCTCTTGAGAGAAAAGGACAATAAGCTATAATTAAAGAACATTCTCTAACCAGGGACTTTCAGACTTTCAGCAAAAAGTAGATGTGTGATATATAATAGCAGGAGATTAATGAACAGATTAAGGCCAGGGATCAACATGAAAGGTCTTACCAATGATGCATGTCATAAGAAACACTCGAGGAAAAGGCTAAGTTACCTCCTTCAGCAAAATCATCTGTGCCCTCTTGTGGAGGGCTGGCACAGTTAAACCTACTCACACTTGTTCACTCCCAGTATCTTTGACCTAGGGCAAAAAAAAAAAAACACAGCTGCTGGCATGGTTCATTTTCAGTCAATCTAACCTCCTGTTTTCTCTAGATTCTCTTATTTCTTTTCTCTCTAAAACTTGTTGGCAAGTTCCAAGCACCTCTCAGCTTCATGGAAATGTATAAGAGAAACCAGTATCAGGCCCAAATCCCTCATTGTTTGGCCTTGACTTGAAAGACTCTTCAGACCAACCATGAGCTAAACTCTCACTGACATCATGGAGGAACAATAAAATTACCCAGTTATCAATGATTACCCTATATTCACTGACTGGCCAATCTTTGAGATAATTTTAAGGGGGAATTTACAGGTGGATTCTGCCCCACTGGGAAGATGCAAGAAACAGAAGATGATGATCATCAAAGGGTAAATGTTAAGATTAAGATTTTCAAGGCTGTTAATGTGAGCAAACCTCTCAATAATTCTTACATTACTGGCTTTCAAGTGAGATGGCCTTTAAGACTAGTGGATATGCTCTCTATAAAAGCTTATAATCCATATAATATTCATTCTATATAGTAGTGATAATGTTTCTACCCATTCAACACAGAGTTGCTTTGGATACCAAGAAGTAGTGTTTTCCCCTTATCCAATAAATCCATTTTATTTTCATGTTCACTCTTGCGCTGCCACAAATGAGATCATACACTCAAGTCTGTCTGCATGCCTACCCTAAAGCACATATTGTATAGGCTAACATTTGTGGGTTAAAGATTTTTTAAAGAATTTTTTCACTCAGTCTTTGTGGTCCCTACTTATGAGCAGACAAAACACAGTGTGGCTGGAAAAAGTGCTCCAAAGCCGGCAGTTGAGGTAGTCTACCTGCTGTGTAACCTTCTGACACCCAACTGGTTCAAACAACCAGCTGAGGTTTCAGTGGTACTTAATTTGGATAAACACTACATTTACAACCCTTTAATTGAAATGGACCTAAATAAAAAGAGGTTTAAGCTGTCCTTAGGGTGGATACAGTGAAAAAACAATTTGCGACAGCTGTTTTCAACATCCAATCATACTTTGTTCAAAATCATAAAACTGAAACCCAGAAAACGGAAAGCATTTTGTACAGCCAGAGCAAGAACACTTATGACTCAGACAGAATTCCATCCTAGCGCTGCTGTAAAAAGTGAAGTGAATTTATCTTCTTTGTATGTGCTCAACATCTTAAGCAAATCATGACAAACTCCGTCACAACAACAAATGTGACTTATTAATGTTTCGGTCCGTCCATTATGGTTTGGTTCAATGGAGCTGAAGCAAATGTATCATGACTCCTGAATAATTCCATCTTGCACTGCATTGCTGGGAAATTGAGATCAGACTTTTGGCACCACTGATCTTTGATGAGGGGAAACAGCGTCATCTTGGTGATTGGGAAGGAAGAGAACCAAACACTTCCAAAGTTACTCACACTGCAACAATTAATCTGTCCTTTGCTATTTCCCCTGCTATGACCTACAAGCCTGTGGCCCTTAACCACTATCAACCGACTAAAGCTAATGCTGATGACAGGTATGTGGGAAAAGAAAGGCAACCAAAGGCCATTCATACACCATTTGCCAAGTGAGAGACATGATACACTAGAGGAGAGAGCAGAAGAGAAGAGAGGAAAGAGGAGCTGCAGGTGTGAAGCAGCTTAAAGCCATCACATTTCTGGCATTAGTACAGACATTCTCTGGTCTCCTGCGGTCAGAGCTCCATTTGAGGTTATTGAACAGGGCTGATCGCACAGCTCCTCCCCTCCCAACTGTCCAGTTACAGCATCATCACTCAGTCCTACTCCACCCTATTCCTGCATTCTGTCCCTTGGAACTCCGATCAAGAAACACTAAAAAAGGGACTTTATTGCCAAAGCAAACGATTCAATATTATTTCTGCCGCTTACCCAGTTTACCCAGTAATAGGAGGTTAAGGGCAATGGTTTATCTGGAAACTGTGACTGCTTAAGTGCTTAAGAATTCATTACAGCAAAGAAAGGAAGGAAAGGAGCAAATGAAAACAGTATTTAGTGAGACACACTCTTGAATCAATTTCAAAGATCACTTCAAAATTAATGTTTCTGCGCAGGCAATGGGCTATGGTTTATTATGGTAGTCACAAGGTTTTGCTGAGGTCAGACATAATCAAGCCATAAACGTACGGTATCTAAAGTGATTAGCAAATGTTTAAAGTTTAGCAAAGAGAATAAATTCTTATCATACACAAGGCAATGATATACAACTGCATCACTTTATGTAATCCAGCAAGCTAGAACAGGCAATTTATTATCTTTTCATCCCTAAAATCTCTCCTGCTAACATCCCACAAATATTTATCGCCACTCTTCAACAAAGGAAGACAGTGACATGACAATGCTATTACTGGAGTATGAATCCAATTAAAAGTCTGGTGGGAGAACTGATGATGAGTGTTCTGATCATGTTTGTTAGATCGTGCCAAGTCAAACAGATGAGTAAACACATGGACTATGTAGACACAAAAGAGAGACACTTTGAAGATATTTTCCAATTGATATTTTGTGTGATGACAAAAAGCAACAAATGAGGGTGAATCTATACAGGTGAGTCAAAGAATTAAAGCACCTCAGATATATCTGACCCTGCCATTCAACAGCAGCCTCTGGCAGATGGCTTTGATAAATTGGTTAAAGCATAAAAAACTATGCTGGCTGCCAATTAGATTAAAGTTACATGAGATTGTGTAATAAATTACAGCTTGAGTAAAAAGCCATGTGCAGACTCAATATATTCACTGCAACTTTATATGTTAATAATAATAATGAAAGAAAAAAACTCTTTTGGAGCACAGGATAGTGAAACCATCAGTTCTGACGGTGAAACAAATTCAAGTATAACCCCAGTTGTGGAACTGTACCATATTACCCTCAAGGGATTTTGGATGGATGACAGTTTGACAATAGGTATATGATTGGGTTCACAGTGCCTTTATGTCCTCCCTGCCACAACATTTTGTTACAGTTCACTCCAGACAGGAATTTAACCCATCTACACAAGTAAAAACATTTCCCAAAACACTATGCACTACAAGAATAATTTGAGATCCCTGCATTTGAGACAATACTAATATGAGCAAAAAGATTCCCTGGATGCAGGAACAAGCACCAAGCTTGGATGAGTCATCTGACCCAGGTCTAAGCCTCACACACCATGTGAAACACACAAATAAAGATCCCCAAGCGTCCTCAACACTGACCACATCATGGACAGGGAGAGGAACCATGAATTAGTAGTCTGGCGAGAAAGAAAAGGCCAGTATGGACAAGACAGCTTAAACTACCATTCACACACTCACAACTGAACCTTTAAGTACAGAGTACTTTTGAGATTTCTGTTCCATCTGTGACTTTTACAAAGATTTGACATAAAAACCCAACAATCAGCCAGAGATCACAACAGGATTTCTATTTATCCACCCACTATGTAATCCATCTGGATTTGCTGAACAACTCTTTGGAACGACATTAAATACACGATCATACAAGCATTTGTTAATCCCAGTAGAGATCTTTTTCTTTCAAACACAACACACCAAAGGGGATGAGCCATTTTCATTTCATTTATCATAAAAATTGAGACTGACACTGCAATCTTTATGGAGAAAGTATTAAATAAACTTATGTCTGTACTGCTATGTCACATGTAGTTGTTAAAGGGAAGGCCAATAAACTGCCCCAGCAAACAGCTGAAGATGTTAGGAAAAGTATTCAGCTAAGAAAAACATAACACTTGTTTAATACAGACGTTATGTCCTTCAACACTTCACAAGTCCTGCCAAACCTAACAACCTCAACTATATCCACACAACAATGATGGATAGCTTCTGGTTTACAATGTTGGGATAAGGACGGTTCAATTTCCATTCTGCTGCCGGAGGTTTAACCAGTTCAAAATTAAATGGGGAACAAAGATGTGTTCCTAATACTTAAGACACAACCTTGCCTCAACAAGATCTTATAATACATGTTAGAGGGGATCATGAGATGCTATCACAACAGAAGTTGAAACTGGTATGTAAAATTTAAGCTAATTAAACACAGTGGAATACAATGAAGTCACTGTGGTGATTTCTCGTGCTCCATAGTAGCCAATACAGTTCAAACCCAAGCTCTTGAGTGAAGGTCAAATGGCCATGGTGAAAAAATAAACAAAGATTTGGATAAAAACAGCAAACCCACCTAGAAAAAGCGGAACGTCAAGTTAGCTTAGCCTAGCTTACCTTCGCCTTGGGGGTTGGGCGCTCCTGTTGCATCATCGTCAATTATACGTCTGAAATGTTTTCGCTGCTAAAGATACCGTTACGCCCCCCCAAAAAAATGACAAGCCAAACCTTTAGAAAGTCATATGATTCCTTAAACACTTACCGATATTTAGAGGACATTTCCGTAAAGTTCTCCAGTTACTAACACAGACAGCGCGATAAACGTATTTTAACGTTTCTTCCAACTTGTCCACAAATATTAAGATGGCAGCCGGAAGTGATATCTGTTTAATATAAACTGAAATGAATCGGGAAAGGCAGCAATGAGCCCCGAGAGCCTCCTATCAAGACAGAGGGGAAGAGGCACATTAGATTTTTATTTATTTTTAAAGTTAGTATAATGCATAATTTTACAGTGAAGGAGATTTCCTTCTGCCACGTTAGGTTTAATAACAGAGATACAGGTTACAACAAGATTTTAAATGTTTTTCATTCTGGTTTAATATTCTTCAACAAATTCAGAAATATTATCAATTTCGTCACACATCCTGTACCCTTGAATTTTTTTCATCTCTTTGACTTGAAAGCAGTTCTTGCTGCATAAGTCATTCACATCCCATTGGTTTTGATGGATATGAAATTCTCCCAGTTTGCATAGGAAACAAAAAGGATGACAGTTTATTATCGTAAATTCTATGCAGAAAACCCGCACACACTGTACACAAAAGTCTGCCCACGATTACAGATTCTTCTGTATTTGAACACTGTTGGAAACATTTGAAATAATGTAAATAGAAGACTCATCAAAATATTTTACCAAGATGGAGTCATTTTTATACATTTTATGGAAAAAATCCTACATATTCTACCTCTAAGATGAATGCTCACTGTCACCCAACTTTAGTACAAGCATGGTCAATTTGTTCATTGTATATAAGACTGAAAGCTACAGTGAGTGTTTTGTTTCTTTGATGCTTCATATAATCATCACCCAAATGCTATGAGGTTAACAAAATACATACTCAAGATTGAAAATAACATTGGAGGCAGACTTCATTAGCTCTGCGAAAACAGGCATTTCACTTCAGTGAACACTGAAAACAAATTCCAGGTCATGGCTTGGTCATGCAGATGAGTTCTCACAAAAAGGGTTTCATCTAGAGCTTCTCCATAATCACGCATGGTGTAGCTGTAGTGTAGCTTGAAGAACTAGATATTTATTCAGATTGCAGTTTTTCAATATTACACTCAGAGAAATATATGGACATAAAAGTACAATTTGGCTTTTCATTCCACACAGTGAACGATACTGACTTTATATGCCTTCAAAGCATACCTCACTTTCACCATAGATTTATTTGTGCTGTACGTCAGCATAAATCCCAGTCTGTTTAGTTGTAAGTTAAGACCAGGGTCAGTCTGCTGACCATTGATGGTGGTCCAGATCTCCCAGTGAGTTCATTGATGTCTGCTGCTATTCCTGGGTGGCCCCTGAAGTTGCTTTGAATGGTCCTGGTGTATAAAGCGTGCATAGTAAACATACTTTAAGAAGATATCAGAGGTTTCATACTTCAGAGAGATGGTATTAATGTTATGAAACTTTATCCCTCTGATTCTCTGTGAAATGACGTGTGAGTAATGATATATGTTGCTTGCGCTAAACGACTATGAGCAAAATAAAATGAACAATAACAATCATGTTTGGAATAATCGTATAGCTATAACTGGGAAGGTCTGGCAAGAGTATCAGTAATAGTCCTAACACTTTAGTTTAATAAGTTGTGACATACTGAGACATTCTCATATACACAGAGGGAAGAAACACATCAAAGCACTGTCTTTGTGTGACATCTGTGGCAGTAATTTAAGTCTTTATCTCCCAGACTGTCTTGTCTTATTTCAGAATTCCTCATGCCATAATATTTTGCTGAAATAACAAATGAAAAACTGGAGAAGACATATGAACTCACCAAATATTGATAGTATAAATGGACCTAGTGTGCTGGTGATCCGTGGATCGAGAAGAGATGGCAATAGCACAACTCTAACAAAATGAAAATGGCATATGAAATGTGGAAATTGTAATTTCCGTGTTCTGACAGGAAAATATTGTTTATAGCAATATAAAGATTATATCAAGGCACCAGTATGACTTGATTATGGCATATGTTAAAATTCTTCCACAGGTCTTTCATAACCAGATCCCTTTCCAATGAGCACATGATGTCCCGAAATACATGGAACATGAATTCACATACCATGTTTTACAAGACTGGGTTTTCAGTGATTAGTCTTCTCACACATCCCTTTTTATATTCACCCTCAGTGAAATGAGTCTGGAGAGTTGAGCAGTTTTGTTGACCACATCCCAAGAGGCAGACTGAAAAGCTGGCATTGCAGGATATACCACACCACAAAACTCAGCAGGGTCCGAATGGAGGGATCAGACTGTGTCAGGCTGGAGGGTGTGTTCACGGTGTGTGTGTGTGTGTGTGTGTATCCAGAGCTGACGTCACCTGTGTTACACTTAGACAACCACAGTTTAACTAACACATGCCCAGGCAAACACATAGGAGCAATGCAGTCATGGTCAGAATAGATTTCTGTGTGTCTGTCAGCACCACAGTATGTGTGAGAGACAAAGTTAGATGTATTGTGTATCTAGGAAAGACTGTTTAATGGCAGTTTTAGTTATTAAACCAAAGACTTCAGTGTGTGTTTTAATGAGTTCAACAATGACAATTTAAGTTTGAATTTAACTCCTCTTTTAGGTTGGTATCTATCTAAGATCTAAACACAAAAGAAAGCACATGAGATGAGGTACAGTACATAAGTGTCAAAAACAGAATGGGGACATGTGCATCAAATCATTTTAATTAATATAACAGCATTCCTTGTATTCCCTCCACAACTTGTATATTTTCTATTTGAAAAACACTACATCTTTTTATGTGCATTATTAATAAATGCTTTAACATGGGTGTGCTGCCCTCACAATGTGAATATTTACTAGGCCTAGAAAAAGAGTCTTTCAACAACAAAATGCATCTGTTTCTGGACTCCACGTGGAAGTTCAATAGCATGCTATAGAGCAAACAAAAATAAAAGTTAGATTCCATACTCTGAAGTAATATTTTCACATTTTATCATATAGTTACAGTACAATGTCTATGAAATATCTGTGAAAAAGTATACAATCTTTTTTTTTATTCACATGAATTATAAAAATAATTGTCTCTGTACACATATTCAAAATTTCCTGTGGTTTGCATAATAGTTTGATTGGATCAATGTCTCTGGTCTTCGTCACTATAGGCCTGTGAAAAATGAGAGACAGAAACATCAGTCTCCTAGAAACCAAAATCAGACACATTTAACCGCTAATAAGAATAATAACTGGGGTAATTACTATGAAAAAGCCATTTAATATTTGAACATGTCACAGAGAAACATGAGGTGGAAAATGAGGCCTGGTGCTGCCCAGTGTAGGTTCCAACAACCATATTTCACAATAAGTTCTGGGAGAGCAGTGATTGGGGTGACTTAAGCTGCAAGCTTTGGTTGCTGTGGCAATGCTCTGGCCTCTCTGATAGCCAAGCAGCAACAGTCTGCTCTCAGATCTCCCTCCAGACTGGCACACTGACACTGGGAACTGTGGGCACCTCCAGAGCCACAAGAAGGGGAACCGCAGACAACCTCAAACCAGACAGACGTCCTCCTGCCCCCAAATGTTGATGCTGAGAGTTGACGCTGTCTGCTGCGTGTAAACTCAGAGCCCAAGTGACTTAATGGAACTGGGCAACAGCGTTGCTGTCTCCACACATGGCCAACCTCCACCAATCACATTTCAGAGCCACTGTACCCTCCATTTAGCCTGTAACTGTAATTGAATGGACCATAAATGAAGGTGGAGACTACGGTAAGTCACCCATTGGTAGTCATTTGGGTAACATGTTGTGGCTCTACATATGAGGTCACTGACAGACATTAAGACAGTTGCTTACAATAGCAAAATGTTTCTAGTGACCAAAATGTTAAGGCACATTCTGAGGAGAGTCTGTCTCTCTGAGGTTTCTGGTGTGAAGCCTCAAACTGTTCAGATTCTCACCTGAAAACACAGATCTCTTATTGGCATCTCGTGTACCGCCTGTGGAAAAAAATTAAGACAGGACGTGTCATGTATTGCAGTATGGTTACTCAAAGAATCATTCGAAATACACATATTCGCTGTCTTGCCAAGTTAGAAGAGCACCACTACTCTAACATAGTTTCTGTTAAATATGAAGCTACTTAGCTTAGCTAAAAAAAACTCAAGTAGCTCAGCAGTGCTTTTTACACTTCATATTTTGTATGGAAACAAAACAACAAACAAAATATAGCAAGTTAATTATTGAGAACCTGGCTTATCTGAGAGTGGTCTCAATCTTGTAATATAACTTTCAGAAAGAAAGCAGCAGTAATTTGTTTCTTTACTAAATCAGTTGGACAGTTTGATTGTCATTATAACTGAAACTAAGACAAAATATCACATTTTTTAAGGATTTTGATGGGTGCATATGCTCAGCATGTCCACCAAGCACAGCATCATTTATGCTTACACCAGCAGGCATTGAGCTTATCTGTAGATTAATAACAAAAACTATCTTTATAAACACTGCAAATACTGAATTCCACTAGCAGTCTTGACAGGTGTATAATGTAGCGTACTGATTTACTTTTACTATACATGCCTATGCTAAATTCATAACTGTGCTGAGTGGGACAGCCACAGCTATTAGGAACAAAGGGGTCTGGAGGAGTGAGAAAAAGACAGATTTCTTTCATCTGCAGTGTGGTATGTGTGGTTGTCCCTTTGTGGAAGTTTATAGAATAACAGGAAATAGCTATGGATTTTTTTCCCTATTATTTAGCTCACACTATTGGCGCCAGCTCAGACACATCTGCTGTAATACTGAAAAGAGGATGTCATTGTGCTAATGAAGTGAGTCCCATATTCATGGACTCACATGCACATACAGGTACACTACCGGACTCATCAGTGGACAAACATGTCCAGACTTGCGTTTGCAATTTGGAAAACATCTAAGTGAGTAGGCAATAGGAGATGTCTCTGTTCGTTACTCTGTTCCTGTGTTTGTAGATTATAATTTCTTAAAAAAAATCTTATTGAAACAACTGAAGTGTTGACTTGCCGGTATGTGATAGGTCAAAATGTTCCAGCTGAAAAGACTGAAAAATCAGAAATAAGGGGGCAAAAAATGCACTCTGAAAACAATTTTAATGTCTTACCCTGACTAATATAATCACTCACACATTTAATACACACATTACACATGCACACACACAAAAGACATACAAACCAGATTTCAGTGAACAGTGGGCCCTCTCTCACGTCAGAAAGTGCTTTGTGGCTCTTGGGTCTCTTTTTCTCTGTCAGCCTCTCTCTCTAGCTGTATCTGAGCCACCTCTAATTCAATGTGCTTCAATATGCTTTATCAACACGCCATTACCACTGACAAGGCTTAGAGCAGGCCCCCAGGGGCTATCAGGAGAATTTACACATTTACTTTGCAAGATATATATTTGGTAAATCAGCCCACTGAAAGGAACTTGAGAGGAACATTGTATTTCCATGTGACAACCATTTGCCTGCTTGATCTTTTGTTTGACTGGAATTCTTGTGCCATAATGTCAATTAAAACCATCTTTTTAAAGACCCACATGTGCTTAATTTTCATATTTAGTAGCTGATGCTTTGTTTACTGAGAAAACAGGGATAAGTTAATTTGAGAACATATCTGAATTCATGGCATATAATTTCTGGACTCAATCATAAATTAACTGCAGAGTCAGCATCGTTGCCCCAGTAGGGGTGGGATCTAAATATGGCAGTGGCAGTCAGTCTGTTGGTTAGGCAGTTGGTCTGTTTGTCAATCCAACATGTTGGTTCAGAGCAACATAATTTGGTAACAGAAAGTCAGATTACTATGAAATTTTGGTCATGGGGTCAAATGTTCTCCTTGGCAAAATCAATGGCTAGATGTTAAACGAATTTAGTATGGCCTTTCATTGTCCGAAGAGGATTAGCATGATGAACCTTTAGCATTGTGGGCTGTCTTTCCACTGCATTCCATCTCTAGACAAGAATATTAATGTTGCAAACCAAAGCCAATAATAATCTAATAAGTAAAATCTAATAAAAAAAAGCATTCTTCCAAAAAACTATTGATTTTAATGAGTCTAACATTTTTAGTCTTCAGAGCCAATGTTACACATTACTTGAGTGGATCAGAAAAGTTTCACCAGTGTTAAGAGAGCATAAATTTGACAGTTTGTTAGTAGACCTCAGTAAATTGAGAACTACAAGTCTCTGACAATCACATGATATTGCCACATTCATGTGATTTATAGACCAGAACATTCAAAGAGGTCTGATCTAATTCTGTCTGTAGCCCAGCCAGACCACTACTATGACTGGATTTACGACTTTCAAGCGAGAAACGTTCATGTGTATTGACTGGATCTTGATATAGATACATCTCTTACACAGTGCCAGGAAAGAAAATTTTATATGACAATGTTTCCCCTCCCCTATGAAAGCTCCCAGGATTTCACCCAGCTCTGAGCAGCGGGGAAGTTTTGCCCTTGTGTGGCATCTCGAAATGTTACAAGGAATACTTATACCCATAAATTTTCTGTATTTGCACACATAAATTTTCACTTATTTACTTAATGTCGTAAAGTGACATGACAGTTAGGAAATGAGCCTCGTGTCTTAAAGGAAAAAAAAACAGTGGGAAGGTAAAAACATTAAAGGTGGAATTTATTAGATTTTTAAACTGAGAGGCTCTGAGGAACTGAGATGAATCATGAATGGTTGCTCTCTCTAAAGTCATCCTGAATGAGGAGATACTCAATCAAACATACAGTTTAGAAAAGAAAAGACAGAAGGAAGGAAGGAAGGAAGGAAGAGCGAGGTAGGTCACTCACTCTTATCCTGCTCAGGAGGCTCCAGGATGTCACTGTCTGTGTCACTGGGAATATGCCAAGGCTGTCTGATGGCCTGTAACTGCTGGTAAAACTCATCCTAATGTAGAAAAATAGAACAGAAAAGAAATGATTGAAGGTTGTGTTAATGCCTACTCTGATGTGGAAAACAGGGTCAGACTGTTAATTTACCCATATTTTCATCTATCCACTGTACATATGCTGTACGTGTTTTGGAGCTTATGCAGCGATATGTACAGAAATTTGCATTTGGTACAGCTGCTAGATCACATTCAGCACTTTTAGATTTGAAACACCAAATCTTTTAAAATGACTTCACATTCAGGCAGAGGAATGATTTATTCATCAGGTTTAGGTACATAATAAATGACAATGACCCCATGGAAAAGAGCAACCGGAAAGAAAATGTGCAAAATTCCTAACTGAACTTTCAACCAAACACAAACTGATCAATTATCTTACAGACTGAAAGTCCTCTGGGTGAACATGTAAGTCGTCCTACCTACAAAAGAGTTTGACTTTTTATTTTTCAATGATAAAATCATGAATCTCAGTCCTTTAAATGGCTACAGAAGGAGCCAAAACAAGCAGATTTATCTTTTATTTCCTGTACATCCCGTATTTAAAAAGGTTCAGGACTCCTTTAACGCTCCACATTGGCCGACTTGAGGGGCTTTAGACCTTCTACATGGGACCAGGTGGCCTCAATAAAACATACTGGGTGCACTAGTGTTTTGGATAATCTCACCGGGTGTCAACTAGCATAACTGTCAAAGACTACACAGAGGAACTGCAAAAAATTCCTGCCCCCCATTAATAAAGCCTTCAAAAAGTTCTCATATTTAACAGTGACGCAGTTAAGTAAATCATGAAAGCAAAATAAGAAAGAAATCCTACTGAAAGTTCTCCTTTCATGCCAGACTAATTTTTCCACAGTGAAATGACATACTACTGTTCAGACCTCCATGACTCTCCACTAAACCCCACACGAAGTACATGTGTGAGGGTACGCACACATGTAATATTGTGTGTTCTGGTGCGCTCAGTCATAATCTTTCTGTGTAAAGGCTCTCGTGTTCCACAGCCAGCTTTACTTGGGCACCGAGCCTGTTTGACACTCAGCACACAAGTTCAAGCTCGCCATACTCGAACATTATAATAAACTTGGAGTGATTTTCGGTTCGTGACCCAAAGTTTGTGACAATTTTGCTCTTTGTTTTACACACTGCGAGGGTACTTGATCTATTTCATTGCTGCAGTAGATTAATCTGACATATGAGGACATCACATATGATGCACTAGCCAGGATATGGTTAGCTTAGTTTAGCATAAAGACCAGGATCAGGGTGAAACAGCTAGTCTAGCTCTGTCTCAAGGTAACAGATATGTACAAAAACTATTACTCCCTTCTCTCAGTCTTGATGCAAAGCTAAGCTAAGCATCTTAGGGATAGTCATGAGAGTGGAATCAGTCTTCATATAACCCTTGGAAAGAAAGCATGTGAGCATGCTTCCCAAAAATGTCTGATACACACCACATTAACCATTTTTTAAATGAAAAATTTACAGTTTTTTTTTTTGGTTTGACTTTGTGAAGGCAGTGCTGTCACAATTCAACTTCACCTCCCCCTACCTGATTATTTTCTTATATTAAAACATGCATTAGTGCTCATATGACCTGTAAGAAGGAAGAGGAAGGAGTTTTTAATGATAAAGGTCTCTCTCTTTTACCTCAGACAGATAGGCCCGTAGGCTGGCACCAAGGCTGTCTGTAGTGCTTAATCCAGGAGGAGTGAGCAGCGGTCGGGGATGCGTGGGCTGACTTGTGGGTGTCACAGGTCGGCTCCGTGACCGCCTGAAGGTCACCTCTTTATGAGATCCAGGGTTAAAGGTAGAGCGAGTCAGTAAACTATTTGGGGTCAGAGGCCTGCTGGGCGTTCTGGGGGTTTGAGTTCTGCTCCCAGGGTTGCTGGGAGATTGAGTTCGACCCATGACCAAGGAGGTGGACTTGGGGCTGAGCAAAGGGAGGCCCACACCACAGGGCTTGCCTGAGAGGCTGCCAGCTGGAGACTGGGGTCTAGAGACCAGGCTGGTGAGAGGAAGTGTGTCGGGTAGTGTTCTGTGGCGCAGAGGGGTGTGGAGCAGACTGCTGTGTGGATTATTGGAGCTCCGAGTGGTCATTTTGCCTACTTCTGCCAGCTTGGCCAGGTCCTTTTCAACCTCTGCAAGGGAAAAAAAGGAGGGAGACAATCTAAGTAAACATCCAGATTTCAGAATAAACATAGAATAACTGAGGGAGAGAGTTTTTCCTCCACACATTTAAATGAGAAATGTTTAAACAGTTCTTAGATGTATACAACAACTGCAACAAAGCAAAGCATATAACATAAATGGACGAAAAGATTTCAATATAAAGTCAGGCTCGTTCTTTATTCAAAGGCCGTGCTATGAGGTTAGCATGGCTGTAGAAGACTGATGATTCCCAAACTTTACTGAGCATTAATGCATGTGAGACTGCTTGGTTTTATCCTTCTTCTGGGCAATGATAACAATATTTATAGACCCTGTAAATTGCGGTGAATCCAGTTTCCTCTGTCAGAAAAGGCTCCAAGCTGATATGCAGCAAGTATAGTCTGTTAAGAAAAGTTCCTGTTCCTGACGAAAACACATTTGTTTGCCTTAGTGGTAGTCTCAAAAACATTTCTGTTTGTGAAAGAAGTGACGCTGCCAACTTCTGCGATCAACATCTGGGTCATTTTTTCCGTGTTTTATGCTTTTGTTAAAGACCTTGGCAATGTGGATTCAACAAACCAGTCTGGGAGTTATCATTTGAGAGGGATAATTTCAGGAATGACTCATCAGAAGTGAGTACTTCTGGAAAAACTGTATATCTGTGACGTTAAATAAATAACAAAGGAAGCATGACAAGTATTTCACAAACCCTGACTTCCTTGTTTTTGAGAAAATGGTGCTTTCTCCTATACAAACAAAAGTTTTCCATGTAAAAATGTGAAGCACATGCTCCTATTCACTGACAAATATCCATTTAGTATGCAAAGCTCAAAGCGTCTGAAATACTTCTCTAAATTCAGCTTTGGGACTCAGTGGGTTTGAAATCTATTCCAGACTGTTTTGTTTACAATCCTTCAGGGATCAAATACATTTAATTCTCTGACATGCATAATTAGATTGCTGTTTCTGTGCTTAATCAGCTCTGATTGTATGGAGGTCAACCTTTACAGCGAGATGCTATGCAGAGCACATTCTGCTTAGTGCCTCGTCCATGTGCTCAATAACCTGCATGTGTACAGCTTGACATTGTCTCTGCTTCGCTTTAACCCGAGCATATAACACACATGTTAGTTCTCTAAATAATAAGGAAAACTAAAGGTACAGGTCACACCTTGGCCTTGAACAGCTAGATAGTCACCATAAGACCTACTTGGGGGGCAGGTGTCTCTGGATTGTTGTGAAATACTTATCATAAACAAAAGAAAATAAGGTGCAAGCTCAAGTTTCACATATGATGATTTCACAGTTAATTCCCTTAACCACCCACACCACGACTGATGTTGTCATTATATCGTAAACAGGATATGTTCATTAGTAATCAGTTCCCATAAAGAAGATTTTTTCATCTCAAGTTATTTACCAGCATAATGATAAACACCACATGTTTTTGTTGTGAAAATCTTCCCCCCTTCCGTAAATGGTTGCTCCACTCATGATTTTATTGTAAACCAGTTGCTTCCCCTGACTTCCTGGCTTAATGATAATGAATAGCTTATCACAAGCGGCTTTATTTTTTAAATTCTACACAGTTGACTGTGTTTAACACAGAAACATTACAAGCCTTCTCACAGACACTGATATGAAGTGACAGCTCCTACACATCAAAGAGGTAGCATTAAACTTTTGATGAGTTTTGATCGAGTCTTTCAATAATAAGAATTAGAAAAAGAAAGATGGGGAGAAAATGAAACAGAAAGACTGAGAGGCAGGAAGAAACAGAAACAGATCTAATCTTTCACAGAGATCGATCAAGCAGCATGTGCTGAGAGAGTCCAGTGCCACAGCATGTTATGCAGCCACTAAGAACTCACGCAAACTTTATTAGGTCCCTCCTCTGAAAATAAACTGAAGCGCTAATCTGAATTCATCTGAAATCTCATTACAACACAATACACTGCCCGCCTGAAGAAATTAAAATACCAGCCATTCATTGGGTAGATGAATCAAGGGCTACCTACGAATGGAGACTGAACCTCCACACTTTGAGTACAGACCAAAATTATATCTGTAGCATTAAATCCAAACGTGTCAAAAATCAAAACTTGGCATCCAAAGCCTGGAAAGATTCTTAGCTTTGTTTTCTTACACTCTGATCATATATTCCTGGCTCTTACAAAGGAAACTTTTCTAACTCTGCACTATATTTTCTGTGAGTAAAAGCCTTTATATTGAACAGTGAGCAGTTTGCCATGTTTTGTGAAATGGAAAAAAGGGTTAAAATACATTCAGCAAAGATACAGGAAATGTTTAAAACAATATCCATCCATGGGTGAAGCTGCATTGAAATCAAAATGTATTTAATAACATCATTCAACAACAAAGTTAGCAAAGATTTAGCTGTATATTATTACAAAAAGCTTAATTTTATCACAAAAGGCAGACCTCACAAAGGGGTGATTTTCACAACCACATAATTTGGGTAACAGTATAACATGAAAAGTGAGGCGCTGCTTCTAAACATGGAAAGTATTAGAAACTAAAAAAGGCTTGAAAGAGTTGAATTAGCTTGTTGAGTTGCTTCACCGAACTGCCCGGTGGGAGCCCTTGGGCTGAATATTCAGTAACTCTGTTTAGAACAACCAGATATTAATGCCATCTGAGGACATCTGGGATGAAGCTGAGTGTGTTGCTAATACAAATAGTCCTCTCACAGCGCCTCTGTAAGCACTGAGGGAACCAAGTGCATTCAGAGCTGATGTGCAGATGAGCTGAGAAGATCGGAGAAGCTGCAGCCACTGCTGGCTGACAGTAATACGTTCACTAAGTAGGATCAATATGCTCCACATGGCTGTAGGGTGTGAAGGCGCCTACAAAGTCTTCACACACAGTGACGCTGTCAAACAGAGTGGGAGGACAAGCATAAGCAAACAAGCTGGTGACACATGATGGTAAATGGCGACATTCCCTCTGGCCTCCACTTCAGGGTTTCATCTGACTCATCAATGTGGATAAATCGATCGTCATGACAATAAAAGCAGTCTCTGAGTCACATAAATCAAAGATGAGCCTTAAACTTTAATAGGAATAAATGGCTTCCAAAATGCCACATAATTTTCGTTTTTGTCAAACAAAATCTGTCTCAAGCACAGTGACTCAGCACAACCAGACTTAGTGATTTAAACTGTCGAAGCTTGAGTTGAGATGAATTCCTGACATGTGGAAATTGCTTAAATTTGTTGTTCTATTTAGTCTTGACACATTTTAGCAGGAAGATCAGTTTTTAATTAACCAAGAAAATCCTTTGGCCAAACGTAGTGCATTCTTAAGCTGGACTCTACCCCTCCCACTCCTCATGAGCGGTCTCTAAACCCCTTTGTATTTCATATGTCTCTGTAATTCAAACTGTGTGTGTGTGTGTGTGTGTGTGTGTGTGTGTGTGCGCATGAGTGAGTGAATGTTTGCACAGTGTGGACTATGTTTTGTATTTCAAAGAAAGTATTTGATCTGACTTGCCCATTCTATTCATCATTAAAGCCACTAATAAACACACAGACAAACTCATTTCCACAAAGGCACAGAGCGCATACATGGACACCACACAGACGTGCCTACCAGCAAGCTGTTTGCCCATGTTCTCCAGCTCTTTAGAAAAGAGGGAGTCACCCAGTAGCAGGCCCGTCTGCCCGACAGAGCTCCCACCTCTCACAGCCTTCAGATCAGCCTCCCAGACAGCCTGACGCTAGTTAGCGAGAAGAGCAGAAAAGAGAGAAAGTCACATTAGACGAAGGACCCTTCAATTAACTCCTTATATAATTTTCAGCTATTGCTGGAAATATCTGAGCCATATCTGTTGGAAAAAAAGGGGCAATTATTATTTTATGGGCTTTAGAAAAACACAAGAAACCACAGCAAGTGTAGATGAAAGCTTGGAGCATGCAGTGCACTCTGTTTAGTGAATGAGGGATGATAGACTGTCAGTAGTGGTTCGGGACATTTTTGTATAACTATCAGTAAATCCATACGAGCTTGTGCGCATGCTAGTCTGTTGGCAAATAGCCTGACAGCAGCAAACTTACACTAACAGTTAAGAAACAATAAATCAGCCATTTTGGATAGTTCAAGGGCACACAATATTGGGATTATACAAAAATAAAGATGATCATATTCCAAAGCACTGGAAGAAAATAAATTCTAAAAAGGCAGATTGGATCACTTATAGGGGCTGCTCTGGCCTGTTTTGCTCCCACCTTCCTGGCCAAGTGTATGATTTGGAAAGGGACCTGTTAGACAGACTCCTGTTGCTAAGTCCTGTAATGGAAGCATGTCTAATCCTCCGATTTACTCCCCTGATGGGACACAAGGGGCCAGATGATATGTTGAGCCAAAGGACCAAGTGCAAAGGAACCTCAAGCACAGGTGAGAAATAAAATCTGTCAGCCATAATTCCACCTCCTGTACATTTGGTTTACACTCAATAAGTTATGATACCACTCATGCCAGCACTTACATCATCTGATGTGCTAAGCACTT
Source organism: Scatophagus argus (assembly GCF_020382885.2). Lineage (NCBI taxonomy): Eukaryota > Metazoa > Chordata > Actinopteri > Scatophagidae > Scatophagus > Scatophagus argus. The sequence continues at coordinate 5,755,803 of NC_058510.1, forward strand.
AATGAGAGACAGAGTTGACTTAACAAAGTGCTGACACAGAGTAAGGCCCTGGGAGATCTGGTAATATACATATGGTGCAGTCTTCCAGCAACACTTGAAGACAAACCTGGGATATAACAGGCTACTCATTTGATGGTTTTCGGGATTTAAAGTGGACTTAAAAGCCTGTTGCCAAAGAAGAGGAAGGGTATAAAAAACAAGTGAAGTTGCTATCCTTTGATAAATGGCAGAACAGGATTCCCAGGGTCTATGGTATTGATCTTTATGTCTGTCAGATACACAAGGCCCTCTGTGGCAAAAGGACCACAGCACCACAAGCCAATCCTTAATTACAGCCCTCATAAAGCAGCGAGGCAGGCTGAACATTACAACTGAATCCCCTCCCCAACTTTATTTCTTTCACTTTGGTGGTATCTCCCCAAATCCAACAGCATGACATCATCTTGTCCTTCTTTCTCTCTGGATCTTCTCAGCTCTGGAAAAGAAGGCCACCAACAGATTCCTGGTTCAAATTTTCCAAATGTCTTCTCTTGCTTTATTACACTGCGCATCATTACATTTAAGGCGCTAAGCTATAATTCTTTTGGAAGAAATGTCCACAGCTTAACATTTGCATTGCTCCTAGCCCCTCTGTCCACTCAAGGAAAGACTGTACTGTAAGCAGGACCGCATATCCCGGAGCCTGCAGACCAGAGGCTGAAGCTAGTAGTACTGTACAGCACAGTCCCCTCAATGGGGCAAGCAAACAGGATATTCTGAGTCAGCAAGCAATTCACCTCTATAGATAACATCAATAAATAAATAGACATCACAATCAAAACATGACAAATTCACAAAGTCACCTGGAAGACGCTAACATGTGCTATGTACAAAACAGCAAGGCTTCAAGTGGTAGACACAATAAGAATGGACTTGATTACCCGCTAAAGAGGCACAATGAAGTGATGAAAAGTGATTTCCCTTCACCAGAGTTTAAAACAACGATTGTTCTTATCAGCATCACTGTATGACATGAGCACAAACGAGTGAAACATTTCTTCCTCTGTTTGGATGCTTAGACTGGATGCTTTAATCTGCACAGACAAAGAGATGAGCCTTGGCAGCTCCAAAATAAAAAGCGGCTATGACTTTGCAAAGACTTATGAGTATATTAATGTCAGTGGCACAAAATCCAAGTTGTATAATCTCCCTCCCACTATGACAGCTCTAAAAAACAGAAAAAAAACCTAAAAGAGAACAGGGGGAAAAACCCTCTGGTGATGCTTCTGCCCAACAAACAAGGGTCTCGGGTCTTGCCAAATTGATTCCATGTTGAGAGCAAACAAGACAGAGAGGGGATGGAAATCTTAAGTTAAATATTTTACAGCATGCATGTGTGCAGCTATACGTGTGTGGTCAGCAGTAATAATCACCACAGTCTGGGGTTTGGTCCAACATTGCCCTTCGCACAACAAGAACTGCTGGAGATGTGTGCATGCAGTCACAGACCGCAAACATGGTGGGGCTGGGTTGGACGCTTGAGCCTCATGAGCCTACTGCTGGCTTTGCAAAGCACAATTGATGGGTTCTCTTGTTGTGGTGAGGCAGAGTAGCATGGGGACTAATACACACACACACACACACACACACACACCAAACACAACACAACACATGCACACCCACAGGACCATTGATCCAACAACACATAGACACACAGGTGAGCAGCATTCACTGATCGTTTTAGATCTTTAAATGGGCTAATTGGCGAGACTTTCTTCAGGCGATTAGTTTACTGCATTAAAAGAAGTTCTTCTAAGCCAGCAGCCATCTTACCAACAGCAACTTAAAAGGGTAAGCTTTGCTTTTGGTAGTGTGACTCCAGACCGTCTCTCGAAAAGAAGGCGATTGAAAGAGAGTGAGACTTAGAAATGTAACTTCACTTCTAGGAAGGATGACTGGATGGCTGCCGCATGAGCTTTGCCAGACTATATCTGAGTTTATGCTCCATGATGAATATCGTAAAAAGCATCCAGAAAGTGACAATCTGTAGGCGGCCAAGTGAGAACTGCTTTTATCAAATCTGGTGAAGGATGTGTTGATGTCTCAGCGAAGAAAAGAAGATCTTGGCAGATGGGAGCTTGTCTGCACAAGGAGTTGATCTGAACATGTGTGAGATAGAGAGCAGTGTGTACTATTAACTTATTTTCTGGTTTAAACCACATGTAGGGCAACAGGTATTCTTAGTCCTGGACACTGAGAACAAAACTAAAGTCTACTAAACCTGACAGAAAGAAACAAGAACAAAAAAAGAGTGTGTTTTCTAAATAACCAATTTCTGTATTGTAGCCCCTGCTGCAGTAGCGAGCGTAACCATGTGAGGCTATAAAGGGATACAAGGAGTAACACTCAGCTTTTAATGAGTTCCTGTTGTTTTGGCTCACAGTAGAATCACCTAATGGATTTTATGGACTGTATACAGGGCTCACAGGCTCACCGGCCCAACCACCGGGTTAGCAGAGCCAAACGCAAACAGGATATTAACAATAACACAGTTAATACCTTTATTCAAGCATTACAAAGGACATACCGTCTATCCTTCAACCGTAGAACAGCCAACAGAGAAAATTAAAGCTTGGGCCAGCAGGAAGGCAATGGGGTGAAAACTAGTAAAGTGAAATGAAGAGGATACTTTGCAGGAAATCATAATCAGTTTATTCAGCGAGTGCCTAGTAGCAGCTAAATTGGAATTATTATTTTGAAGATAAACAGCGGCTATGGTACAGATCACAGTCTGAGCCGGCATCAAACATCACATTAACAATCTGCTGCTATCCAAAAGCCTTCTGAATATTCTGCTGTGACCGTTTCTACACAGAGCGAATTTGTTATTGGGGTTTGTACAAAATATACTTGACCACTGACATAATATCTTGTGACGTTCACCAAACCAAGACCCAATTTCAGTGTTTCTTCATTTTGATGATGTGGGCTCATCTTCGTTGTTGTGAGACATGATGTTTGCATGGGCCAATTAACAGATAAAACACTCAGTCATCTGTGCATACACTATTGCTCCATGATTCTCCCAAATGCTAGGCCTCTAGAACAGCAGTTCTAGTCTCAGCAGAGAGAAAATCTGCTTGAGAGATCAGTGAGCTTGGAATAATTTAAATGGACCACCTACCCATGCTTCTTATAGGTTGAAATTCACTAAAAATCAAAGCACTGCAACTGCACTTAACAAGAATTAACTCAACTCTGCCTTGAGATAAATGTGCATAAAAGAAAATTCATACTGAGAAGGAGCTGAGCAGCACACACAGCTGTTGTATTCTAAAAATAATTAAGACCATAAAACAAAGAAAACAAATCAAGAAAAACCACTAATATGGAAAACCTGGAAATCCTAAACCAACCTCTGGGGGAATAAAGCAACACTATAGTTTTGCTCGAACATCACAGCGATTTGCTCAGAGGATAACCATGCATGCATGACTGCAGAGGGAGCAGACTGGTGCCAAATATATAAAACCATATAGTGTATCTGCTGAAATTCTGCCAAAAATCCCCTGGAAACAAAAATAAGTCATCACAACGGCTGTGCAATGTATCATACACATGCCATTGCATCACACTCATTATCTTATTTCTACCATACAAATGAACCGTTTCCCCCCCGGCACATTTTATGAAGGTAACACCCATACAGTGCAACTCAGAGTTAAATTTGATTAAAACGTATCATTTCACACGTACAAAGGAAACTATAGAAGAACTGCTTGGGGGAATTTGCTCTGGCGATTGCTTTAGGAAAGTATTTGCCTTTATGGGGCAATTATCACCTAAAGTAGCTGGCAGAGGCAGGGGGCCTGTCGGACTAATAATGATAACCGTTAACAGTGTTTACTTTCCAACATCACCAACCTTTTACTGCACAAACCAGGGCGACATACAGTGCAAGGCAGACTTCAGTTAACGACAGCCAAGCGTAATGAAATCTGCTAATGATTAAATACAACGTTTAATACAATTTTTAAACTAGAAGAAGTTGCTTGTGCCATTTTTTAATGACAGTAAAGAATGAAAAAAACAAACGGACACTATTCTGCCAAAGCAAAGGACACCTGTGTACTCACAATATGTACCTAATTAAGTATCGCAGCAGGAGATACATTAAATAAGTCTGCTAAGAAAGAAGGAATTATTTCTCATATTGTATGACTTCAACCACTGTGTTTTCCCCCACATTAAGCTCATTTAAGCATTACATTTTTTTCTTCCATAGCCTACCGTTTAGTGATTGTGACCCACAAACCCCTGAAGGACCAGTTGAACCAACAAGCTATTACAAATTGCATTTGCCTTTCAAAGACAGCCAAACATAAGCAATTAAACACCAAACAACCACATAAGCTACAGTAGATGACAGGAGACGTTTGCACTTGCGTTTTCCATATGGGACACATTAGTACCTTCTACTTCAGTGTGCCAGACAGGGCTTAACCTATGGAGATGTAGTGCAAGGGGAGAGATGGAGCGTTTAGTCCCCTGGTAAGGGCAGCTGCAAACTGGAAGTGAAGGTCAGTGGTAAAGAATTTAATCAGCTTAAATCTCAGAGTCAGAAGCTGTGCAGTAATAAAATTGACACTTTCCATCTGGTCACTGATCTTTTCCCTTGAATCATCTGAAAAAATAGTACCAGAGTGGCAGTTTGAAGCTCTAAGATGCAGTTTCTCTAATTTCTCGATAGCGGCTGGCATATTTGGCTTAATCCTTCAGACTTCCATTTGGAGCCTTTGATTCAGCAGGGCCTTCAGTCTCTAAAAGTCTGCTCCCAGTTAGTCTGGAGCCTCTCTGCATCTGCTCTGCACACGCAGCAACGCCTTGGCTTCAAACCCCTTTCTTTCTTTAGAAAACGCAGTAAAAGGCCTTGTCTAACACTTAGATTAGGCAATTATAAAAAAAAAGAAAGCTATTGGCTTTTTAGCGCGGGTAATTATACAAAGGTATCGGCGTCTTAGCTGACCGCTTTATTAACAGCATGTGAGCGTCTGCCTGTGTCTGAGCGTGGTGTGTGCCATATTAGACCTCCATAGATTTCTTCCCCTGAAGCATGTGAACTTATCACGCAAGCATCCCAGAGAACAAAACTGTGTGCACTCCCATAACCCATAAATATTCAGGTCTATTGTATAAAACTTCCAAAAAAAGCCTCAATTGTTGTTGGGTCACAAGATATTCTTTTCATTTATACCTTTAAGATCGCACACAAGTGCCCTAAGAGGTAAGCAAACGATATAGGGAGATTTCTAATGGCGGGGTATCACTCATTCAGCACTGTATCAACTGTTCTGTAAGCTGGAATGCCCACATAAAGATGGATCAGTTTTTCTTGGGTTCTGTCCTATTAAGGAGAGGCTTGAGGTGGTTTTTCCTCTCACTCTTGAGAGAACAGAGGCTGAGGAGGAGAGAGCAGCATGGTAATTGATGGCTGTAAAATGATCTTAATTGTTTGGTGATGGATGTAGGGAGGACACTTACTGAGGCTGACACCTGAGACAAGGCCTCGCATTCCTGCAACCGTCCCGCCGCTGTGTCCACTCCGGGCAATGGAGCTGCTCAAGACAACACACACAAATTGGGAAAAAGAAATGACAGACCAGTGAGAGTGTGATACCAGAAAAATATAAATAAATAAATAGAATTAACAACAAATACTTTGAATTTTAAGTGGGTTGTGCAACTTACAGGAGATGTCAGGTACAGCTTGTTCAGATATGTGAGGCTTGTGCTCCTCTTCAGATCTGGTGTCTGATAAACTGTCCCCCTGCAACCTAGAGACAACACGTAACATGTAAACTATTGCACATGATGGCAGCTGAGTGCATTTAAATAATCGCTGAAATCTGCATTTTTCAGCCGGGAGACTGCAATGCACTTTTGTAAACTGAATGCCAAAAAGACGAGCAAGTCTCTATCGGTCTGAGGTGATGAGACAAAGAGGAAGTGTTTAGTGAGCTTATGATCTCTTCTGCAAAATCTGGGACTGTCCCAACAAAAGAATAACATGGGGGTGACTCTCGGGGCATATTTCATCCCACTGAACAAAAAAAAAACAAATCTGAAACCCTGAAACTGAAGGGATAAAAACTTGTTTCAGGAGAGAAGTCAATCAAAACTGTTGCCCCTTAAATCATTCAGTTCTTTATCATACTGTGTTCCAAGCCCCTATGACTTTTTTCCCCCCAAAGTTATCTGTTTGGACTGAAATGGAAGTGGGTCTGAAATATTTGGCCGTCTCCTTAACGTACTAGAAGATTTAAGTTTCCCTGTGATAGGAAAGTATACTGCGGGTGAAAGGCAAACAGCAACCGAAATGCCTTCTCAGTGGGAAGATAAACATGTTACAAGAGGCCTTTCACTGCATTTCCACTGTTCTGCAAACTAATTCACACACTCCCAACATCAGTGCAGAATAAAAGGCAGTGTTTATTTTGCTACAGCATATTTTTAACGACTGTAATTCATACCACATATTCACTGTAATTACACACTACTTTAGCCCCAAATGCTTTCGCTGCATGCTATTTCCATGTCAGCGGTGCAACCATTAGCTGAAGACAAAGGAAAGCAATCTATGTGCTTTTATGGCGCGGCTGCATTCCGTCACAGCCGCAGGGCCTCTTGGTTTCTACCTCTACGATGAGGGTAAAAGCAGAACACAGCTTTTTAAAGTGTATTCTATTTCGTTCCTTCTTTATACTTCCCTCTCCTTGTCTTTGCCTTTCTTTAATGGTCTTTATAAGACCATTAAAAAGTACCCAAGATGACTCTCACCAGGCCTTCTCATTCTCCGAACAAAAGCTGCTCATAGCCACAAGTCCTCACTGCCATTCCCTCAGTACATTCCTGATATGAAAACAATTAATTTAATGAGAACTACAAGCCCAAATGAGGTTTGTGGAGATCTATCCATTTCCTTGGACCACATTGCCAACTCTTCCCGACTGTGCCCAGGATCTGGGATGCGTTTGCACACAGGAGGTTTTGTGGCAGGAGTGCATAGCCATTAAAAGAACTGATCGGATGCATGAAGGAGGTGGATGAAATGCTGGTGTGACCGCAGCTATAGCCCGAGAGACAGAGACATGCCCACAACACACAGGCCACACGGCACTTTACACTTCAACCAACCAGTAGAGAGCCAGAGGAAGCAGCGGGTTTCCTGACCTGCCACTGCTGGTTAGGAACCACACAGGCTGACTGGACTGTTTGGTGGGACGGACAGAAGGAAAAGAAAAGGACAATGGCAGAGGAAGGTGTGTAAAGGCAGGGAGGAAAATCGGAGATGGGAAAAGTGACCTAAAGATGAAAGGCTTACATGTTGTAAATTTAAACTCAATTATGCAATAAAGATAATATCCACATACTAAAATGTAAAACACATACATATTATATAAAATAATGTACTTTATGAATCTGCTTAGAACAAATCAATCCTGGAATTCACTATTTCCCCTAATATAAAATCTCCTTTAAAGTGTTCTCTTCAAATGGAAACAGACTACTTCTCCTCCTCCCGTTTCCAAGTGGCATTACTGTTGTTGCCACTGTCTCATTCATTTAGTCTGTAATGGAGATATGGAAGCAGATAGAGATGGTGCCAGGCGGCTGAGCAATCTCCAAATACCCAGGAGATTTTGTGCCAGATGACAAAAAACACTGCACTGCTGTCACAGTCAACATTTAGCTCATAATGAAACATAACTGCTAAAAATGTGTCTATTGCACATTTAAGGTGTTGCATCTGTGTGATGTTATTCTGTAGTTCAAGTCCAGAGTTATTCATTTAAATCTTCTGTACTCCGCCTGTAACAGCACAGGTGGATCTGCAGTAATGTACAGGAGTGCCGCTGGAAATTAATAAATGCTCGCTGGTGCGAATGTGAGTTGTCACCTTCACGCTGTAGGTGTGAAAGTAAGCGTCACCTTTCCTTGGCTTTGGGTGGTACATGGTAAAGTCGAGTGGTTTGACTGCTCAGACAATGAGAGGGAGTGGATACAGTGTGTGCACAGTATGCTGTAGTGCACTGACCCATCAGAGCTCACATGTGGGTATGTGAGGAATGCTTGTCCAACTTGTCTCAGGCCTCAGTTTTATTCTAAAACTCTGAGTATGAACTCACATATGTACAGCAGTGTACTGCAGGTGTGAAACACAGGGGCCACATACCACATACGTTAGTGTTCAGAGGCGTTAGTTTAAGGGCTGGCCCCACATCAAGACATGCTTGAAAGGTGTTCCTTGCAGTCTCATCGAGACAGTGCACACAGCATGAGGTCTCTGACAGGACTACCCCTCTCCTAAGCCAGCCCTGACCTCTGCCTCCGATGCCTTCTCTTCACAGAGGTGGTGTGTGTATGCATGTAAGGGCAGGTATGGACATGTTTTATGTGTGGATTCATGAATATCTGTGTTTGTGTGTGCATGTGTAAATTCCTGCACAACTCCTGATTTCAGAATTAAGCGTCTCCAAAATAGCACAAAAGGCATACCATGCGTGCAACACTTTTCCAGCTTAGTGATCTGTTTATGGCCCTCACACTCACCAGAAATGACTATGAATGACCACGACTCCTTCACCAGTAGTACTTGGGAAGGATTTTGTGGTTAGGTTATAGAGGACGAAGCAAAAATTTGGACTGAACCAGAAGGAGAAAGGAAGACGCGGAAGAAGAGCAGATGTCTGACATTTCAGTCAGGGAAAAAAAAAAAAAAAGACGAATGAGTCAAAATTCCTCTCCAGACACAGATGCTGTTTGGCTCGGCTGCTGATCCGACCAGCGGACACAACGATAAGCCAAAGGTATAAACTATTTGCTTAAAAACATCCAGCCGATAAAAAAAATCCACTGATACCATTCATCCTCCTACAGGACCTCTGACAACATCCCGCAGAATGTGAGCGGAGCAAAACCGATAAGCAGCGTCAATGAAACAAAAGTAGGAAACAAACAAATTCCAAACCCCAAACAAAGGAGACCATGCAGGCAGCAGTGTGCCGTGGCGTCTCATCGAACAGATACCGGTTTATCTTTGACTGGCATCAAGGAAGAGTCCTGCCCACACCTGCCTATGGCATCACACCCAACACTCAGAAACCTGAGCTCCGGACTGATGCTGTGGATCGAGGGAACAGGAAATGTGTCAGGGGAGAAAAACAGCGATAAAAAGAGAAAGGGTGATAATGGAGACAATTATCAGTGCATGAGCTGATTTGTGAGGACAGGCAACACCGGAATGCACTTCAGATATGATATTATTCTCTGCTCTGAATGTTGAGGTATGCTGCCTCTCATACAGAAAGAGCTGGTGAGGAAGTCGAGGGCTGGACACAAGGAGGAGGGATAAAAACATGTTTGTATGATGGAAAAGAAATAACAGTTTACAGTCCTGCCACAATTTTACTGTAGCTTAAATGTATTTAAATTCACGGAATTTGAAGCCTTAAAGTTTTGCTTTTTGCTGGTTGGCAATGCAAAAACTAGAGAAAGTCACTGCTCCCGACCCAGAAATAGTGAAGCACATAACCTCAGTTTTTATTCTAAGCCATGCCAACCGGTTGCTGGCTGTTGTCGTTGACAGTGGTATTGATCCACTCATCAAACTTGTAGAGAATTGCCCAAAATGTCAAACCCTCCCTGTAAATCGCTGTAATTACAGAACGACTCCACAGAGCTGTGAAGAGTCAAACACGAACTCTCTACAAAGTGCCGGAGAAGAGAAGGTCCAAATGTTTACCTGGCACACCTAGAGCAGATGTTGAGTGTAACTTTGGCCTGCGGTTCAGGCTGATAGGAGCTGCGTCCCTGGCTGAACTTACTGCCGGACAGAGCCAAGCCCGTCACGCCCTCCATCCGCAGGTCGTCCAGGTCCTCTGAGGTGGGAAGGGACAAAAGAGACACGTGGAGAGTCAAGGGAAGAAAAAGGAAGCCAAGGACAAGGAAGAGGAAACAAAAGAGAAAGAAAGGACAGTCATTAATCATAGTTTAGTCTCCCCTTGTCAGTATGATGCCCAGTGATGACAGCCTGCTTAGAGTCAAAGGAGCAAGCACAACTCGGCAAATAAACACTCTGATCCCAGCCATGTTGCTCTGCTCACTCACACGCACTGCACACACAGACACCCACAAAATCAAACACAATCAGCAGGAAAAAAAAAAGCAGTTTGCATCGTCAACTCTTTGTTTTAGGGAGCGATGCGGACGAGTCGATGACAGCGCCGCATTACGGCAGCGCAGAAACAGGAAGGGTACATTCAATCTGAGCAGGAAGGGCACAAAGAACAATGAAGTCGGCGAGGAGAGGCGGCGAGACGGAGATGCAGAGCTGGAACGCTGGGATTCGTCTGATCTCTCCCTGTGTCCTCGAGAGCGTGCACACACACACACACACACACACACACAGGCTGTCCTCCCTCTAAAGAAGTCCATATGTATCAGACGTGCCACAGTTGTTCGTCCTAACCTCTTACTCTGTCTGTTTTTCTCTGCAGCCACAATGTGTACATACGTCTGCATGCACACAAACACACAGAGATAATAACAGGTGCAGAGTTCCTTTTTAACTTTTTAACTTAATGCTCATGTTATATAAACTCTCTTTTTGTCTGCCTTGCCTCTGTTTTCCGAGATATCTGCTTTATCTCAAACATGCAGCTGGTCTCTTTGCGATGAAATGCTCTCCACATGGAAGAACTGGAGGACTGAAGTTTGGACGTGATACAAGACTAAACAGGATCATCAGATATCACGTCAGACGGAACGCACGGTACAGAACGCGACACACATTTATTTAATAGAGCCTCTACTAGCATGATAGGGGAACGAAGCATAAATCAGGCCGGCAACGAGATTTATGAAAGAACAGCAGTGAAGTCGAATAACATGAAGTCAGTGTTTTCTGTAGCAAAGCGGAGGACTGTAATGGTTCGTTAAATGTAATAACAGAGGATCAAAGGGGAGAGCCTGAATCGGCCAGACCATTTTGGTTTTGAATGGGTCCTCAAGAGATAAAACATATTGCAGTACTTTCCTTGTTATGAGGATGAATAGCGAGTGGCTGTCTGGACTTTTACTTGGTTAAGTGCGCTGGTCAAGCTTTTAAAACACATGCTGAATCACACAGAACAGTTTGACCGGTCATCATAACAATATCTGTCCCGTTCTTTCCTTCAGACCAGAAGAATTTAGGAGCTTTGCCAATGCGGGGGTTGCCTTCAGGACAAACAGCGTGTTTCTCGCCTCGCGCTGCCATTGTTTCTGCTTGTGCACATACAGTAGAGCGCGGCGCACTTCGCGTCCGTCTCTGTGCATGTGTGCGTCGAGTCATTTGAAACCGACAATGATACTTTTCACTTGGAGATCACATTACCTGGCCCCTGGTTTGAGGCGAAACATGGGCCTCACACCTTGAAAGAGGAGAATGCATGACTAATCACCTGGATTAGTTTAGATGACTCTTGCTCATGAGAATTCTCTCCCTCCATCCATCAAAGACCGCAGACCCAGAAAATCTCACCTGTCTCCTTTGGGTGTCAGAAAATCATTCAGACGAGACAATCGGTGCTTCATTCTAATCCACTCATTTGAGACTCTATCATGACCTGATTGGTGGAACAGAGTCGGGTGTTAATTGATTCTTTGTTTTTCCCCCCACAAACTACAACAGACAAGCCAAAATAATGAGAACATATGAATGCACAGAGTCTGGATGGTCCATCGCTTTGGACTGGACTGGAATATCTCGGCATTTTTAGATGGGATGATTACCATAATGTTCTACACAAACATTCAGACCTCCCAGAGGACGAATCCTCTGGCACCACGAAGAGGCTAATGTTTGTGGTTGTGAGTTAGACATCTCAGCAGCTATTGGATTTGTTACAGACATTCACTTGTCTACAAACTTTGGTGAACCCCTCACTTTTCACTGAGCGCCACCAAAAAGGCAAAAATGTAATTTGTCGTTACTCGTCTACGACCAAAAGTAATTAGTCTCGGCTGTATTATTTCAATGAAGATGGAGAGCACATTTGGCAGGCTAGATGGTGTACAATGCAAACATCAAACCTGTTAATGACATGTTAGCATGCTAAAGTTAGCTTCTAGCTCAAAGCAGTGCTGTCCTCACAGAGCTGCTAGCATGGTGGTAAACGACTCTTGTTAAGACCACAGCACATGGGTGGTCTCAGGAAAACTGTCAGTACACGGACTGGTTCACATGGAGGGAAATTAAAAAGAAAAAAAAAATCTGGCCAGTAAGTAAATGAAATAAATAATTTCTCATTTTAATAAAGCGTTTTTTTTAAACATTAATTTTTTCATGCCTTTTAAATTAAAACCGTTTCACAGTCGTCACTGCAGTATCAACCAATAAATTGACAAATGTTAATTAAACAGTGTTTTGTTTGTCCTTTCGGGGTCACTGTAGGAGCACAGCAGTAAAAGGCAATAACCTTTCGTTCTAAGGTAACGAAAACTCAACAATTCTTTGTTTCACTGATGGAATAAAATGGAATAAAAGCAATTATTATACTCAATTTTTGCATCTGAATCCCCAGTTCTACACACCGAACCTTTGACTAGTTTTTACTGTATTACACTCTTTAACACCAGAAACTCTAAAATCAGTATGTATATTCAAGGCCTTAAACAAAGTGTGGACGTATCTTGGTTTTCTTACATTTTGCTCACATTGCATCCAGGCTGTGTGAGAGCGAGCGCCGTTTCAGTGTTTTGAGGAGGACAGATACATTCCAGTAATACCCTTAAGCGGGACAATATTAAATGTCCCATTCATCACAGTATGCTTTGGAGGGGGTGGGGACAGAGAGAGTCACCAGCAATAACAGCAGTTTACTGTTCGTGGGAACTGCTCAAGTTTGGGCCTTCACCTTTCCCTCTTTTCTCTTCATCCGTCCCCACTTCGAACCACTTTGCCTTCTTGTGGCGACTGACGAATGTGGCATGCCAGATTTTCTTTGGGTCACAGCCTGTGATACAAATCAGTAACTGACACTTGGAAACATTCACTTGTGAGGCCGCAGCTCTCATGAAATACCAAAAGAATAACAGCGAGTGGGTCTGACCCTGAAAGAGAACATGACCTCAGTGTACACAGCTGCTTGTCACCTCACCCCCCACTTTGTCTTTTGGACTCGTTTCCTTCTGTCAAGATAAAATGACAGAATAATGGAGAGAAAGACCTCAGTGTCTGAAGGAAGTGAAAGCTAATCTCAAAGGTCACTGAGGTAAACAAAGGCTTTTATCTGGAGTACATCCAATACAGAAAACAGATTAGAGTCTGCCTGAATGAATCGTAACACACTTGCAGGTTCCTCCTTTGGCCAGATGAGAGAGTAGAGGACAACATTTCAACCCAACTGGTTAGTTTGTGGATGCAGATGAGTCAAGGGCTACAATTACTGTACACTTAGCACCAAGCTACGCTCCCAGGGTATCATTGCAGCTCACTGTCCATGCGCTAGTTTTCAGGTTGGCCCGCAGGTATGGACATTTCTAAGTGTATGACTCTGAAGCAGAAAAAACGGAGGAACTTTTCAACTTTGCTTGAATAAATGATGGTTACGTAAAGGCCAAACTGTCTATTTTCTAAGTTGAAACATTCGTGCCGCTCCGATCGCAGGCTTTAGGCGTCATCTGTGTAACAGCAGTCTGTATCTCAGCCATGTCAGCCCACCATGAGGCTGAATCCAACTCTGAACCTTCTTCTGAGGAGGGAGATGTGACAGATTTCTGTGTCGACACCACGCTGTCTCAGAGGAGGGCCCATCTATGCAGTGTTAAAATGATGAATATGTGGTGATGAATATGCGACTTATGGGAAGGGATTTAAGTGTTAGCACTGTAAATGACTGCTTTTACATGAACACATGAAGTATGTCGACGCATGTGCTCACAGTATAGCAGCACGTGTCAGCAGCAGTTTGTTTCTTATTTGTCAAGAGTGTGATCTTTGTGTTCTCAAACGGAAACGGACATACTTTGAATCAGCATGCACAATGTAATCGGCGATATCTGAATGCGCAGCAGACTCTAACTACGCTTTAAATGTAGCAGTTGAAGTTATGGCAAATCAACTCTTATGCAATTTACAGCATTAAAAAAAAGGCTTAACCCAGACACCTAGCTGGTATTTTCAAGAGTGAGTTCTCAAATCCATGCTCACATATTTCTGTGCTGCTTTCTGCTCTGTGTCTGCCAAGTCAAACGTGGAAGAGCGAGCGCATACTCTGCAGGTTGACAATAGAGCCCAGCGTGCCTCCCACACAATACCACCATGATAAGTTTACAATGCGTCTCCCGTGAGACCAGTTTACCCTGAGACCATGACAGCCTCCCAGGCCTCTGTCTAGACACAACAAACGTCTGTCCACACTCGCCCGTTTGTCAGCCCGTCACATTTCCACTCCCCGGGCACCGGGGCAGCCATGCGTGCTCCCCGCCCCGTCTAACGATGAGACATGGCAGATAAATAAAATGGGTCTGAACTGAGCGTAGGTTGGGGGGTGGCGGAAAGTATTTGAGCGATGCAATTCCAACAAAAGGCCCGAGCAATGAGGAATTCCGTGCCGCAATCACTCACTCACAGTAAAGACAGAGAGGAGCAGCACAGAGACGCAGATAAAGTGTTTGTGTGCTCCTCTCTCCAAGTTTCCATGTAATTTAATGTTGTTTAGATAGCGACGGACTGACTGGCTCTGTGCTGCTCCTCATACAGCTAACAACAGAGCTGAAGTCATAATTAGTGCATTGGCTTCACAATAACTTAATACACACCTTCTCGGATGATGCGTTGACAGATGAGTGTGTGTGTGTGTGTGTGTGTGTGGGGGTCATCAAACATGCTACCCCACACATGAAGTGGGAGGCACACACACAAACACACACTCCATCTTCCACACCAAAAGATATTTCATCAAGTACTGCGTGTTAGTGTGTCTCGTGTCTCAAAGTGAAATAACTGAATTTTCCATTCTTTCATGAGCAGTGACGACGTCTCACCACATAACACTGGGCTCTAATTAATAGCCTATAAATGATGGATGCTTTGCACAGTCAAAAGCTGCACTCTCACACACACAGAGACCCACATGTGTGAGCAACATATAGATAAAAAAGCAACCAGACACATACTCAACCCAGCACTTACTGTGACACTTGCAGACCTCACACTTTTGTTGCCCTCACGCATACAACCGGCATTTGCTTTTCATTAAACTTCGAGCGTAAAGCCTCCACTCGGTGGTTAGTCGTCACACAGACATCTTTGATGTGAGTCGCGGCGGAGACACATTTGTTTGGCTTTGTAATAAAAACAATATTCCAACTTACATTTCATAATTATGTCTCGGCTTTCAATGGCACCCTCCTCCCCTCCTGGCCTAAAAATATGCCTGTTAGGCTCCAAGTGCCCCACAACTCTGAGTGCCGCAGTAAAAAAACCTTGATCAGAATCAGATGGGGACACACATGAGCTGGGTAACATCACAGCTCTGAGGTCTGTGGAAAGTCTTATCGTAGACTTTGGTGCAAACCTCCTTTTAACTCGCTTTCAAACCGCAAATATTGCAGAGATTAGGATGTCACTGCAGACAGAGCACTGATGCATCACGATGCCAGTCATTCTGGTGACTTGAGCTGAGCCATCCTGCATGTTGGAAACTTCAAAATAAATTTGGAATAGTTGTCAAACATGCACTTTTTAAGTACTATATAGTAAATATATCAAACCAGCTGTCTGCCAGGATCAAGGCTGCAATCCACAGTGGTCAGTCAAAAATGTTGATTTTAATGACTATTTTAAGACATTAAAAAAATCCATCAAGCAGGGATGTGCCCATACAAGAGGAGTCTAGAGAGACGATGATGATAGAAGAGCAGTTTTAGCAAAAACAAATATCAGTTAACATGACTGATGGGATGATGTGTTGATGTAATGCAAGAGATTGACTTTCAATTCAATGTCTGCAGTTCATTCCTGAGATCATCACTTCCCTTGCTTGTTTGTGATAAACACATAGATACAGCAACACACACATGGATACAGAGGTACGGAGACTTGCATTCACTCACACTCTGACTACTGATTACTCCCATGGTCTTTAACTCCCTTGTCTATTTGTCTCTCAAATCTTAATCCTGCAGCGGACAGGAGCCAGATAACTGCTGGCCGGGCGTGTGTGTGTGTGTGTGTGTGTGTTGGGGGGGGGGGTGTTTAGCTGATTAACCTATAATAACACAATGCCTCTATTCACACGAGTCCCTTATCATCCTTGTGTGTCTGCCATATTGTACTTATGTCTGGCTGCAGCAGCCACAATACAACATCTCTGTGTCCATTCAACTCCCTTCCATTCAGATAATCTGCTCAGTTCATCTCAGGCGCTTACGCACACCGGAGATGCGGACACTGGCTGGTATTAGGACTACTGCTGGCTTTATGGTATGATCACAGGAGCCTTCTTGCCTATTGATAATTGCTTCCAGTAATTCCACCATAGTACCACAGCAATTTGCCTCTCGATTAACGTATCCATGTGCACGGTGGAGACTTTTACGGGCGTCAAATTGGGCGTAGTTAAGACTTTTACTGGGGGACATTTTTTTCACCATCAGGCCGGCAAAAACCTTCAGAGGTGAACCCAACTCTCTCAACGTTCTATTTCAAGCGAGAGATTTAGTGTTGAAGCAACTCACACCACCGACACACTCTCCTCCACCTCCTCCTCTTCTCCCACTGCACCATGATGATACTGCTGTGTGTTGTTGTTGGTTTACACTGTTTCCCGGGCAACTGTTGTGTCTTTGGTTGTTTGGGTAAGGATGAAGGGGGCAATGGCGGTGATGGGAGTCTGCCTGTGTGTGTGTGTGTGCGTGTGTTTACATGTGTGCGACTGCTGCTGGCGTCAGAAAGTGCATGCCTTGTCTGCTAACTCTGGCAGTCTGAATGTTGCCCTGAGGCAGAGGACAAGAAGTGCGCTCTTAGCACCGAAATCAGTCTGTTCAGAAGCGTGAAGGGATGTGCACGTATCACAGATCACATATTGTATTGTACTCTCTGCTTTTTGCTCCACTGCATTCATTTGACAGCCACCGGTTAGCATGGCAATTAAGATTTGACATATAAAACATATAAGAAGCTTATAAAACACAGTGAGCGAGTTGTTTAAAACACCCAACATAAAACTGGAGAAATGAACTCCACTTTATGCTATAACATAAGACAAGTCAAAGTCGGCAGCTCCTGGAGCTCACAGCGTGCTCACACAGACAAGTTTGTAATGTCATTAGTTTTGTATAAACAAAAAACTTGGCAAATTGATGTAGCAGTAGGTATTTCACAGGATAAGAGAAAACTTTGACCTGCTGGTGGCAGTAGAGGACAGGTCAGAGAATCAGTGGCTAAAAGAGGGCTCACACATCATCACACAAGTCATTTTAGCATATACTTTTTATTTCACTTTGAATACTTTAAAATCAGAGGTGGGGCCAAGTCATTGTATTGCCATTTCAACAGAAGAGCCTCAACCTGCTATTCGCTGTGTAACATCAAATGTCGAACAAAGTTGGAAGTTGTCGCCTGTAATTTTCAGCCCACCCATATTGCATACTGCAATTCGTTTTATGTTCCCGTTGGCGCCCATGCACTCCACTTTGATGTTAATTTTGGACCTATGGCATTAACACTAGGAAATGACAGGAAGTCATTTGTGACCGATTTTAAAATTACATACTTTGAAGACAATAGACTCAAGCACAAGTGAAGTGACAAGTCTCTGGTTTAAAGGTGGGGCTGCGAGTCTTTTTTCATTTTGTCAAGTATAAAGTCATCAGCTTTGTGGGTCAAGTCTAACCTGAGTCCAAGTCATTTGGCTCGAGTCAGACGAGTACATTTCAGTGCAGGACTGTACTTGTAATACAATATTTAACAATGAAGTACTTCTACTTTTTTTTAATATGAAAACCAATCTGAATATTTGCTCCACTACTCATTTTCAACATCTCATTTCTGTAAGATCTTTCTCACAGGAAATTCTATGTTTAATAATCATAATGAATATTTGTCATTCTTATCTGCAACAGAGCTAACAACACCTTTGCTCTTTCATGACAGAAAGCACTTTAGTAGGACTAAGTAAATGTTTGGGCCTCTATGAGTTGAAAGGATAAGACCTTAGTCACCCTCAGGAACCAGGTCCATGTGCAGGAGATGACCTCCTAACATCTTTCATTTATATTTAAAAAAACCCTAAAAACTGTGCTATAGTATCAACTATATGCTCCGCTTGATCAAGTAAGATAAAACATCCTCAAACAAAGGAGCCACACACAGGCACCGTAACCAATCCAGCAGACGCTGCTTTAGTCCGTGAATCAAAGATCAGACGTCGCTTTATCACGGCCTCATTCTGTCCCCATCGAATTTCACTGTCACTATGAATCAGCATGAGCGCAAAGCTACGCTCACATCCTTCCTCCTCTACTGTTTCAGGACTCATGCCAGGATGGGTCAACACACTGAAGGGGGGGGTGAGGGGTCTGATGTCTGATATACACATGTTTCACACTGAGGGAAGCTTTGTTTTTTACTCACTACTGCGATGAAAGTGTGAGTGAGGACGTCAGAATCCAGCAGGACCTCAAAGAAGAGAGTGATGTTTTCGAACAAAAGTATTCAACTCCCTTGTAAATTTATCTGCAGTTGTCTTATAAAACTATAACACAGTATAATATATTTTTCAAAGCGTATTTGTAAACAAGAGTGGATTTTGAGAATCGAACGGGCGCGTCTCAGAAGTGCAACGCTTCCACGGAGGATGACGAGAACAGTAACTTTACAGTGAGGAACTGGCTACCTCGTCTCATTAACTTACCATAAAATAACACTGCAAGGCCAAAAACAGGGTGTTTCTCCCCACACACTGAACTCAGCTTGTTTCTCGTTTAAGATCAGTAAAAAGTTGTGGTCTCGCCGCCCAACGAAAGCTAGAATCTCGACATTTTCCGTGGCTTTACAGGAACATGTGAGTCATGTTCATTTTCAATATGGTTCTGACTGCGGTAAATATTAAGCGCAGAACTAATGAAAACAACTGGGAAAACACAGTGCCATCCCCGAGAGCCGCTCGAGAATCAATAAGTCTCTAAGCTGATTTTAGTTTCTCTTTTTTGGAACAATATGAACCAAACAAATCCACCTTAAGCCATGTCTTTGGTTTTTGTAATTGTATTCAGTCTGGACTACTTTAGCTACAGTACTGTGTATCATTCCAACTGGATCTTATTATTTTTTCATAAGCTCTTTATCCAGGTGCTGGCAAAACGCCGTCCACTTCTGAAAACCCTTCTGCTCAACATGGAAATGGAGATTAGTTGGCAACTTTCTGTGTATCTTCTAAGCCTGTTTTTATTATGCACCTTATTCTCTCACACAAGCTGGTGCACCTTTCCTGCCTCCCAGTGGATATTCTGCAACATGTTTAGTGCTCACTGTGGCTCTGAACTCTCCTTTCCTAAATGATCACATCCGCACTGAGGAGCCTTTTCATTTCTCTCGCTCATGTAAATGTTACACAAGCACAAGAAGGAAACTCACAGCCAAATAGCAGCTGCGCTGTGATGAACAAAGCTTAATCAACTTGTAATACGACACAGAAACTACTGCAGCTCACATGTGTTCCTTTGCTATGATCAGTGTTTTATGTTGCAACACTGCAATATAACAAACAGAACACTGTCACAAGAAAGACACTGTGTGTGTGTGTGTGTGTGTGGGCATATGGAAGTGAATGCAGTTGTCTTTGTTTTTAAGTTGCGTTGTCAAAAGTTTGTTTGATGATCATTTCTGCAACTTGAATGCTTGTGCCGAATCCTTCACAGCACCGAGCACCTGCATCCAAAAGTTTTATTTTAATGGTCTTTCTTATCATAGCTGCCAGATCAGCAAAGTGTTCATTTTCGAACGTACTCATCTGACACTTAAAAGTGCTTTGAAATACTCCTTTGACTTTGTTCAATGCTTCTGAATACACAGCACTTGTAATACCACATTTCATCCACTAGATGTCACTCTAAGCAAAAGCTTGAACATGTCTCCAACAATCTCTGGTGCTGTGGGGACTGCGTGTGGCATGCATTGGTACATGTAAGAGGCCATAATAGGCTATATATGAAGCAATGCATCATATGAACTGTGGAGTATGTTAATTTATTGCTTTTAATTGCTTTATTGCTTCATGAGCTACTGACATTGTTAATTTCCACTGTTTGCAGAAATCTTCCCTGAGGTCAATGTACACCGGAGTTTCAGTGAATGTAGCTCTTGCCATTTCATAATATTTTTAAAAAACAGCCCTGATTTACACGTTTAACTTATTCAACAGCAAGCAGAGTCTTTCTGCAAGTCACTGAATCTCTACCAGCTGCAGAAGTGCTGCTGAGTAGCTGACAGCATCAAGGAAAAAGATAACTATCCCCTTCAGGGATCAATATACTATCACAAGAGCACCATCCCTGCCAGGTATCATCACTCATCTTTGGCATACATTTGGTTAGAACCACAAAATTTGTGCCAAGACCCTCTTTCTGAACGAGGGCCAGAAATCCTCATGAGGGTCATTCATTTCTCCAAGTCCACCAGGCCACCACATGCTGCACGTTAGCGTCACTTTAATCCCTACAACAGAGAGGCGGACGGCTCACACTGACAGGAGACACCGTAGCGGCAGTCCCTGTGGAGAGCACCACGACCAGGCCTCGTCAGAAGATCAGAAATGACCTCCCTGCATTATTTCCTTTGACTTACTGCCCTGGACCGCAGTGTAAAAGCCACTGGGGGAATATGCTTGGGATGCAGAGCTGTGATTAAGGAGCCCCATCACAGACCATCAACATCCTGCTTTATGGCTTATCTTTCACTATTATATACTGCTGTCCTGCGTCACGACTGGGCTCATACAAAGAAAAGCAAAGGCTGTTGTACACACAGTGCTTTAACAAGGGTTCTTCTACATACGGAAGAGCAGCTTGATATAGGGCAGTCGAATGCACTGTATACTTTTAACTGGGCCCACGAGCTGTCAGAGAAAAGAGAAAAACCAACAGTTCATCACACATTCCATAACAGGACCGTGTCGTGGTCGGTGCTGCTCCTTGTTGTTGTATCTACAGTCTTTGCGTTTGTATAGTTGTGTGTAGTGTCTGTGCTGCGTGTAAAGTCTGCACAGTCCTTGTCCACTATGCATAGTCCAGGAACATTGTCCCATTTCACTGTTGACTGTTACTGTAAGCACCAATAAAAACCTCTTGACTCTTGACTTAACTCTTGATTTTCAGACACAATTTTTAGACAGCAATTTTGGCTCTGGATGTTTTATACAACAAACAAACACAGACAAGGAGGATAAAAACAATCACTTGTTGCAGCTCCAGTCGGGGTAACCTGTAAGCCACTCTGCCACACATCAATAAAGAAACGTGACCCTCTGGATGACCCAGACGAAAAGATCTCACTAACAAGCACAAGCGCCTCAGCGATGTGACAGCAGAGCAGAGAGCAAAGACATACGTCGACTGAATGTCTTCACAGAGCAGCAGCACTGAGGAGGCTGGAGACACGGTGAAGCACTATAATTGGGGCCCATGTTGTAGACACCAGGAAATAGAAAAGATGTGGGCCGTCATCCCTCAAACAGGTACTGTATGTAAGGTATTTGTCAGCTAACACAGCGGAAAGGAAGTGACCTAACATCAAGCTGTGTTTGTGGAAAAGCTGACTTCTCCCAGTATTAGCTTTGCGCAATTCTCATGCTGATGGATTCTTTTAAAACCACCGGTGCCACAAACCTTCGAAGTGATGCTGCGCCGCGCGTCTGTGCAGCAGCTGTTGTGTCTGCGTATGTGTGTGTGACCTTTCGTCATAGTAGTGTTACAACGCAGGAATAATCTACTTTACTCAGGAGGATCACCCTGCACAGCAGAGACAGAAACAGAGTGCTTTCACAGACACAGCTGCTGAATAAAAACAGGCAAAACAAGACTTCACTTCAGAGACTCTTTCAACCCCCCTTCCCCTTTTGTCACCTTCTCATCCATCTTAAGTCAGTACGCGCTGGCATGGCTGGCATGAAGGAATGTGAACACACAGACACACACACATACAGTCAAATACACAAAAAATAAATCAAAGGAGCTTCTTTGTGATCCTTCAGATGTCAGAGTGAATACCTCGACTAGCTGGCTGAGAGCATCTGGCCAGACTGTGTAAACAGGAAGCATAGTTTCCTTTAACAGCTACCACTAAAGTGCTCTTTAGTGCAGCGTATAAACTTATTGTTGCTGCTGCTGCTGCCTCACTCATTCAGCTATCCAGTCAATACACTCAGCACAGTAAGCACACCTCGACAGGTTCTGCATGCGTGCAAGCATTTCCTCCCTATCAAGCTGTCCGTTACATTTCTGAAAGGAAATTTCCATCAGAAAATGCCTGAACGTGGCACATTTGAGTACATGAATGCAGCCAGAGAATTTAAGTGTAATAACAACAACAACTTAACAGCAACAGTTTCTCCAGCTGAGAAAAAGCAGGAGCTCCAGCGTCCAGAGCTCCACTCGACACGCCTAATGCCTTCAAGTCAGTGGGCAGGTTTCTATCCATGGCTCCCACTTTGAACATTTAATGCTGATTCAGTGTGGTGCATCTGAGAAGAAAGGATGATTTATGGTTCATTAAACTCCATTGTATCTGCAGTTCAGTTAATTAGTGGAATAAATAAAAAGCAAACCATTACATTTGGAATACCAAGACAGATTGATTATATCAGTATAAAAACCAACATTAAAGAGCTCTGCAAAGAGAACAACTCATTGAACATGAAGTTTTATTGCAGCCACTGAATGTATATAAAGATGGACGACATAAGAGCTGCCCGAAAGTGAGACCAAAACAACTGGATCACCGCCCGGTGGCCAGCTCCACTGCGGGTCCTAAACCCCTCCCCCTCCGTGTTCACAGTTGGAACACGGGCCAAACTAAAAACTTGAAGGTTACGTCCTGCCGCTCCACCACCCGATCATTAACGCACAGTTGCAGGCTCTGAATGACCTCATTGGCAGCGATCACATCCTGTACACTTTGGCTTCGCTTTTGTGCATTGGGAGGAAGTGGAGACGCGTCGTCCATCTGAACATATGTCAGTGGTTGCAGTTGTAATTTGTTTTCTACTCTACATGTGAGTGAGACATTAGTCAGCTTACTTGGCTCACCATTGCACATGTGCGCGCGCAGACACACACACACACACACACACACACACACACAAGGTAAACACAGCAAGCTGTGTGATGCTATGAAAACAGGTGTCTGTCTCACACACCAACTGGGCATCTGCCGATACAAACAGAAAGGCGTCGTACACCTGCCTGCCAGTCTGGCTCAGAAGTCGTTCAGTCCTACGATCAACGGGATGTTAATAGAAACTTTCATGAACAGAAATTAATGGCCTGGTACTTCACAGAAAGCGACTCATTGCAGTGCACTACGCAGTTTATACATGACAGTACCCAGAAGCTCCATGGCATCGTCCTCGTCCTCCATCTCCTCCTCTGCGACGGAGGGGGCGGGGCTATGGACCGAATCAAAGGAGTCCTGGGACAACATGGCGGCCAGAAGCTTCTTGTGATGCTGCTGCCGCTCCCGTAGCCCTTTGCTCTTTGTTTCCATCTTCAGGCTGGAGGAGGCAAACAGAAGAGGAGTCAACACTTCAGAGGAGGAGAGTACAAGAAAGTAAAGTTTTCCACTGAGTGCAACATTTTCCGTACACAAACCACCAGCCTCTACAGAGTACCAGAGAAACTATCATCATCCACAATAGTGAGAAATATGCCTCCCAAAATAGGCTGTTTTACAGTAACTCTGCTCCTGTAGTAATTCTAACCTCTCATCCTAACCTGTTAAGCTCGTATGTACGCAGGCTCAGGCTTTCCAGCAGGCACAACATGTTGGATTTGCCTCATTTGTGTCCAGCTGCATTTAAAGAGTTAATGTTTAACCACGTACCATACCCTGCAGGTGCAGAACACTTGCTATAAACGGCTAGCAGGGAGAAGATAAGAGGGCATAATGGCTCTGAGGAGAGCAACAGAGAAGTAGCTGTTGCACTCAGCAACAAGGCGTTTGCAGTAGCATTTAGAGGCTGTGAGGTTGGACAAAAGGGCCTGAGCTGAGGAGGTTTTAGTGCGTAGATGGACGAGGGGTTGAAAGTGGGAGAGCAAAATACTCAGAGCACTGAGCAAAGACATGATGGATGATATGCACGAGGGAGAAATTAGCTATTATTTTAATATTGTTAATCATTAGAGTAATTGAGAAGCAGATATTCAATACTGTAATTTCTATAAAGACCATAAAATGTTTATACAAATCAGATTCACATAACGTTGCTAAAATGTATTAATGAACACAAATGGTGGTCTTTTCCATTAAGCTTGTGTACTTTTTATGTTTAATTTGTTGCCTTTGTACTTTTTATTAGATCACGAAGGCTCAGACCAACACAATGTGGCCATTTCTGAATATAAGCAGCAGCATGCAGCTATGGAAGTGCACCAGTTTTCAGGAGAATCCACCTGTTAATACGTTAGCACTTCTCAGGCTGCCTGCCAGGCTCCTTTTTAAATTAAAAACAATACATGCATGGAAAGAAATCAAATAATTTTCTTCATATTCCTTTTTCCCCCAAAAGCTTTATTCATTTCAAACTGCATTACTTCTGTCTAAGCATGGAACGTGGAGAACGGCTGAAAAATGACCAAATACCTTCCTATAGAGTTAAAGCTACAGTTATACAGTTATGAAGGCTGACTCCTGCGTTACCTCTATATTGGAGAAATTAATTTCCATATCCCACAGGCTGAGGGCGTGGATTAGAGCGACGGAGGGGTATTAATTTGATGCTAATCTCAGTTTAATGACTTCTGTTCATAGTTAATGGGGAAAAGGGTCACAAGATAACAGATATTTCCTCATATTCCTCTGTACGGTATTTCTGTGATAATTAAATCAACTAATATGGGCGAGACAAGGCAAGGCGGCTAGTGTGATTCTGCACATGTGCCATTTTCCACGTCTGCTCCCTCTTCTTTATCGAACCAAACTTTAAATCTATCTAAGAAACACTTTCCCGAGCTTTCAAACAACCCAATTTAAACTGAAA
Source organism: Scatophagus argus (assembly GCF_020382885.2). Taxonomy (NCBI): domain Eukaryota; kingdom Metazoa; phylum Chordata; class Actinopteri; family Scatophagidae; genus Scatophagus; species Scatophagus argus. Next base: position 5,781,080 of record NC_058510.1, read on the forward strand.
GTTAAGCCTTTAGATGGTGTTGAAGAGAAAGTAAAGTGAGGACAACAAATCTTAATATGTGGCTCACGATGCCTGCTGGCGGCTTCACCAGCATCAGCTACATGTGGTGGTACAAACTAGTTATTAAAGACGTAAAGTAAAATATGACCACATAGCTGGATTTCCCTCATTCTCTGTTCATCGTGATCTTTCTGTGAACAGCCATGGTATTCAGAGAAAGGCTATAGCAGGACGGTTAGCAGGGAGGAGTACAGTTTATGGCACTGACGTTCATGGGATAAGGAAGTCCCATTCCACTGGACAGATTCAAAAATCAGCTATTTCACTGAATATGCTTCTGCCACAGTCGCATCAGATTTCCCAAGTGGCCCTCGCACTCATCCTTCCCGAGTTTGCAGCCAGTCATACCGAGAGCCACCGCCACCTGTCAGCTCTGCTTACGGTCGTCAGTGACAGGTGGGCTGGAATGAGGGACGGAGGCAAGCAGATCAGAAAGTAAAGCAAGTAAGTCAAGTTACCAAAGCAAGAGGAGGAAGATGCACTGGTTTGACAAATAAGGTCAGAAAATGTGAGCACTCTAGACTGAAGAGCGTATGAGCACCAGAGGGGGTGGCCTATTAAGGCTCGGATGGGATTTTAAGAGAGGGCAGAGATGGTCTTTGCCAGTTTTCCACTGGCTCAGAGTGGTCATTTTTTCCTTATCTGACACAAATTGTAAATCTGACCTAATTGCACTTTTAACTGGACTTTAATGATACTCAACTCTTAATACTTGAGCCTTTGGGAGCTTGGACCTGAGTCAAAACAGCAGTATCCTCTCAGCAACCTCACTACTGCTAAACAGTGTATTTGTTTACATTTTGGCAAAGTGGCAGCCTTACATGTAGCTATCAGCAGTGCGCTCATGGATGGACAGACAACACTCACTGGATTCCTTTGATACTGGACAAAAACTTTATGATGAGGCAGGTTTAGTAGTCCTGTGAGCGTCCTCATAGATATTTATGTGGGATCCACATCAGAGACAATCACATCCACTGAAAGTGAAAGTAGCAAGTTCTGACTGTGAGGAGGCCAAATTCCTCACACACACACAGTTTGAAAACCTCTACCTTACACACCAAACGTGGACAGAAAAATATTTATGTTTTCATGAATTCCCTGTTTTTGAGACAGCTAAGAGAATATGAAAGTGATCTCATTGAGGTTCACAACAAATGCAATTCAGAGTAGATAAAAATGATCTGTTAGATGATGTGATCATTCTGGGATGCTGCCCCACAGAGGTAAGCACAAAGGATCTCATTTACAAACACACACACACACACACACACACCACAGAGCAGAGCTCATCAGTGAGCCCACACACACACACACACACACATCCCTAACTCCCAGCTCAGACTTCTAACTAAGCGATTTCTCCCAATAATCCACCCATACGGTAACCTAATGAGATTAACACTGTGTATGTGTCAGCTCAGGCCCGTGTGTGATTTATGGCTTTGTATCCGATCCTCCTCTAATTAGTCGCAGCTGCAGCGCATGTGACACACACACACACACACACACACACAAAACAGCAACAGAAGAGTGAAGTCCAAGAGGAAGCAGGCCATTTAGCACTTTGATAGTTTTGCAAACACGAGGTACAAAAAAAAAAAAAGCTTCCTGAGATGGTGACGGACGGTTTAACACTTCAGCACGTGTCACAGTTATATTGTCAAAGACGGACCATTTTTAAAATAACAAGTACAAAATTCCTATGGCCTTGAGCGCACAGAAATTAGGTTGGGTTTAATGTGAAATTGGGTTGAAGCAGTATCATGGCAAGCATGTTTGATCGCGCCTTTGAAATGGGATTATCAAACCCATTCAGATGGGCATTCCTCAGGCAGCAGAGTTAAAAGTCTACCTCCTCATTTTTAAAGAGCCAACAACAGCTTTGTGAACTTTCTTGAAGTCTTAAACTTTTTTCCTCGTCTAAATGACTCAGCCTTGCACATGCTTGGCCATATACATAACGCCAATCACCAACCTCCCGGCAGGGCTGCTGTCTCCGCTCCAGCACACTTCAGTTTTAGCCCGAGGGACGGGGGGGTGCAGCATCTCAGCAGCCAGTGGGTCCGCGTCCTCTTCCTCCCGACCAGCCCACTCCCCCACCACCCGCGGGCGCAGCACTGAGTTATAGCCTCCCAAGTTCTAACAGAGAAACAGAGCAATAATAAGAGGCAAAACGGAAGGAGGCCAGACAGCCGGGGAAAAAGACGCAGAGTCAAATGGAAATGTGCACAGGAGGAAGCGAATGGAGTGAGAGTCGCTATAAATCTCAACGCCATGTATTGTTCAGAGAATAGAGTTTTGAAAAGCACCACAGTATTGTCTGAGCTCTGCCTCCCCTCCATCCTGCTCCCAAAGCCACGCGTTTACAACCCTGCTCAATGCAAAAAGCGAAGACACGTCTGCCCGTCTTTGACTAAATCCAGGATACTATCAAATACTATTGTCTCTGCATGATCAGAGCAGGTGCTTAGTATTCATTCCCTGCCCCGTCCCACAGAAAAGAAGGAAAATCTCTGGGCTGAGAGCCAAGGACGATGGACATGTACTGCTGCACTGAACAAAAAGTGAAGTCCCTGTCAAAACATATGCTGTGTCTCTCATCCAGACCCATCATTTCCAAATCGCTCTGTGCCTCTCCCACCCGGGCAGCCACTGCACTATTGTGCTGGGAGAGAATTGGGGCCAGACGAGGACAAAAAGACGGAGCTCAGACAAAGCTTCACGCGTGAGATACACACCGAAGCACTGAGGGACAAAGGAGATGGAGGACATGCTTACTGGAGTATCACTCTAACACATCACCCCCATGAGACAGCAGTTCATCATCAGGGGAAGAGCCGTGCTGCTCCGTCAGACGAGTGACAGTTCTAAAACATGGCTTTTATTTGATGTAGCGTAGAGTGATGCTGCAGAATGAGTGACAGAGCTCTACATGACTGCAATGCCAGTGTGCACACGTGCTAAATAAAGAATCCAGTCTAGTTCATGACTACCTGGTCGAGCTCATCAGAGATGGCGATGCCTGCAGAGAGGAGAAAATGGTTTAAAGCACAGAGAAGCATCTAATACAGTTCAAAATCCCAGCTTAGGTTGCTTCTGAGCTTAGTGGCAGGCTTGTGAGATTAGCTACTCGATCCGGTTTCCTCTCGGGATTTACAGTGACATTTGTAGAAAGGTCCGCACTTTAGTTCTGTATGTTAAGATGTATTAAATCGGGCCGACGCCACTCACTGCGCGACAGGCTCTCCAGGGCCTTGCCCAGCTTCTTGCTCTCCTGCAGAATGTGGTTGAGTTCGTCGAAGTCCCGGCTCTCCCTCCAGTCCCAGGACGGGTACTCGATCGATCGTGGCACTGGGCATCACAAACACACAAGAAGTGCCATTGAGAGAGACTGCTTGAATTTTTGGCTGACTAAATAATCTAAAAATTAGAGAGAGAGAGAGAGAAAAAAATCACTCATACTGTAATTTGATCTGTAGAAGCCACAGCTTGATGTGTTCAAAGAGGACTTTGTGACTTACTACAGCATGGAGGTGAGTGGAAACACGAGCAGAAAAGTAAACACGTCTCTCTCAGAAGCACAGAGCTCACTGGACGCAGGCCAGGGGACAGTGTCTGTCAGTCGCTTTGATTAACATTCAAAAATAGCTCAAACAGGAGCAGGAAATGACCCACATACTGTACTGACATCCGGCCCACGTCCTCTAGCAGCATCCCTCAGCTTCTACATGATGCTTAATTCATGAACTGTTGGATTCACACATTATTTATGAAAAGAAAGAGCAATATTCTTTCACAGGAGGAAGGATTACTCTGAGTTCATCCTTATCTAATGTTCTTATGCTCCAACACATCTGAATTTGAATTAACATGACAAACCAGTTGGTTGTGAAGAGATGCCAAACAAATGTACTGGTTGTCTGCGGGCCACCGTTCACTGCCTGAGAGGACGTGTTGACGAATGAAGATATAATGCAAAGGACTTTACATTTGTATGCATGTTTGACTGAAGCACATGCAGTATGTGATGACAGCTGTGGAGAGTCAGCGTCCTGCTTCTGTTTGCACCCTCACACACACACACACACACACACACACACACATACATAAACTCAAATGTGAATATTTGACATCCTCTGCCATCCTTTACCCTTGTTTACCCTGACTAAGCTGCTTGGCATTGCAGCAACAATAAACACAAAGCAAAATGTCTCTGCCAATACAGACTGGAGCAAATAAATAAATAAATGAAAGCAGAAATTCCACTGCTTCCTCTCTCTTTCTCCGCTATGTGTGATGTGCTTAAAAGTCTGTGCTGTATCTTAATAACCTAGATTAAGGGTTAAGGATTCAATTCCCACTGGAGCCGCCCGTTAAAGCATCAGTCAAGTATAAGTGAGGCACAAAGCCGAGTAACGGAACACAGAAAGAAAAATCAAACATATGAGTGGAACTTCTGTACACCTGTGACGGCTTTCGCGTTGTCCTTGCTACACTGTACAATAATGATGAGCGGCAGTTGTTTTGATTTCAATTTTTCATGAGCTCTGCACACCAAAACACCTTTGCATGTTTTTTTAATGCGACTTGACTTTAAATGTGGCTTTGAAGACTTCTTACACTTAAAGGGTAGCAGGAACGCTTGTAATTTAAGTGCGCCTCGATGTGCCGAGTGTTGCTTACTTTACTCTGACTTCGCCCTCTCACTTGTTTTCTCTTACTCACTTTGTGCACTCATCCCGACACCCGTTTCTTCTTGGTTGTGAGAAGCGATGAGACCGCGGCCTAAAATAGACTTGGCCTGGCAGTGACAGAGCCCAGTGTTGAATTATTGAAGCAGTCTATGGCTCTGCATGCTCCCCATTTGACCCAGCCTCATTGTACGAAGTGTTATACTTCATTCCAACATCATAGCTACAGTAATTTATTATTACAGACCTACAAGAAAAAGTTTCAGCTGGGAAATTCATTTCGTCTGCATCCATTTTGCATTAATGTAAGAACTTTGCGAACAATTCATCTTCAGAATGAGTAGCAGTGCAGCACCAAGTGGGTAAAATGTGGAACTTAATGAGAAACTCATCTGCAGGGCTCTGGGAGGTTGGAAAGAGGACAGTGGCCTATACACTGTGACTAACTTTAATTAGATATAATTATATCAAATTAAAAATGGAGATTAAAGTCAATGGAGCGCGTAATTGGGATACAACTGATACAGCAGGTATCAAAACTGTGCTGCTTTCATGTTTCAAAGTAGACTGGCTGTGTGTGTGTGTGTGTGTGTGGAAACAACTTATTCACGAAAAAAGTCAGTCGAACAAAAAGAAGACACTCACGAGACTTGGATTCCGGCGAGGGAGGAGAGAGGCTCGAAACAGCCAGGTCACTCTTGGATTTCTTCGGTTTCTTTGGGTGAATTTGCCATGGCTTCTCATAGTTGCTGTACTCCCTCCGAGGGTTTTTGCTTTCTGCGACGAGAGATAGTCACAATTTCTGCTCTGTTATTATGCAAATTCTAGAAAGCATAAATGCAGGCCAAGTTGACTCCTCAAGCTTTGCCGTGTTTTGTCACAGATGCAGATTAATGCCAGTCTTTGAGCCTATATTCACCATACACTGTGTGCATGTGCAAACACAAAAGCCTCATTCTGCATGCACGCGTACCAACCTGGAGAGCTCTGCGCCCACAGTGCTGCAGAGCCAGAGAGAGCTCTGTGCAGCTTGCCGGGGCTGTCTTGCTTGGTCTGCAGGTGATCAATGAGAAAAGGGATTGGATGGTCTGGAGTCTCAGTTATCAGTTTGGTCATCAACTCCTATAGGAGCAGAGTAAAGCACAGAGCAGTTAGATCAAACTGGCGCTGCAAAAGGAGTGAGAGATTGGAGCATCCACCATGAAGTGGAAAAAGGCAATCAAGCCATACGAGCATTACAAGTCTTCTTTTTTAGTTTGGGAGTTTTAGTTTTATTTTCCCCTCATCTTTCAGTAAAGTCAGACACCAAATGTCACTGTCCTAAAGATATAAAAGTCAAAGCAAACAAGAAAACACTTTATCCCCAAAAATGGGAGCACTTCCCCTCTGTGTCAATTAGTAACTAACATGTCAGCAGCCTCCATCTAAAATCAGGTCAGTCTTCCAAGACACTAGACCAAACAAACACCGCAGCCTTGGGTTAATCTCTGCCTTGTTAAAATGGTGTTATGAAGCAAAAAAAACCTGAACAGCACACAAACACGGAGCATCCAAAGATGTTTTGAGAAATCCAGTGAGAAGAATCTGTCATATCAGGCCCGAGAGAAATGGACAAACGTAGAGACGGACAAATTCAGGACGGACTGCCTTCAGTGATGGGACTCATCGTGTTAGTAAAATGAGAATACATTACAATTTAATTTGCACTGGGAGATTAGCTGTGTTAGGAAAAAAAGATTGTGATTATTATTGATCAACATAAATAACTTGACAGTCTGGTTATTAAGCTAGAAAGAGAGTGTAAAGAGGATGCCAGAGGCAAAGTGGTGAGAAAGTTAATTTACTGAGGGGAGGTGAGACACTAAAGAACAGGGAGGTAGTGAAAATGCTCGGAGGGCAGACTCACAAATTGAGACTCAAGATTGAGAGACTCAAGCGGGCAAGAACAAGAAAGGTAGTGAAAGAAGGCAGAAAAGAAGGCGAGCACAGAGGGTAAAGGCCACGTCTTAAGATCCTTCAAATGGACGATGAGAACTCAGCATCAAATGCACCAAATCATGTCAGAATTATCTGCGTCGTATCTCTGCGCCTTTTGCCAAGGCACGCATCCAGAAAAATGGACTTAATAGCACAAAATGTAAAAATAAATCACAGATTGCCAAACGCTAACTGGGTATGAGAGTGCGTGCTGACATGATATGGAATGAACTCTGCTTGACCAGTTTAAGCCAGCCAGAGCAGTTGAGGCTGACTTCAGGAAGATTACTGCAGAACAGCCACGAGAGTCATTACTGGACAGCAGTGAATTGGCAGTTATGTATGGATATGCGTGGATGTGTGTGTGTGTTTGTGTGTGACAAGCATGAATTGCATGGACACTTATGTGCAACCAAACAGAATCATATAATCCCATGCTTTGGTTGATGGTATGTGTTTGCCCTTGTGGAAATACTCATGTATCTGCATGTGTGTGTGTCTGTGTGTGTGTGTTTCAAGGGGAGGGGAGGGCTCCAGGGAGAAACTGTGTGTGTGTGTGTGTGTGTGTGTTAGAGCTGGCTAGCCTTGGCTGCACTGTGTGTTCTCAGAAAGCTAATCAGGTAATTGGTCAGGGGGACATTCCTGTCCGGCTTCAGAGTCTGCAGCAGCCCTGACAGCTTAAAGAGGGAGCTGAAATGTTTCTGTGCAGACTGCAGGTCTGAGGACTGGGGAAACTGGTGGACTGTTCTTCTGCCAAAGACTTGGGGGCACGGCCAGTGTTTCAGGGCTTCCAGCGGATATCCAGGCCAAGACTTCGCCTTCCATTTGCTTGTCACTGTTTGTAGTCTGTGACGTCCAGATTATTTTTCAGATAATCTCTCTAAACAGGTATCTGCATATGAAGGCAGATAAATTTAAAGCTAATAAAAATCTAAATTGAACCCAAATGGGCTCTGAGATTCGCCTTCTTTTTTATCTGCATGTCACCAAAGCCACTCCAACACAAATACCACTTGAACTACAAACGAACTACAAACAGAAACCAGAAAGCTTCTTGCCTCTTGTCTACAAACTCTGCTTTCACATGCAGATGTCTCTTTTATAGAGATTAAAGTTGAAGTGATCTACAAGCTCTTCAGGAAAGAATAATGATGTTGCCTCTGAGAAACCATACTGAACTCTCCTCACAACTGCAATGGATTCTGTGGCCTGTGTCTAACAATTATAAACCACTAACGATGCTAAGATGTAAAAGTTGTAATTACTGCTTAGTAGCTCCTGTGGGTAATTTAACTAACCTACCAACAGGAGGTCTGTAAATGAAGGTTGTAATTTGGTAGGTTACACAGGAAGCCAAACTAACAGAACTCTGTTGAATACAGCAGCGTTTCAAAGCCTTAATAGTTTTTTGGGAGGGTAAAGGGAACCCTGTGCAGTAGCTTTTATTTTCTTTTAATGGATGACTGCTGACTGGTGATTTTCATGATTGCGTTTCCAAGTGGAAACCACACACACAGATGTGATAGATGTGTAGAGCGGAGAGCAACACAGGAATGAGTGGGACGTATGAAGCCAACTGTGGCAGAAGGACAGATTCTGGGGATTGTTGGAGGCAAACGTTTGCATTCTGCCCACGTCTGTACAGTAAAATGCTTGTGTGCCAACATATATTGATTGCACGTCCTAAAATGTTTTGCATCCAGTATGATACAGGGTGCTGAATGAGCTAATGCACCTTTGTGCCCTTCATCGTCTCTGATATCTTAACAAAAAGGCAAAGAGGCAAAGAGGCGTACTACGACATGGTGTATACATTACACCAGTCACGTAAGCAAAGCAAAGTAACCAAACGTGATACTTTCACTTTCTATGGTAATGAGGAGCTTTAAATAACATGAGTCCTGTTTCACAAGCCCAGGATGTTTGACTCAATCATACTTGTGGAACCATAATAAGATGCAGGCTCAAATTCGGGTCAGCATTTTGATATACAAGTAGACTTTAATGCTGTTTGGCTAGGAGTGACTTGCATCAGCACAAACAGCATCCCTAGCATATGCGGGTATGTGTGCGAGAGAGCGATAAAGAGGGGCGGAGAGTTTCAGCCTCTGCACCAGTCTACTATAAGCAGGCCAACAGGTGGCGTTAGGAACTGAGACCAATGCAGTCCATATCAGATCTGCTGTTGGAGGGAGATACGTGTGGCCCCAGGCAGTTTGGTGTGGTGGTGGTAATTGACAAACTGTCAGCCAGCCAAGAGACACCCTGCGTCCTTGGAAGCTCTCAAGGACCCCCCCACCCCCCCACCAATGGGGACAATGACAGCCATGATGCTCACGCTGACGCTCCCTGCAACTTAAACAAACTCCTGAAACTCAAAGTGAAAAAGGAGTCGAACAAAACAAACGGTGGCAAAGATTTTTGCAGGTCACGCACTGAGTAGACTGAAGAACCGAGGGAGGGATCCACACTCTCACAGTGCCACGGAGGGAAGAAAAAAGAGAGAACACTAACAGCGTGGTGATCTCTGCTGACAGAGAGCACCCAGCATCCTTATGAGTTTGACAGATCTTTGCAGCCTCAGGGAGAGCTCCTCTGTTTCTGACACTGGACACCCACCTTCCTGTGAAGGCTAAGAAAAAGACGCATTTCTCTGTGAGAATCAAAGGAAGGCATCAGTCTGTGTGAGCATAGTGAAGAAAAGGGGGATTGAAAATAACTGAGACGGAGTTGATGCAGCTACATGAGCTCTGCGAATTAAGAGACTTGGCCTCCACGCTTCTCTTCTCTTTCTTTCTTTCGTTGTCATCCTGTGAGCTGATGAATTTCCACCTCAGCTATTGCAGAATCCTGGTGGACTGTTTGAGCTATGGATGTCTGGATGTGAGGAGACAGCGATTCTACACAAGCTGGCTTTCTGTGTCTGCGTTCCTCGGAGGAAGTGAATCGTTTGCAACCTACAGAGATGGAAAAAAGAACAAAACTCCAATACTGTACCTGTTAGGACAGACAGGAATACTGCAGCAACATACTGTTTAAAAATTACTATTCCCTGCAGCATATTCTGAATTAAAAAAATAGAAGCTGGGGCTTCAAAATGCTTCTCTTCAAAATATGTAAATGCAGAATCAGCTCTTCTACGAGTGATTCCTGCCCCTGCACTCGAGGCCACCGGCTGCCATTGATTAACCTGCTGTTTGTCAATGAAATGTGGGAATACAAAAAAGTACTGAAGGTGGCGTCTGTGTGATGTGCCTCATGTACAGAAAGAGGTCGTTACTGGGGGGAATGATGTGATGAGAGAGCGAGAGTTGCCACTGGAAGAGATCCAGACCTTGAAGAAGCAGGCTGACGAGAGCAGAAGGGATCATGCGGAAGAGGAGACTGTGGGAGAGGCAATGTCACCTGATCAGATAGCACTCCTCAGAAGAGAGATGCTTTTATCTGACCCACACACACGCAACAAATAGATGGTCTCACTCCCCACCTGCAGCACAACCTCAAGGCTGCTAAAACACGAGCCCATGTTTTACAATACGACTAAAGAGGGACTGGCTCACTATTAGTCATATACAGTGCAAAACAGTTAATAGTCTGAATTTATTCTTAAATATAAGTATGCCCTTTTTTATACCACTGAAAATGAAACCCATTTGTGCCTTGTGATTGTTGGTTGGTCTAGACAAGTTGCTTTTTAATGAACCTGCACCTTGATGAGGACGCTTCGCATCCATGAAGTCTAATCATCCATCTTTCCCAGGCTCATTAAAGACCCATGTCCATTTGATGTCTTCCTCTTGAACTATTTCCTCACATTGTAGACACAAAATCATCATTCAGTGAAGTGAACAACAATGAAAATTACGATCTATTTAACCACAATCATCATCCATCTAAGCTGCAATCTTTTTTCTTCATTTGAAACACCCTGGAAACTACAGCCAGACTTGAAATAACCTAATAAATAATTTTGCCATGAAAACATAATATGGCATTAAAGATATTTCTTTTATAGCACAAGCTCCTCCTCCACCATGCTGCCAGCTATAACTCGCGTTGCATTATTTACAACAGGTCACCAAAGGCAGAAACCCTTCCAGTCAGCAGAGCCACACAGCTCAGATCTGCTAGTCAGTGAGGTTATGTGAAGAGAGGGGACAAAAGTAAGCAGACATTACATATCTCACACGCACATTATTGGTTGTTGTAATTGTTCCGACCCCAAACCAGCGGACAAAAGAAGGAAGTAATCCTTCTTCTGTTTACAAATCCACTTCTCAGGGAAGCACAAAATGGAAATGTCATATTAAAACAGCCTGTAAATTTGAAGACACCAGTCTGATTTGTCTAACTCCGACTGCCTGGACTTCATATTAGCTACAGAGCAAAGAGGATTTTGTTCCCCCATGATTTTAATTAAGTTAGGAAGGGGGGGTGGGGAGTGACAGTTACAACAAAAGCACAGTTTCTACGTCCATATGGGCGTGTGAATATTGTTTGGTGGTATGTAAGAGAGCTCAGACACATACAGTATTAACCCCTCTTTGTACAAACACATACTGTCATTTATCACCAACTGGACAAATAAAGGGTAACTGTATGGGATCTGTGGATGACATGATCAGCCCTCCCACACCACCAGCATCACTGTCAATTACGCACAGCGGTCGGCCATCAGCGTCCTCAGGCTGTAAGCAGACATGATAACTTTATTAGCATGCAGCACAGCCACTGTGAGCTCTCCCTCTCTCTCTTTCCCGTACGCTCTAAATCTTTCTCATGCTGCACTCACTCATCATCTCACTGCCCTCCCAGACATCCTTTGCCTTCCCTCCTCGCCCCTTCCTGTACTCTCCCAGGACCAACCGGGCCTCTGGCCGCCTGCTCAGCCACCTGCCTTGTAGTATTAACCGTCACAAGTCAAAAATCAAGTCATCAGCCTTTGATGAGACCATCACTGACCTCCCAAACAAAAAGCGGCATCCAGAAAATGAAAAGCCAAAACATGCTAAATTGATTCGAAGAAGACTGTGGCTATGTCTCGTCTGGCGCATTATGTGTTTAGAGTTGAACCAATCTCAAACTGTTTATCTCCCCTGAATTTTGATAGTGTTGATTTCCAAATATGAATTCTACTGCCTTCCCGTCCCGTCCCAAGATACAACAAAAGCAAAAGGCCTCATTTCAATCATCACGAGGCGTCGCAACAAATTGCCACAGGAAATTGCACATCATTTCACTCTAAATTGATTGTATTGACTTTAAGCATGCCTTCACATTTTTTAAAATATGACTTCAAAATTAAAATTAGGGTGAGCACCTCGTTTTGATGTGAATATGCTAATAAGCCACCAGCATACAAATGCATGAAACTCTGCCAGCGTATAAATGGCGTTTTTGATCAGTGGACTTGATCATGCTTGGTCATGATGAAGGTGCCACTGAGCTCCACAGCACCATAAAAGCACCTCACTTCTCATAGTGGGCTGCATATAACATTCAAATGGTCATTATTTTTCTGTAATAACTGACCTCATTTTGCTCAAGTTTTGCTTTGAATAGGAGAGTGAGGTGAAATAATAAACATAAATGAAGCAAACCACAACCGAGATGAAATTACTGGGTTATTTTTACCAGATGTGTAGGAGGTACACCAATGACAAAGTAACCCTGTCAGACTGAAATGTTTCCAGCTGTGTTTGTAGATGTAATAAGACCTCTCATGGATTCTTCCCGAGGTAAGACTGAACCTCTCTCCTCGTGCTAAATTGTCTGTTAATGCGTCTCAAAAGGTCAAGAATAACTAATAAGATTTCAAAGACAGATGCAATTTAAGACAATTTTATGTTTTCTCTCTCCTAAGGCGGAACAGCAATTACATCCAATGCAGGTCAGCAGCAGTGAAATTCTCATGCAAGCCATATAATCAATGGCTATGGCCGGTCAAGTGATTAAAAAGGATACAAGAACAAAATATGTGCATATGGAAATAACACAATTTCCCTGAGACAGGAAGACAAAGAACACTGCCATAACAGCAGGTGAAAACAGCTCAAACCCGTTCAAACCAGGTCCAAAAATTACTGACGCACATTAGAAACTCCACAAAGCTGAGCATGTTTCGGATGGATCGACTGTACGGTTTCCTAAGAGAAATCTTAAAGAAGAAATAAAGCCCATCTAACTTTACTAGAAGCAGCAACTCAACAGTATGAACAGTATGAACAGAGCAGCATACCGATTTAAATTCCTACGACTCAACTCAAAGGTACTGGCTGGAACTGAGAGCTGATTCACCACCAGTGCTCTTTTTTCCTTTATTGATTTAAAATCTATACCTTACTCTGAACAGAACTAATTGAGATCACAGCATCCTGTCTGGAAGTAAATGCAAGGCCGTAACATCAGGAGAAAAATATATATATACTCACACGTGTGAAATAAGGAAAGCATGAGAGTCAGTACTGTCAGCTGACAGAAAAGAAACCGATTATTTGTGCATTCATGCTGTAAGAGCATCTGTGCATTTTAGGCTCTCAATGTCCACTAAATATAAAAAAAACCACTAAATATAAGAAAAACACTTATGTGTAATTAGTTTCTATACCATTCAGGTTTATCACTCATCAGTACTTCATTAACGTCGCTCAGTAATCGTAGCAACTCCTGAGCTGAGACCAAAAACTCTGTTAGGAATAGATATCAGATCTATACTCGAGCTATTAAAGTCCCTGAAGGACAGAAATCAGACTTCACTACATGTAAGATATGACTAAATACAGCTGGGAGGAACATGAGGAGGTTTTTACTCGGTCTTCAAAATCAGAAGTCTGCAGGCAGAGCCTCCAGATCCTGGACTTTAACCCTTTGTATGTTACAGTAAGTTACACACACATGCATGCAGTGTATTTTTACTACGTGCATCCCACAGCGTATAACAAAATACCCCAAACTATACCGACTAACTGTTAAGTGATTGGATTGGAGTATGTGTTTGAACTGAATATCAATTTCCTGAAATGGGAAAGTGGCTGACAACAATCTGGAGTGCAATTACTTCAATTATTATGAAAGGCTGCTTCACTTTTCGGAGGATATTCAGTCAGTGTTGACTCAGCTTGCTATCTCTGCAAAGCAACCATTTCATTAGCGAGGGGGGTAAAAGAAGAAGAAGAAAAAAAATCAATTCCATGGCAAATCATAAGCCGAGTCTCATCACTGAGTAAATGAACCCCCGCTCAGCGTCTCTCTCTCTCTCACACACACACACACACACACACACTGTCTAATACTGCAGCTGTGTGCTGCAGGTACGAGGAAGAAGTCATGAGTGTTAGGAATGAAGAGGAAGAGGAGTGTGGGGTGAAGACAACTGATTAGTCGAGGTTACGTTCACACAGCGTGAAGTAAGTAGCCCAGGGTTCATTCTGCCCTCACAACTTAGATACTACAAGCAATAAAGCAAGAAAACAGAGCAGGACATGAAATACCCCGAGCTCTAGGTTCACCTGAAAAGAAGACTGCGATCGCCCACGAGACGCATCAGATCTAAAGTTGCCAGATCGCCCAACCGTAATGGTTACCCAACCAAGTCTTGCCCAACCAAGCAGAACCTGTGGAAACTCTCACGGTGGTGCTACTGTACCATACAGTCCAATTACTGTTAGTCCCAAATGGTTCTGGTTCAGTTTCATCCCAAAATTGTGAATTTGTACAAAAGGGCTTTGCAATTTGGACAACATAAAACACTTACACTATCACACTGTTACAATTTGAGTGCATTTTGAAGAGCAATACAGTTTGTCACAACAGGTAATAGAAAATAATTACATATCCACACTGTACAGGCAGCACTTTGGCTCAGTGATTTACAGAAAGAAGGTCCTGTGTTTGATTCCTGCATGAGTGCTTTAGTTTCCCCCACCAGTATGTTATATTAATTTTCCAGTCAGTGAACTTGACCAAGACACCAGTTTAGATCTGGTCCTGGTCCTGCTGTTCGGCAGGTGCCCACTTCCAAGGGCTGGATTCAACACAGAGAACAAGTTACAACATGTGCGTGTGTGACAAATGAGGCTTCTTCTTCTTCAGAAGTGATTTTGTGTCGTTTTAACAGATTTTACTTTTGTTGGAAAGGCAATCAAACTTACAGCGAGATCCTTTTTATTTTAAGCAGTGTAGCAGAACGGCTGCATTATTACTTCTGCTGCACCGATTCTCCACGTCTGATCAAAAAAGAAAATTACGGGGAGAATCCAGCCTCCCCCTTTGGTTCTTTCTTTTGAACGCACGCGGTGGGTCTTCTTTGGGACGACGAGGGTTTTTCAAGTGCAATGCCAGGCTAGCGGCTGCATCATTTTCCCATGAGGAGCGTGGCAGACCCAAGGGAGTTTTTATAAATTCCCTTCGTACTACACCTCTTTCTAAATCCCTAAAAATTGTCAGCTTACCTTGAAATTCCACACTACACCATTCAAAGTCTAAACAGTGTGAACAACTGAGCTTGCAGGTCAGAATAAAACCTCTGCTCGGCATGCTAAACCTTTACAGGCTCATTGATCCTCAGAACAAAGCTGTTTTTGATCAGCTGCACTTTGCCTTAAATAATCTCCAATTGTCACATAAATGTCAATGGAAAAAAATAAAAATAAAACAGAGAAAACACAAAGAGGAGGGCCGAGGCAGAGAGCAGAGGGGGAGACAGGTGGAAGAGGAAGATGGAGGGAGGAAAAACAAACAGAGGGAGCGCGCACACACGCACACACACACACACACACACACACACACACACACAGAGGACTATCATTGTGCCTCACCGAATGCTGTGGCCTCACACAGTAAGACTTCCTGTCTTCTTGGTTGGTTAAATGACGCCGAAGACGTGAGTCTCTGTCCACGGTGCTGAAACAAGCCTCACTAGTTCCTCTCTCACATCTGTTTAGCATGCAGCTCGTGTGTGTGTGTGTGTGTGTGTGTGTGAAGCACAGAAATGAAATGTCAGCACTTTCTGCGAAACACATCATGTGAATGTGAATCCCCCCCACACCCAAAGCTTGCATTTTGCAGGGATAACACAGTCGTCTTCCCAGCTGTCAGCCTTGTCTAACTGACGTGCTCGCAGATCTGCTGCATCTCAGGCAAAAAGCCAGTTGAGCTGGACAGTTTTGTCTGCCTCTCCAGCTTCACTCTGATTATGCCTCAGCGGCTGAGTGTGCTCCTGCTCTCAGCCAGAAATCCATAGCAAACAAAAGGATGAAGTCATGCTCTCCCCTGGGTTGCTTAGATGCCACACTGAGCGCCACACACTGATCCCCTGACAAACACACACAGAGAGGCAGGTAGGCTGTGTCCTCCGTAGCAGAGCCCACAGTGAAGCCAGCCCTGCTGTGCAATATGAATTACAAGTGAGTGGCCCTAACTTCAACAAACTGTAACAATGCCAAGTCAGGCAGTGGCAGCTGGTACACCATCATCTTTTGAAGTGCAAACCGGTGATGGAAAGGCTAAGCACGGAGACGTGAGGGCAAACACAGCAGCCAATATTCTCCTGACGTGTTTATCTACAGTAGACGGAGCGCAGTGGGACGTTTCAGGAAGACACCAAAGTGCGTAAAAAAGCAGACGGTTTTCAATCTTACCAGCCATTGTTTTAACATCTACAGTACCTTTGCTTGAGGTTAAAGGGAGTAACAAGCCAGTTCCCCAGTTACTCCAGTGTGACAGCTCACATTGCAGATGTGCGCTCATCTTCGAGCACAACTACACATAAAAGCGGATTAACGCAGTGTGGCGCAAAGCACTGGCGCTTCAAATTGGCAGCCAAGAACTTCAGAGTTGCATTCACGAGGCACTCACCTCAAACAAGGGTCCGATTTTATTCTTCTCCAGATACGACTGAATTCTTGACTGTTGAGGAGACGCCATGAAGAAACTGTTGTGCCTCGCAGCAGCTTTCAGCGGGATGAGATCATGAGGTGAGCCGGTGTCATTCGTCCTTCAAGAGGCGTCTCGGCGAGTCAAATGTGCAGAAAAATGTCACCACGGCGGGTCTGCGTGGAGTGGAGACGGGCTGCGTCAAGTGCGGAGCAGGCGGCTCTGAGCCCGGCTCATTGTGGAGGACTCAGCCCGGGACCATCCCCAGTTCGTCGCCTCACTGACTCTCTGGCGGCAGCTTTCCCGCAGAAACCAATGGCGCGGCAGTTCTGTGACAGAGATTACAAATCTTCCGCTCACTGGCTGCCAGCAGTGTTAACGGTATCACAGCCACTCCCATTTATCCGCCGGGCTGTTTTTCGACCCCAAACGCATCCACCTCAACGTGGAGCAAAACGTCCACGCCAATAAACCACGCAACCGCACGTGCGCTGCCGGCGGCTGACGCAGGTGCACCGCGTCCTGCTTATTACCGGAGGCCAAGTTTAAAGTTCAACAAGTCCTTTTTAAAACCGCTGCTCAACAACAAAAGGGTTCATAGGTTTAGACGGCAAACTAAAGACTGAAAGTGGTCACAGTGTGGGTGAATTTGTGGTGCAAAAACATTTTAAAGCGTCCATCCATTGTTATAACTTTTAATATATATATATTTTTTTACATACTGCAGACATGACAGCATTTTAGTGATTCACAGAAAATCTGCAGCAAAAATCAACCATCCCCACATGGATTAACAGCATACGGTATATGGGAAACACCACTGGAGCTTATTGATGCAGTTTATTACCACTTGTTTGTTTGCATAGTGAACTAGACATCCACCTACAATGACACATCCAGTAACAAGTGACAGGGAGAGGCACTTTAATCCTGAGTACTGTCAATATAAAATAACAGAATGTATAGCTCTATTTCCAAAAACCTACTGTTTGTTAATACTGACAAACCAAAGAAAGTCTTCATATGCATGCACATGGGCTAAGAGACAACGGGGAAGGAGGACAAGACTCTTTTAGCATATCTGCACGCTAAATATATATATGTACAAGTAATAAACACCACGAGGAACGTTACAAAAACACACATTCATATGGTTATCCAATACAGAGAGAATCAATAAAGCTGAAGAGAATCAGACAAATTACTGGCTAATTTGAACACCAAACAAAGCCAAATTTCATCCAATGTCCGTTTAATCATCAATACTATCTCACTTATTTTAGATGCAGATTAAACAAATAACGTGAAATGCAAACGTCCCTCATGAAAACAAACAGGATTTTCAGCCCGTGATAAGCAGACGGTGAACTGATGGGATTCGTTCCAGCTCAGTGGGCTAATTTTAACTGCATTCTCAGGGTATAAATCTTATCTTTTCGCACTCTGAATTATTGTCTTGTCAGATGCATAATATGAAAAAGACAGTCAAAAAATGTAAAAAGTACAACAGTGAAAAATACAAAGTATTAAAAATACTATTTACGGTTTTTAAATTCTATTTACACCTTAGGCAGCTACTCTGGACATGTAGAAATGGATCCAATAACTGTCTTTTATTAGGATGATCCTTCATGGGTGGAGGGAGGACTGCTTGGACTCAAAGCTCCTCAAAGGCTTGCAATGCATTAGGGGTCACCATCTGGAGGTGGAGGCTGGCACAGCTTGTACAACCTGATCAGAGAAACACACACACACCAAATGGCACTTACTGTCATTCTAGTATGTAGTATAACATGCACAAACACAAAGCAGTGATCTGCACACGACTGATTAAAAACATCACTTCCTGGTTTGGTGGGATAGGAAATATAACAAAAGATTTAGTCCTCTCAGAATGAAAACTGTCAGCCCTGGAAAAATATTTATTCTGTTTATTACTTTTAGCATTTATCTAAACAAAGCCGTAACATTTTCATATTTTAAAAATATGAAAATATGTACGAAAACATCACATTTCATTGCATTTTGATAGTTTGCTTTCTTCACTTTCAAAACCAAAGAGAGCTCGTGAAAATTAAGAGAACTTGACACTCAAACATCTCAGTTATGGGGGAGGCTGCCAGACTACTGCCTCTGGAGGAACAAAGTGGTATTACAATACAGGACCGTCCGGGGCTAGCTGGTTAGCATGCTAGATATCTCTCAACACAATGCACAGAAATCTCTCACATAATGTTAACACTGTTCTGTTCATAATGTTAGTTGCTGAAATTCTGGTCATATCTTTCAAGCTGCACGTTTTATGAGCAGAAAATACTGCTTTAACAACACATTTATTTTGTCTTTTCCATAAGTGATCAGCCTTTTTTTCTAATTCCAGCTGTATTTCTTGCCTCTTAATACAGCCCTTCTGTCTTCTGCAGTTTGAATCTCCATATCGCTTGGCTGCAGGGTGAACACTAATATTTTACTGCTCCTTTCATCTGCACGTCAGTGAACAAGCAGCATGTCTCATGATCCACGAAGCACACTTCCACATTCTGCAGTAGTCACTCACACTGCAACAGTTATGACATACTCATAAACCTACCGAGAGTGCAGCAATTCTGCTCTCTGACCACAATGTCTCAGCACTAATCATCCCGCTACTTAATTGTATTTGTCAATTTCGCTAAAAGGTTCAAGAGGGCTGCCTGTCACGCGAAGGCCTATATGTCACAGCCAAATGGCTGAGCCGGTCCTTGTCTTCATCTTGGGGCCACTGAGTGCAGGGAGCTCCCCTGTAATGGAAGCATTTAGCCCCAGTCCCGCTCAGAAAACACATGCACAGACCTACAGTGCTGTAAAAATACACGCACTCTGGAAATACTAACTACACAGCATGCATTCATGCAGCTGACCGTTTGCAAAAGTCACAAGGTTTTAGGCTTTATGTGTCTATTAGTTGGATTATTTTTGGGGAAAGGGGGTCAAATTCATGCACGGTAAAGCAACGGAGAGCAGAGGCCACTTTTAAAAGTACTTGATGTTACGTTCACGTAAGCTCTGACATTCAGTATTCAAGATTCAGGATTTTTCATTTCCTAACTTGACCTCTCAACCTCTACCAAAAATTAGCCACATCCGTTGCGTAGTCAACCTTATCACAGGCTCTGAAATGTTCAAATCAGGGAAGACAACACTGAAGACAATTCAAAACAGTCCCTGAACATCACTAAGCTGTGACAACATACAGTGACTTTAGAGAATAATAAGTGTGACCATACTAACTGAGGTATTACATGTCTTTCTGTCTTTCTAGGTTGTTTTGAATGCACAAGTGAAATTAATGGAAACAAATGGCTTCCTGGAAATAATTAAAGAAAAACCTATGGAATGTATGTGATTTGTAGTTAATACACTTTAACATGCAGAGCTTGCTAAGATCCTCTGATTTCCGATGCTGATGCTGGCCCACATGAACCGGATATGGCTGCAGGTTTACCTTGGGACCGATGACGGCGTGCGGCCCCTCACTCCCAGATTCTTGGCGGAGTTCTGAACTCTTGCTCCCTAAAAGACAAACACACAGCGACAATTCATGACATCGTGAATCAGGCTGAAAATGCAACCGCCAGAAAAAGGATCTAAGAATAACACTATAGAGAGAGGAGCTTAAACAAAACACAAGGCGCACATGTTTAAAAGCCCTCTGGGCCAGACAGATGAACTACGACTGGATGCTGTCTTGGACTGAATACATCTTCAGTGGCGGTTTTTGTTTAATGACATGAGTTCCTCCCAAGTGAGATTGCTTCCTGTCCAATCATGAGTAACCGGTGGCCACTAGTCTAAACAGTCCCTAAATATTGTGGGTTGAAAAGCAGACGTGTTCATGTTGAGAAGACAAATACATTCCAGCTGCTGTGTGCTGTCTGTCTTCAGTATCCAACTGTCATCCAACTGTGTTCGCAAAAGAGCAAATGCAGATTGGTCTTAGAAAGGAAATAAAAGTCGGTGGTCAGGCATTTGGAAGATGAATGATTCCTACATGTCTGTGTTACAGAGTTTGATTGTTCCCAGTCAGGCGCATGTGTGCTCTTTGCTAACGTTGCTTCAGTTTGCTGGCTGTGCACAGAGTTGGCAGATACACAACTGCAGGGGGGCAGGAAGCAACACAGCCTCTCAATTTGGAGACTCGAACACCTGCACTCACAAATACACCCTCTGTGACGCACACACATACGCAAGCAAAAAAAAAAAAAAAAAATTAAATAAATATATATATACACACAATCAAATCATGGCTCAAAGAGGAGACGCTGATGACCTCTTTGGATAAAGTGGGAGCGACTGGCCAGAAGTGCATTAGCTGACCTCTCGGTTACAGCTCTGCAGTTCGCCATCTTACTTTCTGCCCCGAGTTACGTCCAGATAGCGGGATAGCATCAGCAATTATTCGATGCCTATCACAGCCATCCATTCAGATACCTCCAGACACAGATGCCCCCAAAGTCCCTAGAGGACAGAGTGGATCAGGTGACAGAGAGACAACAGGGGAAACAAAATGCATTTTGGACTTGTTTCATCTACAAGATCTCTGCAGTGTCTGATGATGCCTGAAGTATTGTAAGAGCAAGTTGAGCCAAACTTTAGAAAAACCTGCCCAATTCGGATTTATGGTTTGCCATTAAATGATAATTGAAATTTGCTTTTGATGTGGCTCATGACTAAGTAACAAGACTAGGAGCCTACAAGCCATGCTGACAGCTCTGCAAGGCTTCACTTTGGTTCAGTGTTGCTTTGAACTAAATGTTAACGTCAGCATGGAAAAATGCTTATAGTGACAATGCTATCATGCTAATGATTAGCAGGTAGCAAGACAGGTTACTGGCAACAAGCAAAGTACAGCTGAGCTCTGCAGGTATTTGGTCTTAAAGCAAAGAGTTGGACAAATTAAAAGCTTGTATGAGGCCTTGATGGCAGTAACATCAATGAAGAGAATGAAATACATATGAAGGATGTTTTTAGCTGTGCCATCAAACAAACTGTTCTTTACATATGCTGAAACAAGAAAAATAAAGTCCAAGAGGGTCCAAGAGGCTGATCCTATGAGTTCCCTCCCTACATTAGATATATACTCTTCCTATGCAGTCCAAATATTGGAAATTGCTGTGCAAAAGTTTACAAGCCAAGCTGTGATTGGACCCATTCTGCCCAAATCACTCACGCATTCTCCTTCTAAATGATGTTGTCTGGGCTTGATGGATGGGTCCCGCTGGGTCCGGATGCTGTGCAGATAACCTTTTTGTGAATAAATATGACTATACGGCGAGAAAGAGGAAGAGTCATCCAACCTCTGTGTGATATTCATATTCATCTGATTCATCAGCTGATGTCTGAGAGCAAGGACACACACTCACGCAGAGTCAGACACAGCAAAGCAGACTCCCCTGTGCTCTCTATCTTGACTGAAGCATCTCTTTTCTGTAAAGTCTAGGTCAACGATGAGGCAAGAAAACAGAAAATGTCTAATGGCAGATATAATAGCAAAATGACACAATAATGAAAAAGTTCTGCTCTAGCAAGCGAGCAAGATAAATGGTCAGAAACACCACATTTCCTTACCCGCACTTCCTCATATTCCATTAAAAATATCTCAAACCACACCCTCTATGAGATGGATTTTTTTTTTTTCCCAGCCACATACAGTAGTACTCAAGGTCACGCAATGCACAGAGTTGCATCCTCCTGGCTTGCAGCCCAGCTCTCTGAGTGTAGAAATTAAATGCCTTTTCTCCCACAGGATGTCAGCCTCTCGACTAACCTCTCCTCTCACTGCAAACAGCAATTGAACCACCACTCACTGAACTTGTAATGAGAGTCTGAGATATGGGCCAAGATCTGGTCATGGCTCGAGCCTTTTGTGGGGTGAAAATGTGCACGCACTGAGAAAAGTAATGGGATTTGCTTCCCCTGACCCCAAATAGACATGCCAACAAACAAACAAGCTCCAGACTCTCAGCCAATCTGTTCAGTTTCTCATTACATTTTTTTTATATTTTTTTTTCACTCCCTCATTTGGTCAGATTCATATTCTGGTTGCAATGAATGCATATCTGATAAGATTGAAATCAGACAGGGGATGAAACAGCGGAAGAGGAGAAAGAAATGATAATATAGACAGGAGAAAAGCTGATGGATTTTTGCTTGGGGACAGCAGCAAACACTTTCATCACCAAAAATACAGACTATTCGCTGCCTGTAAAAACAGCATTCTTACTGAATGAGGTATGGGAGAAATCAAACGTTGACCATGAAAACTAAAAGGAGTTAAATGCTCCTCAAGTGGCACTGTGAAGCCGCTAATGATTTTGGAGGCAGAAACTGGAGCACAAATTCACGCGGGGTGAGAAAATATCATGACTGGAACTGCGGCGGTGATGACAGGAAGCTGAGACAGTAGAATGAAAGACAGAAGCTACGGACGCGTACCTGCTTCCTCATGACGTCAGTGGCCTGCATGATGCAGCGAGGGGGCAGGCCGTGGTTTCGGGCCAGCAGGATGGCCTGCTCCAGTGTCACACTCAGGGTGCAGCTGTTGGTTGGTAAGGAAAAACATAAGGTCACACTCTCCATCTGCATATTCATCAGATTCTCACACAGCCTGCGTTTGACACAGTCAAACCATCTACAGTAACAAGAAACACCTTCTCTGAATCGTTCTCAGCATGCTTTCATGACGATGAAGTCACACACAACAACACACTGAGAGAGAGAGCGAGATGTGAGACCGAAGCAAACATCAGCAGAAAACAGAAACGCCAAAACTCAGTCTCTGGACTTCGCGCAGATATGATGAATCTCTGGTGGAAATCAGTACGACTATATCGAATGTCCCTGCGCATTTTTGCTCGTCTTGACACCTTGTCATTGCTGTCACATTCTTCCTGCTTCACCTTCGCTCATCTCCTCACTAATGAATCACTTCACTTGCCACTGAAATGTCACTCAGGGCGAGCAAAAGCCCGGCGCCACAGGAATAACAAACCTCCTGATCTTTTGCTTTTGGGCCGAGCAGAGAGGAAAAAAGCGGGGATCAAACATTGTTGCGGACTCTCAGCACTTGAGGAGACTTCCCGGTTTTCTCATCATCAGGATTGATGCTTGTCGTCACGGTCGAGGGAAAAGAGTCCAAGGACAAGTCAGCGCGTCTCCTGTGGCACAAGCGATGTGCTCTCATCGCCACGAGGGTGTGATGTGTGTAAAATGAGTGTTGACGTGAGTCTCTGATTCATTAGTTACAGCAAACTCGGTTCCTCACACACACACAGGCAGATGGTAGCATGTGG